>NC_059298.1:12421080-12476080 GCF_017591435.1 Portunus trituberculatus
CTTTGAAAAAAAATGCGTGATTGGAAACTACGTAACTTGATGACTTACTCATAGTTCAGTGCGATGAGAAACGTATTGGACAGGCAAATGCGTAAATAAAACCCGTAAAGTAGACGATCATAACCGAAGGAAAATAAAAAGTGAACAAATACCAGCAAAACCATGATCACATCACACAGTTATCAGTAAATCAATGGGGAGGTACAAAAAAAAAGTTAAATAAGTAAATGAATGCATATAAAGGGGTAAAAATGGATAGAAGAGGAAAGGAGCAGAGTGAAGTGGAGAGCCAAGAGAGGGGAGAGAAGGGAAGAAAGGTGAGGGGAGAGAAGACAAGAAAGGTGAGGGGAGATAAGTGGAGATGCATGTGAAAGGAGTGGAAGAGGATGTGGGAGAGGACAATGCAGCGTGGGAAGGAAAGGAGGAGAAAAGAGTGTAGACAAAGAAAGTGTTTAAATAGAAGCGGATAAAAAACAGAACAAGGAAGATTCTAACAAAGCAGAAGAGGGTAAAAACAAAATGTACACTTTCTTTGTTATCATTGGTCAAGAGCGTCATTTATACTAGCACAGAATGTAAAAAGAATAAAGGAGGATAACAAAACTACAACAAATAATAGGGCGGGGCCGCCGTGGTACAGTGGAACCATGTTTGCTTTGGAGTTCGAGGGTTCTCCAAGCGCACTGGTTCGAATCATGTCCGAGTGTAGGTTGGGCTTCCTCAGTCGGGGCAACGGTTTCTTAGCGGGTGGGCTTTGAGATAGGAGATACCCCAAAAAATATCCCCTTTAGCCCAAAAATTCCCGTGAAAATCCTGCATAGTATAAAAAAAAAAAAATACCAACGGAATACACCAGAACACAATAAATCTAAGAAAACAACTCCTTTGCTATCAGTGGTCAGAGGCATCACTGGTGGCCACGGTGATCACCATACCTGGGCGAGCTTGGCACTGTATACCCACCACTGTGCCAGGCCGAGACACCCGAGTTAGGCCACAAGTGGTGATGGTACTACCCCCGCTCATCCTCTCCCAGTGCCTCGGTGCATTACTGCTTCTTATGCCAGATACTTATGCCTGATATTTTTCTTCAATTGGTCACGCTTTTGTGCACGAGTTGTGTTGTGATTTGCTGCCAGTTACCTATTTTATTTGATTTATTTCATTAGCAAGGTGATTCTCTCTTTCTGTCTGTCTTTCTGTCTGTCTGTCTGCTTGTTTCTCTCTCTCTCTCTCTCTCTCTCTCTCTCTCTCTCTCTCTCTCTCTCTCTCTCTCTCTCTCTCTCTCTCTCTCTCTCTCTCTCTCTCTCCTTACAAGTAAACTAAAAGAAGATATAATATTTTCACTATTTCTTTCACTGTACACTTACAGGTGTGTCTTGGAAAAAAAAAAACTCACTTAAAAGCCAGCAATCAAACAACACTAATACTGCATCACAACACAAAGCACATTAAACCGTACTAACTACAACCCACGTAAGAGTAACAACATCCACCGTGACTCACTGAAACACCAAAGCCAGGATCAAATTAGGACAATATAGGAGGAAAAAATGAGGCAAGGTAAGAGATGAGGGCCGTAATGTTCCCGGCTCGAGATAAGAGACGCATCCTCGCCTTCACCTCACATTTACCTCTTATTTACATGCCGCCTCATTTCCCTAAGAGGAGCCAAATGGGGCAATGAATAGCAGGGGAATGCTGGCTGGCCGGCCGCCGCACACCCCGCCTATCCTCCTTGGGTCCCGAGCAGGCAGCGGCTGTGACTGTTATCTTAATTGGTGCAAAAGACGGCGTTCGAGGCAGAGCTGGTTGAGTCTCTAAGTTTCCCGGCTTTCCTTTCCTCCTTTCCCCTCGCTGATGAGAGAGGAGGATGAAGGGAAGAAGAAAAGATGAGTAGGAGGACTCGCACGAGGAAGTGAGAAATATTTGTGAGAGAGAGAGAGAGAGAGAGAGAGAGAGAGAGAGAGAGAGAGAGAGAGAGAGAGAGAGAGAGAGAGAGAGAGAGAGAGAGAGAGAGAGAGAGAAATGCATGACTGAAGTGGTCGATCAATGAGTTCCTCAGGAGAATTTCTTTCTCTCTCTCTCTCTCTCTCTCTCTCTCTCTCTCTCTCAACAACAAGTCGCGGAAGTTGTATTGATGGCATCGATTATCTGAGTATTCCATGAAGCAACAAACACGCCTGAACACACTCCCACCCACCCACCCACCCACCCACACACACACACACGCACACACGGCTCATCTTCCCAGGTTTAATTAAGTGTGAAACAAGATCTTCCCTCAATTGGTCTCGCTTTCATGTGATGGACTGCCTGCGTGTGCCTTCGTCTGGAATGAACGACCTTGACGGAGACTTCTGGGGTGATGCGGACGGGGTGGGCGGGAAAGGACGCCTCGCCACACCATTACCGCTGCTGGTGGGCGGGATGAACCGAATCGTGAAGCGGCAACAACTCTCCAGCTTCCACCATGATATATTTTTTTTTTCACCTCAGTCCTCACCAATGGCAAAACTTTACATGAATTAATTTTTTCCCCTCAACTTTGTATATATAGTTTTATGCCTACCGCCATTATTAATTATGCTACAGAAAGTTAGTATGGTAAACAGGTGAATTTTCCGCGACGCAAATGGTATCTTTAATTACGGAGGTGTTTTCCCGCCTGGACCTGGCAGGAGCAAAAATCTGAGATGAAGCTGTTAGTGGGCTGACTGATGGCGACCTTCAGGGAACGATGAGATAATGACAGGTATTTATCCTTTTACGAAGTGAGAATGAACTGTTGATGCCGTGGGAAATAGACAGAGAGAGAGAGAGAGAGAGAGAGAGAGAGAGAGAGAGAGAGAGAGAGAGAGAGAGAGAGAGAGAGAGAGAGAGAGAGAGAGAGAGAGAGAGAGATCACCCTCATAAAAGCTACGAGTGTTCTTTTATTTTAGTGTAGGAGGGACACCGCTCAAGAGCAACCATAAAACAACAAAAAAATCAATCAGCAAACAAGCGAATAAACACGCACACACCCAAACACTCACTCACTCACTCACACACACACACACACACACACACACACACACACACACACACACACACACACACACACACACACACACCACGTGCTTGCCTTCCTGAGTGGACGAGCGTGCAACTATAAGAAAAACAAAGCGGGCTCCACTGAACAAGGTTTCCCTCTTACCACTTCCTTCAGCAACCCGGGGGACCTCTCCTTCTCACCACCATCACCACTACCACTACCTCCTCCTCCTCCTCCTCCTCCTCCTCCTCCTCCTCCTCCTCCTCCTCCTCCTGCTGCTGTTGCTGCAGCGACAGTGGGGCTCCAGGGCGCAAGGATGAACGCTCGGGAAGAAAAATCATCCGACCTTTTCTTCTTTTTCATATCAAACTTTCCTTCCAAGGGAATGAAGTTTCACTGCCTCTCGATATACAATAATGGTGGAGTTCACTCGCTTGCTCTTATCAGTTTTGCCGTGTGGCGCGAGGAGTCGAGCGCGAAACAGGATGACTGAGGAAGTTCTTAGAGGAATAGACCAAATAAAACACAAATGAATATAGAAGAAAAACATGTGTATAGGTTAAATGAATAAGAAGTGATGTAAATGAATATGTACACTAATGCATATATTAATAAGAAGATAGATAATTGCATAGATTAATCGATCAAAATAAAAGAAACTAACAAATAAATAAAGCACGTGTCACTATGATTATAATTAACAACAAATGCCCAATATTCACCTAAACCTAATAAACAAATAAATCAATCAATAAATAACATCATATATAATCTTAAATAATTTTCAATAAAATAACTTCCTTACTCCCCTCTACGTAAAAAAAAAAAAAAAAAAAAAAAAAAAACATTCCCTCAGCTACCTCTTTATTCGCCACCACCACCACCACCACCACCACCACCACCACCACAATGACCTACAACGTGAGAAAGCGAAGGCATCCTCCTATGTTAAGAAGGCATTTGCTTAATATTTCTTTTATCGGGAGGTGGAATGGCAGTGAATGATGAACGACGGGAAGAAAAGGAATTAAAACAATGAGGAGACAGGAGGACGGGAGAGAGAGAGAGAGAGAGAGAGAGAGAGAGAGAGAGAGAGAGAGAGAGAGAGAGAGAGAGAGAGAGAGAGAGAGAGAGAGAGAGAGAGAGAGAGAGAGAGAGAGAGAGAGAGAGAGAGAGAGAGAGAGAAGAAGAAAGAGGGTCATGAGGGTAATGTGTGAGCTAAATTTGCAGACCAGGCACGTGGTGAGGATGACAATGATGCGGCCTGTGTGTGTGTGTGTGTGTGTGTGTGTGTGTGTGTGTGTGTGTGTGTGTGTGTGTGTGTGTGTGTGTGTGTGTGTGTGTGTGTGTGTGTGTGTGTGTGTGTGTGTGTGTGTGTGTGTGTGTAAAGTAAAGTAAAGTTTATTACCATCATATACATATACAAATAAATAACAAAATAGAGAATTATTGGCATGATCCGTCGAGCCGAGCCTCCCTGACGGAATATACTTAATTTATAGAAATTTCAGAATGGCTGGGTATGGTTAAATTCTACTTGTATTTTTATCTGCATACACTTATTATATATATACATATCTAAATATATAAACTACTTATTAGGCATATGCATACATACATACATACATCAATACATAAACTTATGCACCCCCATATTTACTCCTATACATATAAGCTACATGGCATACATTTATATATTAACCGGTATATCCCTAAGAACTTTGCAATGTACGTAAATGGTTTTTTTTTACTTTCTTTTTAAATTGATCTGGACTATCTGAAATAATTGTTATATCTACTAGCAAGTTGTTCGCATAGTTGTGGACCCTAAGAGAAGATGCTGTGTTTGAAAAGAGTTGTGTGATACTGTGGACATATTATATTGACATCTTGTTGTCTCGTGCCGTATCTTGATTCTAATAATATGAAAATTGGAGTTCCCTGTCTGTTTACAAAATTTTTAAGGATGAATAAAAGGACGAAAACATTTATGTATAGAATAAAGATTAAGAAGACTGCGTTCTGCGAAAATGTTGCCAGTGGAATCAAATTTTCTCAAGTTAAAAATACATCTTAAAATTTTGTTTTGGGCTATTTTTACCTTGTGTGTGTGTGTGTGTGTGTGTGTGTGTGTGTGTGTGTGTGTGTGTGTGTGTGTGTGTGTGTGTGTGTGTGTGTGTGTGTGTGTGTGTGTGTGTGTGTGTGTGTGTGTATTGTATAGGTATAGCAGAAAGTATGTTATGATAATGGCACTGGCACCTGAACAAGAGTGTCACAGCCAGTCACCAAATCAAAGGAACAACAACAACAGAGAGAGGATCGTATTGTGGCACCGCTTTTTTTGGGAGACATCCACTAATACAAACACTCCTCTGTCACCACAAGACCTCCTCCACTGCTGGCCCCTCAAGCTTTCTTTCTTTTTCCTCATTGTCGTCGCTTTCTTGCTTGTGTCAGTGCCCTATCTGAATTCCTCTTCCCCTCTTCTGTTTATTCATTTCCCAAGCCGCACCTACGTTTATGTTCATATTGTGTGATTCCAGGAGTAGTTTTCATTCATCGTTATTGTTGTATATTATTTCGTTGCATTTGTTATTTTTCTGTACGGGTTTCTTCTCTTCTCTTTTATTCATTTAGTTTTTAAACGGCACTTATAAGGTCCTGTCAAGTTTGTATTGTTCCCAGCTGCTTCCTTCCTTCTTCCTCACTGTTTTTTCTTCTAATATTTTGTTTGTGTTCTTATTCTCTCAAGTTTCTCTTCTCTATTTATTCCATTCTTAAACTCCATTTAGACTGGTGTCCTGTCAACTTTGTATTTTTTTCCCCAGCAGTATTCTTTATTTTTCATTGTAGTTTATTTTCTCTTTCAATATTTGAGCCACTATCCCATAAGAATTCCTCTCCTTCCCTCTTTCTTATTTGCAGGTGCTTCTTATTCTTATATTTCTTATTCACTATGAATAATTTCTATATGTGGTATTTGTTTTTTTCGCCTGTCGTCTTTTACATGGTTGCGCGTGTCACTTTCCTTTAACAATTCATCCTTTTTTCTTTTACTTGTTTAATTTTCAAGCGGCACATATTCTTATGTTCTAAACTAAGTTTGTATAATTCCTACCATATTTCTTGTTCTTTTCAGCTATTATATTTTATTGTAATATTCGTGTCATTGTTCTTTCTATACTCCTTCAACTAATTAATTTTTTCAGGGGCGTTTATTCCCTTTCAAATTTAGATCAATCATCTTTGAACCTATAAGTTTTTTTCACATATATTTTTTGTTCTAATGACTCATCAGTACTTCTTCGGCGTAAGAAGACAAAAAAATTACCTTCAATTTTCCAATATTTTCTCATCTGTGTCAGTGTTTACACAGCTAGAAAGATTGAGGAAGGATAATCCTCGCAACAAAAGAGTTAATGCTTATAGTTGAGTTTGTTTAAGATAGCAATATACATAATTCACTTTTATTCTTATGTTTCTTGCACGTCATCTCTACTTTCCTCACTCATTTATAAATCTTTCATTCTTCTATTTTCAGCGATACTTATTTTCGTATTTCTGTTTAAGTGTCCCTAATTTCTTGTTTTTTTTTTTTTTTTACAGTTCCTTTACGTCATCCCTTCCTTTGCTGCTCATGTCACTGTCCTTTCAAACGTTTATTATCTTTTATTTTATTTTTTTTACTTCTTCCTCTTTTATGTGTAAAGAGTAATTTTGTATAATATATTGCTGCTATTCTTCTTTCATGGTTCATTTACTAAATTGTTATTGTGTTATATTTATTTCTAATTTTTTTTTCTCTATCAGGCTAATTATTCGTTATTTGTGCTAACTCATTTATCATTAGCCTTTCTGTCTTCTCTCTCCCACGTTTGTCTTTTTCCTATTCGCTTCTAGGCAATTAGTATGTATCGTTGTGCGTTCATTCAACTTTCTATAATTGTAATGAGTAGTCTATATATATATCTCTGCCTTTCATCTCTAATAATTGGCACGCCTGCATCCTCTCGGTGATCTCATAATATATTCTTATCTTCCTATCTATCGCTCTACTAATTCTGAATGGTCCGTCGCAATAAATTTCGACAAAAGTTAGATTTTCTTCTGATCTTAAACAGCGTTCCTCAGACTTTTCTGAACGCACCATCACTGTGGTCAAAAGAGGAAGGGAACTCAACACTCCATAGTTGGGTGCTGACTCACCAGCACCCTCTTCACATGCTCATTAAGACCACAGCTGCTTAAACAGTTACGAGGAATAATGAAAAAAGAATATTACTGATTCTTTCTTTGCATTTCTTTGAACTAATCATTCTATTCCTTTTAATTTTGACATATATTTTGAAGTATATTAATTGAATAGATATATTTCTTAATTCATTCTCCAAAATAATATTAGCACGTGAACCACAGAAATTTCACCATCTGAGGATACATGTAAAGACACTCCATCCTTCCAGGCTTCTCCCCACCTCCCAACTCTCTCTCTCTCTCTCTCTCTCTCTCTCTCTCTCTCTCTCTCTCTCTCTCTCTCTCTCTCTCTCTCTCTCTCTCACCGTACTACATCGAAGCACACACTTAAACGCACTTTTTACACGCATTCCTTTACCGTTCACTCTCCCTCTCGCATTCCCACTTCGTGAAAAACACAGCGGTACACCGAGGCTCAAAGCAGAACTTGGGGGATCCAGGAGTGCTTTCAATACAATGTTCGCATGGCACAAACTCTTCTCCCTCGCCTCTTCCCACCTAACAATCACAATCACGTCCAGAGAAACAAAGCGCGACACTTGTGCTCAGTAAAACCAATAGCCGAGAGAGAGAGAGAGAGAGAGAGAGAGAGAGAGAGAGAGAGAGAGAGAGAGAGAGAGAGAGAGAGAGAGAGAGAGAGAGAGAGAGAGGAGAATGGATAACTAAAAATAGGTAAATAAAGCAGTCAATCAGTCAGCCAATCAATTCCTTCTCTCTCTCTCTCTCTCTCTCTCTCTCTCTGGTTCCGACCTACCGCAAGGAGAATGACCCGCTATTTTTTGGTTTATGAAAGAAACAGAGGATGGAAAAGAGAAAGAAAAATGAGAAAGAGAAAAGAAACCTCAAAATCCTAAACCTCTACCACCACCACCACCACCACCACCACCACCACCACCACCACCACTGCGAATACCTCTCGAAACTCAGCGCAAAAAAGAAAGACGAAGAAAAAAAAAAAGAAAAAAGGAAAAATAAAGAAACATTCACAAACTCGGAACGCTCCCGATACTTCCTGCTGCCTGATGGTCTTCTTTCATCTGCCTGGATTACTGGAGGAGGAGGAGGAGGAGGAGGAGGAGGAGGAGGAGGAGGAGGAGGTTGTGGTGGCGGTTGTGGTGGTGAAGGATAAAAGTAAAAGGGAAAGTAAGAGGTGTCCACTAAGCAAACACGGACACGAAAGAGTGACTGAAGGTGTGTGTGTGTGTGTGTGTGTGTGTGTGTGTGTGTGTGTGTGTGTGTGTGTGTGTGTGTGTGTGTGTGTGTGTGTGTGTGTGTGTGTGTGTGTGTGTGTGTGTGTGTGTGTGTGTGTGTGTGTGTGTATGTCAGAACAAACAGTGGTCACAGCTGCATCAACAACACATCGTTTGTCTTGACCATTCTCTGGAGTTCTGTTCTTTTTTTTCTTATTTTTCTCCCAGCCTCTCTCTCTCTCTCTCTCTCTCTCTCTCTCTCTCTCTCTCTCTCTCTCTCTCTCTCTCTCTCTCTGGTTTGTAATCCGTCGTGAACTTCTTCTTTGTCATGTTATATCTTCATTTATCTTTATTGTCCTCTGTTTACATTTTCCTTTTGTGTCTTATTATCGTCTTACTTTTACTGCTCCCTCTCTCTCTCTCTCTCTCTCTCTCTCTCTCTCTCCAGTCGATCCCTGAGACTCGCTTCCCGTTCGCTCATTCTTTCACTCTGCTGTCAGAAAACGGGAAAATCATTAACTTCAAAGCATGAGAGAGAGAGAGAGAGAGAGAGAGAGAGAGAGAGAGAGAGAGAGAGAGAGAGATAAAGAAAGAGGAAAGGGAGGAAGAAATTAGCCTCGGCAACCATCCTATCTCACCCCATACAGTGGTGCGACATTAATGAGTTGAAGAAAATGGAAGAAAATTGCGAGGAAAGGGGAAGAGAGAATCATCTACAAGGGAGGACGGGACAGGGAGACGGAGAGAAGTGGTGTTTGAATTTGGGTCGACTTATCCTGGCTATTCACAGCTTCGTCTGACCCAAAAATGAGACAGACAAGCTAACGGATGCGCTTTCTTGTATACTACACGCAGAGGTGGAGAGGAACAGCACCAACACGAGTGGGAGGAATTCATAAGGGAAGGAAGGCACGAGATCATTTGGGAGGTTGGAGGGGAAAGGGAACGGAAGGTGAAGAGCAAGGTAACACGGTAATAATAGACCGAAGGGTGCCTGGAAATATCAAGAGTATTTCGAAGAAGTGTAAATGTGAAGATGTTTGCATCTTCGTGGCTCTCGATTCGTAAGGTGTCTGTGCTGCGTGCCAAGTGGTGGTGGTGGTGGTGGTGGTGGTGGTGGTGGTGGTGGTGGTGGTGGTGGTGGTGGTGGTGGTGGTGGTGGTGGTAGAGAGAAGAGAGAGAGAAAGAGAGAGAGAGAGAGAGAGAGAGAGAGAGAGAGAGAGAGAGAGAGAGAGAGAGAGAGAGAGAGAGAGAGAGAGAGAGAGAGAGAGAGAGAGAGAGAGAGAGAGAGAGAGAGAGAGAGAGAGAGAGCAACACTTCATGATATAAATACACGTAACACTGACCTAAGTAGGATCTCTATAAATAACCTCCCCCAAAAAAAAAAAAAAAAGATGCACAATGTCCCTGTTTTCCTTCATCTTCTCCGGGTTTTTTCTCCCTTCCTTCCCTGACATCATTCCACAGCAAGTTACGATCATCAAGTTAACACGTAAAAAGAATAACTAAATGCCTGTTGGTACATATATACGCTGAACGAGCAATGATAAAGAGGATAAACCCTCATTTTTTTTCCCCTTCTATTATATATATTCCCCATGTCAGTAGGTACTAACATCTGACGTCACACAGTAATCTCCTCAATGAACACATCAAAGGCCGACGCTCATAGGCAACTAAAGGAACATTCTGAAAATTCCGACCATTATTTAGGAGACTATAAATTGTAAACCTTATCCTACTGACCTCGCTTTGGAGAGAGAGAGAGAGAGAGAGAGAGAGAGAGAGAGAGAGAGAGAGAGAGAGAGAGAGAGAGAGAGAGAGAGAGAGAGAGAGAGAGAGAGAGAGAGAGAGAGAGAGAGTGAGAAAGGTTCCCACGCATACATTAAGCAGGATCCGGCAAATCACTTAAGGCAGACATCTGGGAGCCGACCACCTTCTTAGCCTCAACCACCTGTAACGCTCACCACACACACACACACACACACACACACACACACACACACACACACACACACACACACACACACACACACACACAGCCTGCCCAGCTCATCACCACATCACTAGTCGCCTGCACTTCAAAACCTCACTTTACTCTGCCAACCCTCTTCCTCTTTTTCCTCAACAGCCTACCCAGCACTCTTTTCGTCCCGTCTCGTCTCGTCTCTTCGCCTCCCCTCGCCTCCTAAGCCTTCAACTCACGTCCTCTACTCCGCACTCCACACGGCAGACTCCAGCACTCCACCTCGCACCGCCTCTTGCAAAATACATGCACGCACACTTCCCTTGCCATGCACGTGTCCACTGGAAGCAAGCACCCTTACTTCCACTACGCCACTTACTTTCACTTCTCCCCTGCACACCCACACACTCGTCTCTTAACCCTCTCCGTTATTGCTTGTGCAGGACGCGGGTAACTTTCCAGGTAAATGATGCTAAATCCACGGATACACTTACTCCAGTCTCCCTGATGAATTCTAGGCACGGGGCAGATTGAATGAATTGAATAATAAAAAAGAAAATTGTGTTGAAATGTTGTATCTCTTTAGGTACAGTCGCTAACCCGATTATCTTGCATGTATATCTGGATGTAAAGTGATTATATATATATTTTATTCCACGGTTTGCACAGACACACCGCCTCTCCCCCCCAAACCTACACACTTTTTTTTTTACAACTAATCTCTTTGTAATTCTTTCGAAATAATTCCATAGCGTTCCCTCGAGCTGTCACTCTGTATTTTGTGTTTCAAATCTGATTATAGTTTCCTTTTATATCTGGCTATCATTTAAGCGCTAATCTCCTTAACGTTGAATAACCCAAAGAGAAAGAGAGGAAACGCAGAGAGAGAGAGAGAGAGAGAGAGAGAGAGAGAGAGAGAGAGAGAGAGAGAGAGAGAGAGAGAGAGAGAGAGAGAGAGAGAAACTTTCGTTCTCCTCCGGGCAATCTGTTCTCCTCGGCCACTCCCTCCTGCAGCGTTTCCTCAACCTGTCAATAATCCCTCTCCCTTCAAGCTGCAAAACCCTCGTCTGCTGGCGCCCAAAGGAAACTGCCTCATTCGCTCCAATTCCAATCCAATCTAACAACACAGCGGTTCACAGCAGGAGGGCAACAGGTACAAATCCACGGCTACATATACATATACAGTATACACACACACACACACACACACACACACACACACACACACACACACACACACACACAAGATCTCCAGTGACAGTTGGTGCATGCTGTATCATTCCAATTAGATACATGAGAAGTGTTTGATTGTGAAGCATGACGATGAGAGAGAGAGAGAGAGAGAGAGAGAGAGAGAGAGAGAGAGAGAGAGAGAGAGAGAGAGAGAGAGAGAGAGAGAGAGAGAGAGAGAGAGAGAGAGAATCACATAACCTTCTCAGAATTTTAATGTTAGTTGACTGTGTTTACTTCTAACTTAAAATTTCAGTGTTTGATTTTGATTGAATTTTTGTATGTGTATCTCTCTCTCTCTCTCTCTCTCTCTCTCTCTCTCTCTCTCACACACACACACACACACACACACACACACACACACACACAAGACACACATATGCGTATCAAAGTTCCGTAAAATGAATATAAAAGAAAGAAAAGTCATGTTCCTGAGGCAATCTATACACCCTCCCCGGCCTCCACACACGCGCAGATTAAAATAGTATTTAAGAACAATGTTCCCTAGGCGACTAATAAAATTTCACAACCAGATACTAAAGACTCTCCTTTTTTTTTAGTATACATTTTTGTGGTAGTTTTATATGTATGATTTTTTTTTTCTATCTCTGTCTATTCCTCTTTTTTTATTTTCCCTTCAGGCGTTTTCCTTCGAAGCAAGAGTAGCAGAGTGATAGTTTTACCACTCTATTGAAATTAAAAGTAATTTTCTTGTTTTTTTCCTCAATAATGAAACGGTTGATGGATTGACAGATTGAAGGAGAGATTGAGACCAACTGACTAATTGACTGATTGATAAGTTCCCTAAATAACTGACTAATAAATCACAGGGAAACACCTAAAACAAAAAGACTGTACTGCATGAGTTTTTAACCTCTTCGCTTAGGATTGCTAATAGTAACAAAAATATTTGAGTAAAATAACGACAACGAAACAGCAACAAAACTTTAAACACGTCCGGAAAATCATTATTGCACAACAACTCAAGGGAAACAGTGACATATTTCATTTTATCTTATCTATTTCTTTTTTAATTTGACATACCACGAATTCCAAGTCACCGCGTTCCGTCACAGCTGAGCTAATCTTGGACGCGTTACTTGCCATCCACGTAGCGCCAGTAGCGAGATGTGCTGCCCACTGAACCCCTAGAAATTTTTCGTATGCCTCTCCCATAACCTCTCTCTCTCTCTCTCTCTCTCTCTCTCTCTCTCTCTCTCTCTCTCTCTCTCGTTTTATCTCTTTTCAGCTATATCTCGCATTACGTAAGCTTCTTTGTCATGTTATATCTTCTTTTATCTTTATTATTCATTGTTTGTATTTATATTTTCTTTTGTGTATTGGAATATCTCTTTTCCCCTCACTGTTCTCTCTGTTTCTCTCTCTCTCTCTCTCTCTCTCTTGTTCGCTCGCCACGTGTCACCAAAGCCTTTCTTTCTTACACAATTTTACAAGAATCCTTCCCTCTGCAATCTTCGCCCTCCCAGGCATCTTTCCAATCCCCTCCACTCTTACCGGCTCTCCTTCCACTTCTTACCAGCATCCCCTATTTCACAATAAATCCCCCTTCTGTCTCTTTACTCTCTTCCTTTCCATCTCTATTTGAACAACACTGCAATTCCCCTTTCCCTTTCCATCTCTTCCCGCTCTCCTCTCTTCCCTATTAGTGTTCCAAGTCTCCCCTTCCTTCTATCCATGTCATCTTCTCTTCCATCTCCTCCCTGCTTTATTTTTCCTCTTCCCTTCCATCTCTTTCCCAACACAACAATTTCCTTTACTCTCATATAACTTGATCATCTTCTTTTCCTCCCCAAGCTCGGTTTCTTTCCTGCTCTGCCGACATCCATTAATAGGACGAGATGTTACTCAAAGGTATATACATCAGTAGACAAAAGAGTCCGAGTAGGAGGGTTTCTGAGTGTGTTGCCAGATCAATGGAGGCGATTGCTCCATGCTCGCCTGTACAAGTGACGCGCGAACAATGCCGTCTCTGTGTGGTCTTCACTCAGCAATAGATTAATTAAACAAGCGTAGTTGTTTTTAGTTCGAGTCCTGTGTACGTGTATTTTTTTTCTCTATTCGTTTCAATGTTGCTTATGTTTATATTCCGTCTCTATTGTTATAATAATTGTAACGAGTGAAAAAAGGCACTCTAATTGGTCTTAAGTTCCTTACATTCCTGACCTGTGCATACCTGGACTTGTTAATTAAAAGATATGAAATAAAAGTAACAGAGGGATAACACCTACTCTTGATGAAAGTCTAAAAGTAACAGAGAGATAACACTTACTCTTGATGAAAGTGACGCGCCAGTGGAAGCGAGGCACCAGATTCTCTGTAAGGAAGAAAAAAAAAGTAATAGTTCTGAAGATGAAGAAAAAAAACCGTGAATGCAATAGAATTAAGAATAACAAGAAAAAAATAACAAAGAGAAAAAAAAACAACAACACAAGCAAAAGAGAGAAAAGTGAGCCAATAGTTGAAGCACTGGAACAACAAGAATGCATCAGAGTTAAGAGCAAAAACGAAAAATAATATAGAGCAGGAGATCAACAAAACAATAAGCTTGCTACAAATTGTCTTTCACCTGAGGAGACTCATAAAGTGCCTCGCTCATATCCTCGGCAAATACTGAGCCTTCTTCACCCTTGGCCTTGCCTCTCTTCCTCCTCCGCTTCCTCCTCCTCCTCCTCCTCCTCCTGCTTGTCCGTGTCCTCCTCCTTATCTTTTATTTCCTACTCTGTTTCTCCACTTTTAGTCATTGAAAAAAAGTCTGTTAAAATACAACACCTAACTTTGTGTGTGTGTGTGTGTGTGTGTGTGTGTGTGTGTGTGTGTGTGTGTGTGTGTGTGTGTGTGTGTGTGTGTGTGTGTGTGTGTGTGTGTGTGTGTGTTAGGAGAAGGGGAGGTCTTGCAGTTTCAAGGTCGAGCACATAAGTCTTGCCAGGCAGAACGTTTTATCTGTTTAAAATTGGCGATCATTTATTTCTTCATACGTATACAAGGATAGGTGTCGGCGAGCTGCGAAAATGTCCAAATTGTACCATGCTGTGGTTAAAGGATTAGACAACTCCGCAAAAAAGACACATCATTCTCTTTCCTGGTGATAAAACGTTACAAAGAAGAAAAAAAACGAAAGAAAACAAAAACGAGACTAGAAGTTGCATGGAGTCCTTGAGAAAAAAAAAAAAAACTTCAATCATAAGTTATAACACTTAAGTCAAAACAAAGACACTTTTACTTTTAGGGGGACGGGAACACCCACCCCCACAGCACACGAAGGAGGAAAAGACGAGGAAAAAGATAAAACAAGTGGAGGAAAGAAACCAGAAGAAAGAGATAAGACACAAGAAAGACAGAGAGAGAAAGGTCACTGATGAAAAAACAGGCACACACACACACACACACACACACACACACACACACACACACACACACACACACACACACACACACAAGGAAAGCCAGATAAAAAGGGGAACAGGGGAAGGGACGGAAGAGGCTGAAGGAGAATGAGATGAGACATTTGGGAGTGGTGGAGGATAAGAAGGAAAAAAGGCAAGGCTAATGATGTGGTCGTGAGGTTGGACATTGCACCTTGGGGAAGATAATCTGTTTACTTCTTCACTTTTTAAACATGGGTTGGGGAGAGAGAGAGAGAGAGAGAGAGAGAGAGAGAGAGAGAGAGAGAGAGAGAGAGAGAGAGAGAGAGAGAGAGAGAGAGAGAGAGAGAGAGAGAGAGAGAGAGAGAGAGAGAGAGAGAGAGAGAGAGAGTAAAAGGAATGAAAAAAGAATGCTAGTGAAAGAAAGATGATATAAAAAAAAGTGTCTGAAAGAATGAAAGAAAGAAAAAAAGAGACAACGCAAGTTAAGACAATAATAAGTAAAAATTAAAAATAAACAGGAAACCAAGAGGAGAAAAAGAATGAGGAAGTAAATCAAAACACGTCAATAAATAAAGAAAGCAAATGCAGGAAACTGAAGAGAAAGAAGACAAATGAAAACAATAATGGAATCTTACTTAAAATGGAAACAAATGCATAAAAAAAAAAAAATCGGAGTAAAATAACAGATG
Source organism: Portunus trituberculatus (assembly GCF_017591435.1). Classification (NCBI taxonomy): domain Eukaryota; kingdom Metazoa; phylum Arthropoda; class Malacostraca; order Decapoda; family Portunidae; genus Portunus; species Portunus trituberculatus. The sequence continues at coordinate 12,436,830 of NC_059298.1, forward strand.
AGATGAGGAAGCAAATCACGTAAAAATTTGTCCATTAATGAGGAAAACGACAAGCAAAGGAGAGAAAAGAGAGACAGAAGCGTCGTCAGCAGCCACGGATCATTAAGAGGCAGGAAAATGTTGCGTGAATGTTAGTCTTTCATGGCGACGGGAGGGAAAAGATCAAAGGAAGCAGGAAGTGGCTTTGGTCAGGAAATAAATTACTCCTTTAAGTGTTTTTGTTTTGTCTTTTTATGCCGCAAATGACTCTCTCTCTCTCTCTCTCTCTCTCTCTCTCTCTCTCTCTCTCTCTCTCTCTCTCATTTGCATGTACAAGGTATGCAAATGTGAAACAAAACACGAAGGGAAAGGTGTCAGTAATGTGTCCCAAGTCTCACTCTTCGCCCCACAACGAGGCGACTGACATCACCAAGAGGGACGAGTATTGGAGACACGCCACATCAATAAGCTGCCAGCCAATCATAACTAAGACCCTCGCCTTCCTACTATCCCTTGTCACATTGCACAAATCTACCTACTTCCCTGCCTCTCAGCTCCCCTTCTCTCTCTCTCTCTCTCTCTCTCTCTCTCTCTCTCTCTCTGCTCCCGTGCTTCTCTCCGCATCTCTCTCTCCACGCATCGTCACTGGAGGGTTAGTGTGTAAAAATTCTCCCCTCCTGCATCCATTGCCACGCTCCCTCGCTACCCTGCATCAGCTGACACACGCGCCGCCCCTTCGCCTCGCGAGGCCAGGCCACCCTACTCAGCTAGTCTATTTTGAGCAGGAAACAATACAGTGAGCATATGCATCGAGTTCAAAATATCAGCCATCATGAGATATTAATGGGCCAGGTTATGTATGGTAGAGAAAAATGTTTGGGATTCATACACACACACATACACACACACACACACACACACACACACACACACACACACACACACACACACACACAACTAAAGTATCCCAGATTATCCTCTATTAAATTAGATGTTATTCGTCAATGCTTTCTTGCCTACATTGCATTACATATTAGGTATTTATTGAAGGGTAATTGATTCATTGTTATAAAAAAAGAGAAAAAAACGACGCCTACTTCGCAATGTAGGGTGGAGGGAAAACAAGTCTCGGGTGACAAGTGTCTTAGTGACGCAAGCAACACGTGACGCTGAGAGTGTTTATGGTGGAGCGGCCAAAAAAAAAAAAAAGGCGTTGTTAAGATGAGGCTTGAATAAACTAAGTATAGTCATCAACCATCGCCCCTCGCTATACTAGTCCATTCTATACTCTGACGCAGTGTTGTTGTCTTTATCTATTTATTTATTCGTTTATTCTAATGACTTTAGGCTTCATTTATAGAATACTGATCCGTGTTTCTTGTAATGGTGTAATGAAATATAATGATTAGTTTTGCTGTATTTTCAAAACATGTCAGGAATACAAACGCAAATAGAAAAATTAACTTCACTTGATTTTTCACCATCTTCTCCAAGTCTACATATATAAGATATATAATAAATAAAATCATGTCTGTTGTCATGTGGTAGTCTGTGCGCGGCTCCTCGTACCGTCCTGCACAAATACCGTCAATTCCCCGCTTCGGTGGCCGCCAAGAAAGCCTCACAGGATGGCCCTCGTCGACTCTCCACAATAAGGACTTTCCGTTCGCTTTAACGAGTTTGTTGACTCGAGGAACGAAACTTGTCGACCATGGAGGACGTCACATTCCGAGTATCTTCAATTTCTCAAGCTTTTCAGCAACATCAGCAAGAGATAGCGACGTCACGCGAGTACAAAAATGAAATATGAAACACTTTCTGATTTCCTAGAAATTCAACTGAGAGAAAACAAAACTTTATTTGCGCTTTCGAATGAGTTTCGAAGTTGTGATGGAGGAGAAAAGTAGGACGAAGGATCAGCCGCGAGAGAGAAGACAACAGTGAAATTGAGACGGCACGGCGCGCACTCCCCGAGGAAAAATAAACCAGGGGAATGTCTTGTGCGGCCAATACTCTCTCATAATTGTGCCTGGATATTGCCCTCGGTCACGTCCTGCTGCAAACACCACCACGCACCTTCGCAACACTGACGAACAAATCCTGCCAAGATATTTATGCCAAAACCCAAGATTTCTCAGTTTCGTCACATCTGTCATGATGTTACACGTGACAAACACTACTTTTCCCTCATCACTGACACGTCCACCAGATTTCAAAGCCAGATAGATCTTTTCCCACTACCCCTCGTCTTGTCTTGACTTACTCCTCTACAGAACCGTCAAGCTACGCCCCTGTAACGCCAGTTCTAATTATGCAGAACTGTCATGCACATCCCACCTCACCTCTCTGAGCAGCTAAAGTGCATTAGTGAGTCAGCTTCACTCCATTCTTGACATCTTTCCTTGGTGCGTTGGTGCAAGTAGGTGTTTCCTTTTTTTTCTTTCCTCTTTTTTTTATCAATGACTCTACAACACTTCATTTCTAGCCAGGTGCCCCTCTACTAACCATGTTCTTTCTCTCTCTCTCCCTCGCTTTCTCTAACTCTTCCTTTCATCCACATCCTCCACCAGCATCCCCGTCACCCAGATCTCCTCCCCTCACCCTCTCCATCCACATTTCATCCCCACCACAACTGTTGTATCACATTTATCTTTGTTTTCCTTCCCCTCATGCGCTTACGATTGTTTCCCCATCACTATCTTTTTAACAAGTTGCCTTTCCGCTTCCTCAGACTGATTATTATTAGTCTTTGTTTTAAACTCCTGAAAGTGTTTGACATCTGCTACACTTCCCTTGCATCTTTACGTACATATACATTAAAGGAAAACAAATGTTAACATTAAAATTCATGTGTGCATGTACGTCACTTATCTCCCCTCTCTCTTCCCCCCCATCTCTCTCTCTCTCTCTCTCTCTCTCTCTCTCTCTCTCTCTCTCTCTCTCTCTCTCTCTCTCTATCTATCTATCTATCTATCTATCTTTCTACTATGCATACATCCACACACGGTGTCAAAAGTCGGTATCCATCGTTTCCACCGCGCAGCCGCCAAGGAAACTAAAACCTAGATAAGCCCCTGTAAGTCTGGCGCTTCCTCGGATGTTGACGCCAAGAAATATATGCCAAAGGGATTAGAATTCACATCTGGAATATTCCCATATCTCGATCTATGGAGTGAGCATGGCGCCTCAGCTGCTGCGGGTGGAAGGAGCAAGCAGAGATCAGCTATTCCTACCATACTCAGATCAGGTACTGCTGTTACACTATTATCAATTCAAAACCCTATAAGGCATCCCCTTTTGCATATATCTTCTATACAAACAGTTGAATCAATATCAACTTTCGACGCAGCATGTTTGACACCGTTCTCTAATTCATAACACAACAGTGTACTGCCAAACGAGATTAACCACTTCAGTACCATGACACGTTTTCATTTTGATTTTACTTATTATCTGGTGATTTTATACAGCTTCAGAAACTTACGTGAGGATTGAATATAGTGAAGGCTCTAGCCATTAATCTTCTGTCTTTTCCTAATGTCTATATAACCGTCAAATCATACCCAAAACTCGTGATAAAAATGCGTCCCAGTACTGAAGGGGTTAATTAAAGAGTATACTCTCGGCTTTTAGGGTAAATTGGTAAGAGCCGGATAGACATTTGGACATACAAGATTTTGCGTGAAGTAGTCATGACGTGTATCACTTCACTCCCGTCTTCCGTTTCATCTACAACGTATTTCAAATGAAAAATATCAGGTAAAACGCAAAGCACTGGGTCATGCATTGACTGGAAGATAACGATACGCAAAGGGCTGGATAAGGCACTGATGTAAATTCAGAAATCCTTTGAATTTCAACCATCATATGCGGCATCTAGCAGGGCACGTCCAATACTTTGCACCTTGTGGAGGGGAAGGAAGTGCGGGGAGGGAGGGAAGGCAGGTAGGCAGATAGCAAGGCTGTTCTTTGAGCAGTAACAAGCACTGAAACATAGTGTGTCTTCAACACGATAAATAACACGATAACAGAGATGTGGGAATGGTAAAAGCCACAAGGAATAAGCAGGAGGAAAGATCCCCCGCTAACACTGCTCCTGTCTGGCCTTCGAATTACTGCTATAGTTCTACTGATCATTACTAGCTATAAGCTCCCTTCCTCCACACTCACCATGTTGCGGCGCCTTATTCTAACATCCCCCCCCCATACACTCACCTTTCCCTCCAATGTCATATAACACACATGGAAAACTCACCGCCTTTCTAGAGAGCCAGAGTACTTAAAAAATCCTCAGGTATCACTGTTAAAAGCAACATGAAGAGAGTCACGTAGACAAGCACACACTTCCACACCACCGCATCACTGTCTCACTGCCTATGGTCAGTGGTCAATCACTGGTTATCCCTTTGGAATAAGTATAATGACTTAGAAATACATACAATATGATTGGAAAATAGAAAGTTATAACAATTATAATAAGTAAAGGAAGGAAGAGAGGTGGGCGGGGCCTCCTGACTTGGTGCTATGGTGACAAGACGGCACGGTATTTAAATGTTTGATTACTGAAAACTTCTTCCATTCCATTTCCTACTTAGAATGTTGTAAGATAGAAGACTTACGGGTAGAATTATTTGTCTCCTTGCATAATCTAGATGAGAGAATCACTATCGCTAATATCATCACCACTGCTACAGTACTACAGTATGCTACATCTACTTATACTGCCATCACCACCACCACCATCACTACTCATACTGTTACTTCTACTACTACTACTACTACTACTACTACTACTACTTCTTCTATTACTACTATCTCTACCACCATTACTACCATCACTCTTATCAATATACTGTACTACTGTTATTTCTGTTACCATTATTACCACCACAACTACTACCAATATCATTACTTCTGCTGTTACTACAAGTTAACAACAACAACAATAACAACAATAACTACTATTATTACTACTACTTCTACTACTACTACTACTACTACTACTACTACTTCTACTATTACTACTACTATGACTACTTTCCTGTATCTTATCCACATTTTTTGTACCATGCAAAGTCATTAAGACATCTTTTGGAAACTGTCATAAAGGATTTGTTTTCATAGTCGGTTCGTACAATCATACAAGTTACTCCCCTTGATATGTTTTGATGAGTTAGTCAGTGGTTTGCCGAGGCAGTCATTCTGTTACCTACGAACCAAGAGACTCACGGCATAGCAATCACGGTTAACATATCTTCAGTCCCACACGTCCATAAGTAAATCAATATGAGCATCAAGAAATAGACGAGGAAAAATGAAGACGGCGGACATGTACTGATTTGTAAATGTTTGCCCAGGCTTCATTCATCAAGGGAAGAGATAGTAAGTTATTGGTCTTCTGCCACTAGATTCTAAAAGGGATATATCTGTAGAAAGGAAGTAAGAGAAGTACATACTTTTAAGTTTCCCTGTGCCTCTCTCTGGTAAATGAACAAAGGAAAGACTGGATAAGGTAGATTAGATGTAGTTGTGTCGAGCCACGTTCATGACTTTTCTTGTTACCGTTAGTATTAGTCTTATTTGTTAACGGATAATTTGCGTCGTCATTCACATTAAAGTTTTGTTAATCATGCCCTGGTCATTTACAAATCAATACATGAATACATATATTGTATATTATATTTAATGAAAGCAAGCAAGTATTTATTTTATTTGAGAGATAACATCATTTACATTCGTGCTTAGGCAAACCTCATTCATTACAATAGTGTCTTTGAAGTGGCGGATCTGCCTTACACCATGTACACCGTAAGAGTGAAGACATTTAGTGTGCGTGGGTCGCTGGTGAACACGTCAGTCTGTAGCAGATCACGAGCTTGATCCGTTGGATTTCACTAATGGCAGCGACGTGCGATCGTGTGCTGCGATAGAAAGAGACTGTATCTATCTATCTATCTATTCATCTACCGTTCCTGTCAACCAATCCATCACTGCACTAGTTGGCCGGAGCAGCTCTGCGCCACTCGATACGATGATAAGACGTTTCTACTGAGAGAAGTGTAGCTCTCCTGTAATCCAGACAGTGAGCCCAGTTGTTGGGCCGGAGGAAAAATGGTTTCTCTAGCGACGCACATCAAGCGCGAGTCTTCCCGGAATAAATATGAAAATTGAATACATATAAAACATTAAATATTCCCGAAAGGTATAAAATATCGAGTATTACGAGTATATAAATATTCCGCACGTGAAACAGTTCCATGAAATAGCAATTCACCACAATATCATTTAATGCAGCCTACTTTTTGAAACTGCTCACCATTCTTTTTAATGGTGGCGGGAACAAAAAGAACTCGTTAGCATGACAAACACATGCGTCACTACTGCACCGCCATTGATTCAGTGCACCACTCCCCTGCTCGTCATCACTGAACTTTTGTGTTTCTTTAGTGTTTCTGAGTGCGCCTTTGTTACTTGCCTTGGCAACTACACACACACACACACACACACACACACACACACACACACACACACACACACACACACACACACACACACACACAAACAAACACACACACACACACACACACACACACACACACACACACACACACACACACACACACACACACACACACACACACACACACACCGTACCTCCGTTTCTTAGAGACTGTCATCTTGCCTGAAACACCTTTGTGACAGGCGTTTCCCTTGTACCCTTTTACCTCTCCCTTAACGTCGCAGGGAGGAGGAGGAGGAGGAGGAGGAGGAGGAGGAGGAGGAGGAGGAGGAGGAGGAGGAGGAGGAGGAGGAGGAGGAGGAGGAGGAGGAGGAGGAGGGGGAGAAAGGAACTGCGGCAACACACGTCCCAAGTGGAAAAAAAATACAGCACTCCCAGTACTAAAAAAAAAAAAAAAAAAAAAAACAACGCTTCTAGAAATATAATAATGAAAATAGTAACAGCAAAACTCCAGCCGGTGAAAAAAACTCCTCGGTAAAAATTAAACTGTGTAGTATTTTGCGTTTTATCTATTTATTTATCTATTCATTTATCTATCGGCGATTCTAGACATAATGTGCGCGATGTTTTCTTTCTCCATTTTTCTTTTCTAACTGTTGATTGTCTTTACTTTTTCGTCTACACAGGAAGAAAAAAAATATAGTGTAGCAGAGTGGCTGACATATCACCTATCACCCAGGAGAGAGGGAAGGAGGAGGGAAGGAAGGAGGGATGGAGGGAGGGAGGGAAGGAGTGGGGGAGTGAGGGAAGGACGAAAAAGAAGCCATTCACTTAAGGCTCCAAGACAACACACGCGAAGCTTAAACATTTAGACATCCAACTCAGGAAAAAGGGAAAAATAGAAGGCATCTGAGGTGGTGGTAGTGGTGGTGGTAGTCGTATTGGAGGTCACGTAGACAAGGTGGTGACAGTGTTTTTATGGTAATGGTCTCAGCGGTGCATTCAAGAACTCACTGAATAAAACTGTATGGCGGGGAAAATGTGAACAGGGAGAAAAGTTGAACTGTATGTATTATTGGGGAAGGAAAGGATGTGGAAAGTATGAAGGGGAAGGAAATAGAAGGAAGAGAGAGAGAGAGAGAGAGAGAGAGAGAGAGAGAGAGAGAGAGAGAGAGAGAGAGAGAGAGAGAGAGAGAGAGAAGGGAAAGGAGAAATGGTCAGATAGGAAAAGGAAAGGGAATGTGAAGAAAGGGAAGAATAAGGCAAGGAAGGGAATGAAATATAAGATAAGGTAAGGGAAGGCAAGAAAAGGGAAGGGTATAACACGGAGAACAGGAAAAGAAAGCCGAAAGTAAAAGAATAAAGAAAAGAAAGGAGAAGCGGACACACTGAAGATAAAAGTAAAGGTGATGAAGAAAAGGAAGCAATTTTACACAAGTGGGGGAAAAAGGAAAAAAAAAAAAGAATTACTCTTGAATGAGGGAGGTAAGTGGTAGGGAGGAAACAGGAGTGCGCGGTGGAGTGCAGTGGGACGGAAGGAGGAACTATAATGACAAGCTCAGTGTTTTCCTCGTACTCGCTGAGCCGCAGTGTATGCAGGAGTATGATATATGTATAATGTATAATGTCATGCGTCCTCTGCCTCACTATCATGCATTGTTTTACCCTTGAGGCCATTAACGTGAACACCAGTGCAGAGCAATAAAACAATTGATGCATACGATAATGACAGTGGCGGTGATGAGGGACTGATGATATATATTTGGTGTTGCAGGTGTGGCTGACGCAAGGAAAGAGGATTGCTGACGCGGTGCACCTGCAGGGAGCATCGTCACCACCGCCTCTTTTCTCACCCGTGTGTCACGAGTGAGGGGCCCTTCTGTGCTGCTACGTCATCGCTTAGTGGCCGCCACTTGGCCAGCAGCAACACAGCCTCAGGAGCAACAACAGTACAGCGTCCAGCCATCCAGCAGATTTTATTCCGTAGATCAACACATATGGTGTAGATATCTAACGATGGAAGTGCGAAGAAGACTAGTGGTCCTTAGGAGGCCATAATGGAAGTGTCGTGTGCCCCCTGCCCTCCTGGACCCACTTCTCTCCCTTTGTCGTCGTCTGCCCCCGATTCTGTCACCACCTGCGCCACCACTACCATCACCACAACAACAGCTGCCGGCAAACAAAAAAACACAAACCTTACTGAGGTGTCACCAGACTCCGGCAATGGAGAGGACCTGGATGAGTTTGACCCTTTGAAGTCCCCTGTCAAGATATTGGCCACGGAGTGCGAGCCTGAGATACAAGTGCTTGAAGCAGCCGTTAGTGGCCTTTGACAACAGGAGGAGAATCACCTTCCACTTTGTGGCGGAGGAAACACGGGAAGCAAGGCATCACCCTCCGCTGCTCACGATGCAAGCGGACAAGGGCAAGCAGAAGAGAAACACTGTAAAACTGACAAAAGTGAAAAACAGGAATCAGAAATGACTGCTTGTATGACGGAAAAGCCAGAGTTGTTTCGACTCAGTCCTCAACCTGAACAACCCAGCGGTGACAGGGCTGAGTGGCAGAGTGCCAAGCAGCCGGACCTTCTTGGCGGAGGTGTAAGTCCACGACCTATCAGAGGTACATATTATTCTCCAGCCTTTAATCTAAGACCACTTCACTCATCCCTCCTAGTGTCGTGTGGCCAGCCTTTTCAATGTGGACCTTTCTCCACTCCTTGCGGCGCCATTGGGAATCCTAGGCGAGGAGCAGAGGAGAACGGGGTCTTTAGTCTGCCTGAAGGAGGAGAGAATATGTTAGACGCAAGTCTCTTCAGCAAATCTTACCTTTTAGGAGACAACGGCAGGACTTGTATCAAACCCTTCAGTCTTGTCTCCAAAGGGGAAACAGAACACTTTCGTAAACACACGTCAAACTGCTGTGATACTACTTATTCCTTAGGGACGCCACACCAAGTGAAAACGGTGAGAAACCCCGAATACCCAAGATGCCTCCGTAGTCGCCCTGCTCGGAGGTACACCAATCCAGAAGTGGTACGAAAACAACCGACCTCTGGAGGACTATTGACGACTTCCTGTGACCTCATGACTTCTCCTCTTGGTCAGTGCGCGTGTGTCAACCCCGGTACAAGCCACGCGTGCGCACCCAGACTGTCAAGCAAGTCCTCTATGGGAATGCTTAATCCCATGTTTGAGGCTGATTTTAGCAGCAAGCAGGAGAACCACACCGCGGTGCCTTCATCACCCAGGAAACTTTCTCTGGATCACGGGTCAAAAGCAAAATGTTCCGGGAATGCGGACATTTGCGGATCACATCCATCTAAGCCGTGCATTTTTCCTTTGCATGAAGAATCTCCTATTGCCACACAAAGTCTTTCAAGAAATGCACGCGATCATTTCAGGAGAGCCTCGGAATCTTCCTCTGGCAGTAGCGGTCACGGTCACCAACCTTTGTCCAGCGCGTCATCTGAGGACGGCGCTTCCAAGAGTTCAGGATCAGGAAAGAAAACGTCTTTACCCGCAAAACTTGAATATCTGGGCAGCACCACTCAGCCACAAAATAGAAAACCGGTTTCTAAGCCAGAAAGTTTTGTTCCAGAAAGTGTTCTTCGAAGTCTAGATGCTATCACCTGCACCACACAGGGAGATGGTTCAGCCAAGAGCAAAACGAGGCCGCCGATGGTAACGTCTCCCGATTGGATCGACTTCCTAACGCCTCCGCAAGACGCTTACACTCAAAGGTTATTCACACCAGATAACCTTCACGATGAACTGTTCTACCCAGCACCCTACGGTCTCAAATCTGAAGTATATCAAAATCTAAACGCTAGAGAGGCGGATTTCGTGCTTCAAAAACCTAACAGAAAGCCAAGGACGGAGCCACTGCCTTCCCCGCGTGTCACAGCCACTGCACCTCAGAGGGCAGAGTCCCCAGACGTACAGGATGGAATTATTCCACCACTCGCGACTGAGGATGAGGAAGCGCTGAAGGAAGGAGCACGTGAGAGCAGAAAAGCCAGTTTAAAAGAGCGTAGAAAGAGCAGCTTGGAAAAGTTATTCATTCCCAAGCCAAGTGAAGCCACAGATCCTATTTTAAACGTTAAAATTGATAACTTTGATAGGGAGGAGTATGTCAAGTATAAGAAAACGCTTAGCGAGACTGATTCGCTTATAGCAGAGCGTCTCAAGTTTGCAACAAAAGGCAAGCAGAATTCTCAAGATTCTGATTCATCTAATAAGTCAGATAATCGTTTATTATCTTCCAGCCAAGAACTCCTCAAACCCGAGACATTACATGCTAACAAGAGTGTCGAGGAACCAACAACAACCAAATTATCTCCTGTCGATAAGACACACGAGAACCTTCAGGAAAGCAAGGATAAGATTCATGGTACCGCTCCACAAAATGCAATATCCAATTCCCAAATGGACACATTCCTTATAAATGAAATTTTTGATGTGAAACCAAGATCACGTAAACAAACTCTTCCACGGCAACGCTCCCTAGAAGAGAATCAAACCGCCAACAAGGACAACTCTCAGAAGAGAATTCGTAAACAGTCACTGCCAACAGAAGAACTGTTTGGAATCAGGAGGAACCAGAACACCAAGAAATACAGTCTGCACCAGCTGGTGAGCTACTCGGCGAAGGTGAGCACCGCGGCGGTGGGAACAGTATTCTCTCCTTTGAATGAGACTAACGAGCCACACACAATTACGACTAAAGTGACAAAGAAGAAAGCCAATAGCATTTCATTACCCGAACGAGAAAGGCTTAAGATTGACACGAAATTCCGTAGCAAGAGTTCAGAGACACGACTACCAAGGAAAGTCTGGCAACCAGATAAAGGCGAGGCTTTCTTAGCCACTTCTCCAAGGCGCCTCTCCAGTGAATTGTGTCCCTCTCCTTACAAGGGAACTTCCGCTCAAATGAAGAAAAGCAGGAATTTCCCGAGACAAAAAGATAGGCAAAGTGACTCATCCCACCATCACCACCACCACCATCACCACCACCATAACCATCGTCATCACAGCAGGGAGGGCGCTCACCGCCGCCCTCACAGAACAGAACACCTGCGTCGCCGCCCACGTAAAAGTTCTTCCTCACCTGCTAATGACAGGGAGAGGAGACAAAAGCCAGCCAGTCACAGGTCCCCGAGGAAGGTCCCAAGGGAGATGCGCAGGCCGGCAGAGTCCCATATTAACCTGGGGGCGCCGCTCAGCCCCTCGGAGCAGGATAGTGGCGGAGACCTCTTCACCAATGCTGGATGCAGTCTTCAGGGTTTGCAGACCTGCGAGGGACGGCCTGTAGTTCCCTACGAGCCTCTTCTGGATGCACTTACGCCCGATGACCCGCCGGCAGCCTCAGGAGCCACCAGGTAAGAGTTGGTCACTACAGCATATGAGACTGAAGGGAATGAGCGGGTCAATATTGCTGGAGAAGGTTGAGGGTTGGGGGGGGGGGCTGGCCGGTTGGGTTAAAGAAGAAACACTACATTCGGCGGCTTCGTGACATTCCGAACATGGCTTAGGCTCGGCACACCGTGCTGGTGCTGACTCGAGTAATCAACACGGAAGGCAGTCAGCGTGAGGCAAAGGACCAGCCAGGCACTGCACGAAGCTCGGGAACATGACGCATATGCCGGGCTAATTAATTGAATTTTGGAAAATCAAATATGACTTTTCACCAATAAAAATCCACAAGGAAATAGTACCCCATTCTCTCTCTCTCTCTCTCTCTCTCTCTCTCTCTCTCTCTCTCTCTCTCTCTCTCTCTCTCTCTCTTTCTCACCACACACACACACACACACACACACACACACACACACACACACACACACACACACACACACACACACACACACACACACACACACACACACACACACACACACACACACACATTCGAAGCACAAGATCGCATAGTAAAAAGCTGAGAAAGGGAAGATGTCTGAGAGATGTTAAAAAATATAGTTTCTCGCAAAGATGTATTGAGACGTGGAACAGTTTAAATGAAGAAGTAGTGTCTGCAACGAGTGTACATACTTATAAAGTAAGATTAGATAAGTGTAGATATGGAGACGGGGCCACACGAGCATAAAGCCCAGGCCCTGTAAAACTACAACTAGGTAAATACAACTAGGTAAATACACACACACACACACACACACACACACACACACACACACACACACACACACACACACACACACACACACACACACACACACACACACACACACACCTGCAAGATTTCCCTCTGCTTCCCATCGCCACAACCCACACAGCTGGTCCTTCTCTCTCACTGCTCCTCATGTATAACTGACAGCGCGGAGGAGTTCTGAAACTTGGCTGTGGCTTACAGGTCGAAGCCCTCGAACGCCCACCGCGGACTCTCGCCCTTAACATTGCGGGTGTGAGTATGAGGTGCATTATGGATCTGGCAGCCGACAAGCTTATTCGGTATCGGGAGACCCTGCTGCCTCCTGGGACAGTAATGCAGCTCAGATCGATTTCCTCAGCTAGCGCCGGTGATCAGGTGCACCTCAGTCACAGGGCTTCGTGTGTCGTGGCCCACAGATGCACAAAATATTTCCTGTATTTCCTTATTAGATTTTTTTTGTTCTTGAGCTCTCTTTATTGAGTTCCTTTCCTCTTTTACGTAATTGTCTTACATTTGTTACTTTTGTCTCCCTTTTACATGATTGGCTTATTTTTGTAAACACTTTTATTAGCTTTTACTCCCTTGTTACACACAAACACACACACACACACACACACACACACACACACACACACACACACACACACACACACACATATATATATATATATATATATATAGAGAGAGAGAGAGAGAGAGAGAGAGAGAGAGAGAGAGAGAGAGAGAGAGAGAGAGAGAGAGAGAGAGAGAGAGAGAGAGAGAGAGAGAGAGAGAGAGAGAGAGAGAGAGAGAGAGAGAGACAGAGAGGATAGTGCAGGCAAAGAGAAGTGAGTGGCAAAGAGACAAAGATGGTCGGAATAACGAGGGACAGAGAAGAAGAAGAGGGAAGGAAGTGGCAAGCGACACGCCCGGCAAAGTGCAGGAAAGGAGGAGAGTAAACACGGAAGGGAATAGAAAGCGAAATGAGAAGGTGAGAAATCGAGGCAATGAAAGGGAAGAGAGAGAGAGAGAGAGAGAGAGAGAGAGAGAGAGAGAGAGAGAGAGAGAGAGAGAGAGAGAGAGAGAGAGAGAGAGAGAGAGAGAGAGAGAGAGAGAGAGAGAGAGAGAGAGAGAGAGAAATAAGAGTTTGAATATAAATGAGGATAGGAGGTAGGAATGAAGAGGGTTTAATAGAAGGAGGAGGAGGAGAAGGAGGAGGCAGGAAAAGCCGAAAGGTGGATAACACACGAGTTAATTATGGATGTGTACACTCATTAACTCAGGTCAAAGGTCAAATAGGCTTAATTCTTCATGAAAAGGGATGTGCCACAGGACAAAACTTCAGTCGTGGAATGAAAAGGAACTCAGTCAGTCTGGTTTAGTTATGTACGGGAGCCACGAGGGAAGGGAGCCGAGATGGTATATAAAAGAACGTCTTGTTAGCACTGCCCAAACCGCACAAAATCCTGTAAAATATGGGAAAGTGCTGCCGATTCGCTGGAGTCTTACTGAATGCGGGTGACGTCTCCCCGGCAACACCTTGCATCGCAGCTCTGCCTCTCCTGTACATGCTAAACATTATTAACACATCAGTGCTCGCCTACAGCGCACCCGTGGTGAAGGGAACTGAATTAAGGTCAACCTTCTCAGCCACAAGACTCGTCGATCTCCAAAGCATTACCTCCAAACGATCCCGATACTCGTACTCCCAAGCGAGGAGCACCCCATCAGTAGTCCCGCAGCACACCCCGCCACCCAACCGCCGCCGCCGCCTGGCCCTGATGACACCCGCAATAACATTCTTGTCATTTCGGGAATCTGCCGCAGTCAATATCAGACATCTGGCCCCCCACGCCAACCATTAGCATATGACTCGCGCCTCCCACCTTGCGTCGCGATACGTTTACCCGGATGCCGCTGCTGCTGGGAGAGGCGGCAATACACTCACGTCGAGAAAACTCCATCGATATAAATGGATGAAAAGGGACATGCTATTGATACATCATTAAGATCTCGAGTGATGCTGACGGCATCATGTTATCACTAATCCTTCCTAGCTTTATTTTCTCGTGTATTGTAATAATTGTTTTCACATTGATTCCTTTGACGGCCATGGCTTCTCAGCTTCACACAATGGTTATGGTTATGTGCACATTTTGATTATAATTTAGGAAGAAGACACGCATGTCAAAGCAGGGAGAGGGAAAAGCTAATATTCTGATTTTCGTTCATACATTCATATATTGTCAATAAAACACAATAAACAGTGTCTTTAATAGTAAAAGGAAAAACTAGGAGGACATCTTGCAATTTCCCGCCAACTGGTTCCTTTGCACGACACTTCCTCACTTTCTCCTGGCATTACCTGGTGCGCGTACTCAGCCGTGTCCTGCCGCCTGGCCTGCTTCATATCCGCATGTCCTGCGCCGAACTAGGACAGCCTATGCATAATGGAACACCTCTCCCCACCTCGTCCCTTGACGCCATGAGTGCATCCCCTCACCCTCTCCCCCGATACCCTCCATCTTCCCATCACCTCCCTACTGGTGACCGCGCCTCACCCTTTGTTCTCTAACCTAACCCTCATCTTCCTCCGTCATCCTTGACCCCTATCGGCTCACCCTTGTCTTCCTCCTTCACTCTGGCTCCTTGTCTCACATTTTCTCATCCAGCTTTCATGAATGTCTGTCAGTCTCACTCTTATTTCCTCTTGTCTTCCTCCATCATCAGTCCTCTTTATCACTGTGCTCCGCGTTCGCCAACTTGTTCCGTACCTCATCCTTATCTTTCTCCCTCATCCCTGTCACACATAATCCTGTTTCATCTTTGTCAACACTCTTACACTACGTAGTCATCTTAGTTTTACTCTTATCACTCTATAGTTGACCTACCTAGCCTTTGTCACCAGTCTTATACTTCCCTCTCTGTGCTTTTCTTATCCCCTAACCTCACCCTCTTTTCACTACTTTTCTCTCACATCCAACCAGTCACTCAAACTCCCTCCCTTCTTAACGTCACTCCACAGACACATCTAAACCTTCAACGAAAAAAAAAAAAGCGAATACAACGCTGCATTAGATAAAGCTGCTAATTGATAAAGATAAAAATACACGATCTATTATACACCCCAGCAACCACCAGTGCCGCGGAGGTAATGAGGCACTGCTGAGGAGGAGAATGGTGTAAATGGTCCATTACTGGAGGAATAGGGCACCTGAGCAGAAGGACGCGTCGTGATTGGCTGTTACCTGCACGATTGGATGGGTGTGTCGACGAGGGACAGGTGACGAGAGATAGAGGGAGAAGATGAAAGGAAGATTGGATTAGAGGATGTAACAGAAATAGCATGGATGGAGATTACATGGATCATCTAGAGAGAGGGAGGAAGAAAAGAGAAAGAAGAAAGAAGAGAGGGTATGTAAGATGGCCAAATACAGCAGAGAGGAAGAAAATGCAAAGTCTGCGTATAGGAAAAGGAAAAGATACGAATAAAAGAGAAATGAAGAACGGGAGACAAAAGATAAGGAGAGTGGAAAGAAGAGAAGATATTGGAGGCAGGCAAGGGCGAGGTGATGGAGGAAGAAGCATTGAGGGTGTGGATGGTGAGGAGAGGATAGGAAGAGAGAGAGAGACGGGGAGAGAGGGAGAGGGAAGAAAGGTATGGGAGACAGGCAAGTGTGGTGGTGTGAGATTTTATGGTTATTCTTTTCAAATAACATAACCATAAAAAATAATGTTCTCTCTCTCTCTCTCTCTCTCTCTCTACAAACAAACAAACACACACACACACACACACACACACACACACACACACACACACACACACACACACACACACACACACACACACACACACACACACACACACACACACACAAACACACACACACACACACACACCTGAAATGTAATTATACATCCAAGCTGAACCATTTACCGATACATAAATAAACTGACGGACGTTGTTGCCTTAATTAACCTTGGACAAACACAGTGAGACAACTCAAGATAAAATAACACCAACACCAGTAATGAAAATAATAGTTAGAAAATAAACATACCTGCTAACGTTTCTCTCCAACATGTAACACTTTTCAATTAAATTTCAGAAACCGACTTAACAAATGGCTTGGAAGTGGAGTGAGGCGAAAGTTGAGAAGGTTGAGGTGAAGGTTGAGGCTGACACTGCGAATGAGGAGAAGTCGTGTTTACCATTAGCCTTTAGCAGGGTGTAGCGGCGGCTTGCAGTGCGGGAAGGAGCGAAAGGGGAATGGAAAAGGAGTGGAGGTGTGTGGGCGTAAGAGGAAGGCAAGGCGGATGGCGCAAGGTAGGCGTGGGGGCAATGTATCGCAGTAGGCAGGTGGGCAGGAAGGGCGTGGGATACGAGGAAGTAATATTTACATACTGTTAGTGAGGCCATTAAGTTTACCGATGTTTACCCTTCGTGAATACCAGCCGTGGCAAGGAGGTCGGGGCGGGGCGGCACAGTGGTGGTGGTGGTGGTGGTGGTGGTGGTGGTTCACGAGAAGAGAGGGAAAATAACAACTTGAACGAAGAACGGGTAGGCAAAGGCAAGTACAACAAAGAGAAGGAAGAACACGATGAAAAGAATAAAAAGGAAAGGAAAAAGAAAGTAAATAGAATACGAAGCTGTGTAAAAAGAATAGATGCAGGAAGAGCAGGATACAAGTTTCTGGGGCACGGAAAGATAAGGGAAGCTTACCAAAATATTTTGAAGTATAAGCGAAGAGAGAAAAAAAAACACACAAGGAAAGAGAAAAGAGGATATTAAAAGTTTAAAAGGATGCAAGAAACTTAACTGAAAAAGAATATGAAACACACACACACACACACACACACACACACACACACACACACACACACACACACACACACACACACACACACACACACACACACACACACACACGCATATTAAAAAGTCAGCATAAAGTCACAATAGAAATTCTTGCTTTTGTCCCTTTAATAGTTAGCCCAAGAAAATGCAGCCACTTAAGTCAAAGATGTTGCCACAGTTAAAAGAGTGGTGGAAGTTTTATCTTTAGTTCTAAGAATGTTTGCCCTTTCAAGACGAGGTGCGGGTCGAGGAAGGAGCCACGGCACTACAAAGCTCCGCCTAGAGAATACTTCCGGGCGCCGTGCCATTCACGGCCCTGTACGTCAGTGTTCTACAGAAATTGTACCGACAGCTGGCGCTCTGCCCGGGAGGCTATTCAGGGGAACAATTGCTCTCTCAGCGGTGCAGACTGAGAATGTTCACTGTGACCTTGACCTCACGTCTAATACCAAGGAAGAAATTCAGGATATTCATTTTACTATTCAACGTATCGTATAACATTAAATTTTCTTCAAAGTTTGTAAATCTCAATAGTTTCATATCTTTTCTCGCAAACTAAAAGCACTTTTTGTTAACGAAAAATGGAAAGGTTAAAGATGTACCGACATTTCTATGATCTTCCACCTAAAGAACAACAAAAACAAAAAACAATGTCAAAACGCTACAATTAAGTAAAAAAAAAATGTATATGAAAGAAACACAAATAAAACGCAGCAGAGACAGTGAGTGAAAGCAAATGGCTGCTTTAACGGTGAAAAAGATCTGCTATCTTATCACGTCCAGTAACGCCAAATCAAAGGCAGCGTTATGGCAGAGTTCTTTGTAAAGTGGATAAAAAAAAAAATTGTAAAAATAATAAGATGCAGTTTAAGATAATCCTCTACCTTTTTTTGTTCTTTTTATTTATTTATTTATTTTTTTTTTTTTTCAGGACGGTCAGTTTATTCATTTATTTTTTTCTGGTCACGTCAGTTTTATGAAAAAAAGTCATGTGATGGCTTTTAAAAATTCAGGCGTCAAGTTAATCCGAATAAAAATGGAACGAACAATTATGGACAATAAAAAATAGGACAAAATCATAGCACAACACACACACACACACACACACACACACACACACGCGCGCGCGCGTGTAAAAACTAACCTCTAAAAAGCTTCAATCCGTGCAGGTCGTGAAGGTCTCATTAACTTCCCCATGTATTTTTTTTCCTTTTTTTTTTCAACGTCACTCCCTTTTTTCGGATTTCATGACGGTATAATTCCGAGCATACCATCCTCACCCCCTTCCCTTCCCTCTCACTCTCTCCCTCCCTCTCCCCCTTTGCCCATGTGATGATTAAAAAAGAAAAAAAGGGAAAAAATGAGTCTGGTTTCATAACACGGTGGAAAGTTCACCATTTTTCGTGTGCCTTTTGGTAATATCCCGGAGACTCCCTTCCAAACATTTTCTTTTATATCCTCCAGTTTTTTTTTTTTTTTTTTTTTTATGTTCATTCATATTCATGTTGTGCATATTTCCTGTAACACGTGTGCTTCTGTCGTCCTCTGAATAGTGTAAAGCCAGCGCATGTACCTTTCTTTTATTGTTCTTTTTGTTTGCTGGACATGGAAGAAGAAGAAGGAGAGAGAGAGAGAGAGAGAGAGAGAGAGAGAGAGAGAGAGAGAGAGAGAGAGAGAGAGAGAGAGAGAGAGAGAGAGAGAGAAACTCGCACGGGGCACATTGTTTCTCATTTCAGCGATGCGAAATATAGCGTAATCAAAACTACTTAAAGTTGAAACTACTTAATCAGAAACAATTTCGACAAACCGATTTCACGGTGCCCTTCTATATTATTGATGGAAGGATTTTCACTTCCTCACACGCACGCACACACCCACCCACCCACCCACACACACACACACACCCACCCACCCACACACACACACACACACACACACACACACACACACACACACACACACACACACACCTTAAGCTACACAAGTTTTTTTTTTTTTCCTTCATGTATATAAGCCGGCAGCTAGAAAATTAATGATATTCAATAAAATTTTAAAAAATCACGATGATGCCAAAAAAAAGGAAGAAATATTAAACAGGAGCCAGAATCACGTACATTCAATACATTTCCCGCCTTGAAATCCCCAGAGATATATAAAACTCTACCCGAAAAGAAAAGAAAATAGAAAACAAAATAATTACAACAAAATAAAAATAAAACAGAACAAAAAAAAAACAAGACGTCTTCAAATTAAAGATTCCCCCCCCAAAAAAAAAAATCATGTGCAAAAAAAAAAAAAAAAAGAAATATGAACTAGAGCCACGTGTAAACCTGAAATCCCACAAAAAAAAAAAAAAATCTTCAAAGCTGTGTAAAAAAGCAACCAGGAATCTCAAACCGATTAATCCCCATCACACAGCAGCGCGTCCTTCATTCTTCATTCCTGCCGCGCCTTCGTGAAAGTCAGTCGTGACATTAATGAAGTTAAGTCAAAATTAGTTTACCACTATGAAGGGACAGAAAAGGGTACGCAGGTCTTTTTTTTTTTCATTTCTATTTTCTTGCACCTGGATTTCTTTCATTGATTTACACGCAATGACTATGTTTCTTTCTTCTTTTCCTAAATATTTTCTTTACGTAGTCTATTTCCTTGAAGTGCCTGCCGGTATAAGATAGTAGTAGTAGTAGTAGTAGTAGTAGTAGTAGTAGTTGTTGTTGTTGTTGTTGTTGTTGTTGTTGTTGTTGTTGTTGTTGTTGTTGTTGTTGTTGTTGTTGTTGTTGTTGTTGTTGTTGTTGTTGTTGTTGTTGTTGTTGTTGTTGTTGTTGTTGTTGTTGTTGTTGTTGTTGTTGTTGTTGTTGTTGTTGTTGTTGTTGTTGTCGTTGTTGTTGTTGTTGTTGTTGTTGTTGTTGTTGTTGTTGTTGTTGTTGTTGTTGTAGTAGTAGTAGTAGTAGTAGTAGTAGTAGTAGTAGTAGTAGTAGTAGTAGTAGTAGTAGTAGTAGTAATAGTCGTACCAGCAGCATCAGTAGTAGAATCTAAAAATGGGAACTGGTCAAACGTTGCAAAAGGAATAAAGAGGAAAGAAAAAAAAACAGTTTAATTGCCACTCCCTAAAAGTTTGTATAGAAAGAGATCTGAAAGGGTTGGCCACTTTAGTTTTGGGGGCGTCTTGATACTCCATTGTGAAAAGTGTTCAAGTTGTAGAAAGGAGGAAGATTGAATTTGGTAATTGGAATAGTAGGAGTACGAGTAGGAGGAGGAGGAGGAGGGAGAAGGAGCAGGAACAAGAGAAGGAAGAGGACTATTATTGCTACACCATACTTAAATAACGAAAAATAAAAAAAAAATGTGTAGAGAAAAATAATAATAATGAAATGAAACTAATGAAAATTCATCAATAAATATCAACAATCTTCTCCGAAACAATAAAATAAGAAATGATTAGTGCGCTAAAAAAAAATATATTGCCAACTAACTGTTACGTTCACCGGTTAAACTGGTAAGATTGGCATCGGAGAGCCGGTGAACAATAACAATAAAAAAAAACACTGCAGGTTCAACTGGTGAGGAAATGCAAAGGGGTCACTTTAAAAGCTACTTTAATAACCCATAATGAAATTGACACATATATAACAAGAAACATGAAACACAGATATATAACATGAAACACAGGAAAATGACATACACATATACATATAACACAGTAATAAATACAACAATAAAGAACCCAACTTAATACCTAACAATAATCCTAATCCTATATAGAGGCAATGTGGAAAACACGGACGAGGGAAGTGATACTTATGCGGTGTCGCAGTGGTGAAATGCTGGGTGATGGTTGATCCCACGGCAGAACCAAGAGGCGTTGTGTTCACTGGTTGAGGCTTGGATCTCAACTGCCAATCCAGAAAACCAAGAGCTGGCTCAACACTTTCGGTTGAGTCGAAAGGGCCGCGTGAATCCAACTTCGGGACAGTAGCGGGCTTCATGAAACGGTGACGTGGAAGGTTCACGAGACGGTGGCGTGGAAGGTTCACGAGACGGTGACGTGGAAGGGGAGGCGGAGAGGTGGCGAACGAGGTAACAAGCGGAGGAGGTGATGGTAGTAATGCATGTTACGGGCGGGCCGTAACATTTCCTCCCCCCTAAGACCTCCGTAATGGCCCATGAAGGAGGTGAGACAGGAGATCTTGATAAGGCGTCGGCGATGATGTTGTCCACCCCCTTGATATGATGGACTTCCAGGTTGAAAGGTTGAGTTAACAAGGCCCACCTAAGAATGCGTTGGTTTCGGTTCCTCATGGCGTACAGGAAGGCCAGAGGATTGTGGTCCGTGAAGACCTTGGTGATGTGCGGACCAGGATGAAGATAGCACTCAAAACGTTGGAGCGCCAGCACGAGTGCCAGAGCCTCCTTTTCGATGGTGGAGTAGTTGAGTTGATGGTGTTTCAGTTTTGCAGAGTGGTAAGCGATGGGATGGAGGATGCCGCTTGTGGGGTCCGGTTGTAGTAGGACAGCACCACTCCAACTCCACTCGCGTCAACTTGTAGATGGAAGGGTCGGGAGTGATCCGGCGTCCAGACCACTGGTTCCGAGGAGAAACGCCTTGAGGTGTTTGAAGGCTTGGTCACAGGCCGGGGTCCAGTGGAAGGGGACGGAAGTGCTGAGAAGGTCCGTCAGGGGCGGCCAGGGTGGAGAAGTTTTACAGAAGCGTCTGTAAAACCCAGCCATCCCAAGAACCTCATGAGAGCTTTCCTGGTGGTAGGAACAGGAAGCCAAGGATGGCCTCAACGTTAGCTCTCTTGGGGTGAACCTTGCCGTTCCCCACCACATGTCCCAGGTAGACCACCGTAGACTTCCCGAAGGTGGACTTGGCCAGGTTGATGGTAAGCCCGGCTTCCTGCAACCGACCCATCAGCCTCCGAAGACGGGTCAGATGTGTTGCCCAGTCGTCTGCAGTCACCACCAGGTCGTCCAGATACGCGGATGTTCCCTCCAAGTCCTGAGTTATGTAATTTATAGCCCTCTGGAAGGTGGCGGGAGCATTAGACAATCCAAAGGGCATCACTGTGTATTGGTATAGTCCGAAGGGGTGATGAAGGCGGATATTATTTGGGCCTCGTCCGAGAGGGAATCTGGTAGTAACCTTTAAGCAAGTCTATAGTGGTTACAAATTTGGCTACTCCTATACTATCTATAAGGTCCTCTATCAAGGGCAATGGGTAGGAGTCTGGCACCGTCACTTTATTTAATTTCCGGTAGTCGGTGCAAAATCGACTACTACCATCTGGCTTAGATGTTAACAGGCAGGAGAAGCCCAGGAGATATACTAGGTTCTGCAAGGTGATGACAGAGCAGATAGTCTACCTCTTTTTTCATCAAGTCTCTTTTAATGGGTGAAATGCGATAGGCTGGTTGTCTTATAGGCTTGATGTCATTAGATGTTAATGTTATGTCATGTTGGATAGTATTACAAACTCCTGGAAGGTCACCTGTGATTTCAGAAAAGTCTAGCAATAACTTTTTAAGATCAGACTGTTGTGAAGGTGTTAAGGAAACAAACACCTCATCAAGGTTGGACATGATTTGGCTGTTTGAGGGCGTCCTTTAGGTGACGAGAAGAGGAATTCGATGTCGGACTCTTCCTCGGGGGCACAGGACCAGACTCCTTCCTACCAGACATACAGGTACAGCGCGAGACAAGTCGTCCTCTGGTTCTCTGGAGTGGTAAGGTTTCATTAGATTAATATGAACAAGTTGGGAATCCTTACGACGGTCAGGAGTGTGGACCACATAATTTAATGGACTTAGTTTTTGAGCCACAACATAAGGTCCCATGAACTTACTGTGAAGAGCATTGCCTGGAGTGGGAGAAAAAGTAAAACCTTGTCTCCTGGTTTGAAACTTCTCATGACAGATTTGGGAAGAGAATTCTGTTGCATTTTAGTTTGAGATTTGAGGAAGTTTGATTTAGCAAAGATCTGACTTCACTGATTTTATTCTTAAGGTTACTGATGTAGTCAGACACACTGGGGCTTGAAGGAGTATTTTGAGTAAACCATTGATCCTTTAATATTTTGAGAGGCCCCTGATCTGTCTACCATAGAGTAATTCAAAGGGAGTAACCTAAAGAATCTTGAGGAGATTCTCTTAAAGCGAAGAGAAGGAAAGAAATACTTTCATCCCAGTCTCCTTGATGCTCCAAGCAATACTTCTTCATCATGGATTTTAATGTTTGGTGAAACCGCTCCAGACAGCCTTGGGATTGGGGTGGTAAGCCGAGGAGGTAACATGGTCGATGTTTAGCTCATTCACTATCTGTTGGAAAAAATGGCTAGTGAAATTGCTACCCTTGTCAGACTGAATTTGTTTTGGAATTCCTACCGAGGTGAAAAAATGTATTAGATGTTTTACAATGGTCTTTGATGTGATGTTCTTAAGAGGAATGCTTCAGGGTACCTGGTAGTGGGATCCATGAGGGTTAACAAATACTGATTCCCTCGTTTGGTTTTGGGTAAGGGCCCTACGCAGTCTAGTATGATCTTTTCGAAGGGCTCCGTCTGAACTGGAATAGGCGTCAGAGGAGCTGGCACAAGGCGTTCGTTAGGCTTACCCACAATTTGACATATGTGACATGTTTTTACATAGTGTGACACATCCTTTTTCATTCCTGGCCAAAAAATGTTGAAGAGCCTTCTTGTAGGTTTTTTGGATGCCTAGATGACCTGACAATCCATCATGAGCTAGTTCTATAATGGCTGGTCTTACAGACAAGGGATGACAACTTGATGTGTTTCTGACCAGGTGTCTAGTTGTTTCAGTTCAGGAGGTCTGTAGGCACGCATCAGGACTCCTTCCTGATAATAAAAACAAGGCAATTTAGACATATCCTTTGTCTCACTGGCAACATGTCTGATCTTAGCCAAAGTGAGATCCTGTTCCTGAGCATTAATCAAATTCTCCTTTGAAATGATGTTATTATACAAGTTGTCAGTAGAGGCAATCATTGGTGGAGGAGGTGATGAAAGGGCAGGGGACTTGGACTGAGACCTGGTGACTGCACACACTGGGAAGAAGTGAGGGATGTTTCGTCCAGGGTCTTAGTGGGACTTTCTGTTAAGGGAGAATCAAGAACAATTAAGTTTGGAACAGCCAAGTTACCCGCAAGATCATTACCCAGTACAAGATGTACCCCGGTACTGGCAGTTCACCAGGTTTAATGGCTACCTCAACCTCTCCTGAAATGAACGGGCACTGTAAGCTAATATTAGCCAAGGGATAGGAGAGCTGTGATTCGAGACCTGTAAGGATCACCTTCTCCCCAGTGAAAGCCTGTTTGATGTTAGGGATGACATCTTCCCTTAAGATGGATTGGGCAGCACCTGTATCACGCAGAACCTTGATATTTATTGCCTTGTCTTTACCATCAGTCAGGGACACTTTACCTTGATACATGTACGAGTCATAAAGTTCTAGAGGAGAGTTGACAGGGTTAGCTAGGGCCACTGGTTTCTTGTTCTCAAATGTGTTAGGTCTAGGGGCCACAAAAGAAAATTGACGTTGAGAACCCTTGCAATTTGGGTGTCTACATTTCTGGATCGTGTGACCTGGCTTCTTACAGTATGTACACCAGGGGGAATTATATGCATTTGGCGAGAATCCGGTTGGCTTACCACCCGCGCCCCAAAACCTTCCCCAAAGGAGGACCTAACATTAGACAGTGAACCACGACCTCTACTACCCAGGGATCCCATCAACAAAGCAAACGCATCAGCCACTTTAGCGGCAGACATAAGATCACTCTCTCCCCGTTCTTCCACATGCCTCAGAATATTAAATGGTAACTTGTTCTTCCATTCTTCCAGGACCATTAGATTGAGCAACTCCGAAAAGGTGGTAATGTTAAGGGCGGCTAACCATTTCTTAAATTGTCTTAGTTTCTCACTAGCGAATTCAACATAGGTGTGAGACTCTGGTTTCACATACTTTCGAAACTGTTGTCTGTATCCATCAGAAGTGATAGAGTAGGCGTCTAGAATGTTACCTTTGATCTCTTCATATTCTACCTCATCACTAAGGCCGTTGTATACCCTATAAGCTTTTCCTACTAGCTTAGGGACAAGGAGAGACACCCACTGATCCTTGGGCCATTTATTCCTATTAGCAATGCTCTCAAAAGCGCGAAATGACCCGTCAACATCAGATTCATCAAAAGGGGGAACTAGCGGAGCAGCTGTAGCAGGATTAAAGCTTGCTAACTGTTTCTTTATATCTATTTCTTCCCTCTAAACTTAGCGTCATTTCGTAGGGCTAACTCCTGAATTTCTAACTCTTTCTCCTGCCTTCTAAGTTGTAACTGAAATTCTCTCTCTGTAGTTCATTTTTCTTTTTGCCTGTAGTTGCATTTCTTTTTCTGCCTGTAGTTGCATTTCTTTTCTTCTTTTTCTGCCTGTAGTTGCATTTCTTTGCTTCTTTTCTGCCTGTAGTTGCATTTGTTTTCATGCATCCGGTATTCTAGTTTAAGCTTCTCAATTTCCCATTGACTTATCCTACTCTTATCCTGTTCTTCCTGGGGACTGTGTATTATAGTCCTCGTAGAGGCTGACATGGGAGTTAACTCTTCTATGGCATTTCCTAGCAACTGACCTTCTTGCACTAGATGTTCAACAACTACATTCTTAATGACCTCTTTAGTCATCTGAGACGTGATGGGAACATCAAAATGTTTAGCGATGGTCTTCCATTGGTCCTTCTTTATATTAGCATATTTAAGTTGTTCCAGAGAAGGGTCGGCACAAAAATCTTCAACGTTAAACTGAGCGGAAGCCATATTAAATAGATGTTAAACCACAACAAAAAAAATGATAAGCGAATTACTTAAGTGAGGAACTTGGCAGAGTGATAATAAAGGCAACCTTGGAAATTACCTAGATTATACTTAAGTAAACACTTATGAGTACAATCACTAATGAGGGGTAAACTAGAGAGTTACGGCATTAAGAGGGATCCGGATTACTCTAGTTACGAGACTTGAGAGTGAGGAGCGAATTGTACTGAGACTTGTTATTGATAAGGAGGCGGATTAGTCTGAGAGACTAGTTAAAATGGCCGATTCTAACTAGCGAGAAAAATGATCCGCGAAGTGAGGGATTGAGGGTTCGCATGAACATATGATGATCCCAACACTTGGATAACACTTATTACACACCTGCCTA
Source organism: Portunus trituberculatus (assembly GCF_017591435.1). Lineage (NCBI taxonomy): Eukaryota > Metazoa > Arthropoda > Malacostraca > Decapoda > Portunidae > Portunus > Portunus trituberculatus. Next base: position 12,463,483 of record NC_059298.1, read on the forward strand.
TGTGCAAAAATAGAGATAAGTGCTATCGGTGAACACGCCTTTCTACCTGGTTTCCTGCTCTACCACTGCTATGCGATACCAATGAAAGTCACGAAGCACGTTTAACCCAAAAGGAGCCACTTGATCGCACAAAGGTAAATTTAAACCACACGCAGAGTAAGTCACAGAAAAAAACACATCAGAGTCACAACACCACAGAAACACAAGCAATCACAGAAAAAAGTCACTGGAAAAATGGAACACTGAACATGGGTTATAATGGTCCTGTCACGGTCGCCAATTGTTACGTTCACCGGTTAAACTGGTAAGATTGGCATCGGAGAGCCGGTGAACAATAACAATAAAAAAAACACTGCAGGTTCAACTGGTGAGGAAATGCAAAGGGGTCACTTTAAAAGCTATTTTAATAACCCATAATGAAATTGACACATATATAACAAGAAACATGAAACACAGATATATAACATGAAACACAGGAAAATGACATACACATATACATATAACACAGTAATAAATACAACAATAAAGAACCCAACTTAATACCTAACAATAATCCTAATCCTATATAGAGGCAATGTGGAAAACACGGACGAGGGAAGTGATACTTATGCGGTGTCGCAGTGGTGAAATGCTGGGTGATGGTTGATCCCACGGCAGAACCAAGAGGCGTTGTGTTCACTGGTTGAGGCTTGGATCTCAACTGCCAATCCAGAAAACCAAGAGCTGGCTCAACACTTTCGGTTGAGTCGAAAGGGGCCGCGTGAATCCAACTTCGGGACAGTAGCCGGGCTTCATGAAACGGTGACGTGGAAGGTTCACGAGACGGTGGCGTGGAAGGTTCACGAGACGGTGACGTGGAAGGGAGGCGGAGAGGTGGCGAACGAGGTAACAAGCGGAGGAGGTGATGGTAGTAATGCATGTTACGGGCGGGCCGTAACATCAGTCATGACTTGTAGCTTGTCGTATGGTCACCGATTTTGGTTGGTTGGTGTGAAGTAGTTTACTCTTCTATGTAGGTTTTCTATTCTTTATAAATATCAGACCACTTTTTATTCGTTGCTATACCGATTAAAGCAACTACCATTTTCTCTATCATTCAGTTTCTGGAGTTCATGGCAACTTTGTTTTTTTTCTTTTTTATTGTGACAAGATATTTATATCTTCTCGTTCTTAGAACAAGGCAGTGATCAAGGGCCTCATCCAATCCCTCCTTCTCCCCCAGGAAAGAGTGGCACAGACGGAGGCACCGCAGAGCGAGGAGGCGAGACTTGAGCGATGATGAGCTGGACTCTGACGATGTATCATCGTCATGGTCGTCGTCTACCCTTACATCCATCTCAGGGGGATCAAATAAGGGCTTGTCGTCATCATCGTCGTCGTCGTCATCGTCATCCTCCTCGTCGTCATCTGGCTCAGACTCGTCATCGTCGTGTTCCAGCTCCTCGTCATCAGAATCATCGACGTCTTCTTCATCAGACTCATCGGACATCGAGGATCTGATTCCTTGATGCGGCGGAGAGTGCACGGCGAGAGGCGGGCACGTCACTCCTACTGCATCTTATTTTTCTATGAAAACTGATGTAAAACTGGAGAGTACAAGTCGCGAAAGGCTTGTCAAGCTGCTTTATGAACTTCCTGTGACTCTTGACCCCATGGGAGGGCGCGTTTCTTTCATTCTTTTGAAAACATGATTGTGTTTTTTCATTGACAGCTGGTGCGTACCAACCGAATCATGGCTTTCATATATATATATATATATATATATATATATATATATATATATATATATATATATATATATATATATATATATATATATATATTTGCAACACTGCAGATTCACTCCTATCATGACTTAAGTCTTCATCGGCGACTATAAGCACGGACTCGCATATATAAATATACCTCATATTCACTCACTATCAAAACTTGGGTACTTTTAACATTAACAATGATAATCTGATAACATTAGATTCCTAAACAGCCCATATTAAGACGTTTCACATGTACTTGTTATATATCTAGTATTAGATTAAATTTATCCCTTATAAATATATAATGAGGGCTTTAAAATTAATTAAGGAGGATGGTGGGCTGGGTGGGGGGAGGGCAGTAGGGATTGGGAAAGGCGTCTCTAACCACAGCACAGCCTTGGTGGAGCTGCTGAGCCATAGTGGAAGCGCATGACAGTGTTGATTAGAAGAGCCAGGACATATTCTGATTCAAACAAACCTTTGGTTTGGTCACGACTATAAACCGAACCTTAAGATTCATATGATAGTGAAAACAGTCAAGAAATGTGTATTGAAGGATTCAGTAGTTTAAAGAGCAATGACTGCACACAGGTGCCATTTTGTACACGCTGCGGAGGGAACTAACTGCCGTTTACCAACATGTGACGAGCTGAGGGAACACTGTGATGCCTGCAGGAGATCGTGGCCATCAGCAATGTTCCCTTACAGCTCATGAAGTTAGTGTCATGAAAGCAACAAATATTCACACGCAGCAACTCAACACACACAATACAAGCGCAGTCACAGCTGCAGGAAAGTTCTGTTTTCTTTCTTTTTGTCTCGACTTTCCACAGACCACCGCCGCCTTCTGTCTGCGGCTCCCCAGGCTGGCCTTCAGGCGCCAAGGCCTCACACCTTCAGGCGTCGTTGCACTGACGGCGCTTAGAGATCCTCCCTTTGTATATATATGCTATATGAAATAAAAAAAAAAATTCTGTTGCACTTGGTTTTCACTTCCATTCGAAGCAGTGAGTATGATACACAGGATCTGAATTACAGTAAACCTATGTCGGTGCACATCTTGAACATTCAGGTTGGTGTATGCAACGCGATCTCTCCACACATACTAAATACACGTTTCTTCACATGCTTGAAAATCATATCTATTTACCAACCAGATAAGTCCATTTACATTACAAGCATGTGTGTGTGTGTGTGTGTGTGTGTGTGTGTGTGTGTGTGTGTGTGTGTGTGTGTGTGTGTGTGTGTGTGTGTGTGTAATTCACCTCCTCGGTCGCCTGCTGGTCACCCAGCCAGTCTTCCCCATTACGGAGCGAGCTCAGAGCTCATAGACCGATCTTCGGGTAGGACTGAGACCACATCAACACACTCCACACACCGAGAAAGCGAGGCCACAACCCCTCGAGTTACATCCAGTACCTATTTACTGCTAGGTGAACAGGGGCCACACATTAAGAGGCTTGCCCATTTGCCTCGCCGCTTACCGGGACTCGAACCCGGCCCTCTCGATTGTGAGTCGAGCGTGCTAACCAATACACTACGCGATGTGTGTGTGTGTGTGTGTGTGTGTGTGTGTGTGTGTGTGTGTGTGTGTGTGTGTGTGTGTGTGCGCGTCTATGAGCTCTGAGCTCGCTCCGTAATGGGGAAGACTGGCTGGGTGACCAGCAGGCGACCGAGGAGGTGAACTACACACACACACACGGTTAGAGCACTGGCTTCACAAGCCAGAGGACCGGGGTTCGATTCCCCGGCCGGGTGGAGATATTTGGGTGTGTCTCCTTTCACGTGTAGCCCCTGTTCACCTAGCAGTGAGTAGGTACGGGATGTAAATCGAGAAGTTGTGACCTTGTTGTCCCGGTGTGTGTGCCTGGTCTCAGGCCTATCCGAAGATCGGAAGTAATGGGTAACGTCTGGCTGTCTCGTCAGAGACTGCAGCAGATCAAACAGTGAAACACACACACACACACACACACACACACACACACACACACACACGTAAGGCGAGGTGTCATAGCTCCTGCGGAGGCGTTGAGTTAGCTACTGACGAAACTTTCTCATTAGATTCTTAAAAAATACAAATGTTTAATTAAGATTTGTTATCCCACTAATGAAAACGATTTACAGAAGGAAAGAGCTATCAAGAGAGAGAGGAAAGAAGAGAAAGAAGGTACATGAAGGTAAAAGGGAGAACTGTAAAGCAAGGCAACATGAATTAACTGGTGTGAACAGGACTAAATGTATAGCTATCTTGGTAATGACAGACAGCAACACCCTAAAACACGTTCATCCCAACGACCTCAGAAGAAAAATGCAATGAACTTGACGTTTCAGTTAATTACACAATGCCAAAGAAACACACATCTCTCTCATGTCCCTGGGAAACGAAAACTAGACTTAGGCACTAAACGGAGAATATATCTTGCCACTGTTTTCCTTGATTCATCTCGGTAAAGGTAATCCATGACAGCCCCTGGCTCACTCCCGCCCCAAGCTCCTGGCGCCGCCACCTTGCAAGACAATACTTCCATTAAGCTGCACCTCCCACGGAGTTTCCAATTTCCTAAAACAAATATTAAATCTGTTCTAAGAGCCGCGACACCAACTTCCTCTTTCGTCATCTCCTCCTCCTCCTTCTCCTCCTCCTCCTCCACTTCTTTCTTTTCCTCCTTTAATTTTTCTTTGCTCTCTTGTTTTTTACTTCTTTTAGTCCTTTTTTTCACCACGTATTTCAGCTTTGTGGCCCTCCCGGCATATCCGTAAAAAGGAAAAGAAAAAACATTTTACCTTCAGTAAACAATAAAGTCGTATCCGGCTTTATTCATGAACCATCCAGTAATAAGGCCTGACAGTGACAGAGGACTCATGTTTAATTAATCAATGCAAATATTAAGGCGAATGAGGCAAATTAGACATTGGAAAACAAAAAGAATGAACTTATATTTATCTATTCTACACAAATTACTTAAAAAAAAAAAATTTTGCTAGCAATGTATACCCAGTTTTACTTCCTTTGCCAAAGATTTCATTCATCTTTACTTTCTTTTAAATACTACAAAGGGAAATTAATTTAATTTTCCACTGAATGGACAGAGAAACACATTGTCATGACTAACAAAGAGTCACCTCCATCCCTCCTTCTTTACTATTCGCCTCCTCCCTGGCCTTGTGACCTCCTGCTCCAGACTCAGAGAATGCATTACCTCAGGCGTGGTAGATCAGGTAAGATTATTCTCAATTTTAGCTCATGACTTCCAAGTCATGGTGTATATTTCATTATTTATAACATAAGGTAATTCATGTCCAGAGCTAAACCAGGTGTGAGTCATGAGACGTAACATTAGTACCACCCAGGTAAATCCAAAGCAGCAATGCAGGGCCAGGTGTGAGAGTCAAGAGCCATAACATTAGCAGGTAAGTGGTGCTGGAGACCATGAGGCAAGTGGTGGTGTGTTTGTTGCCTTCTTCTCATGATGGTCAATTAGTGAATGTTGAATACATGTTAGTTGAATCTGTTCCGAAGGCTCTTTAGTCTTACTGAAAATTTATATAGTAAGGTATAGAAAGGAATGGAAAGGCCAAATGTGATGTGTAAAGCCTCAATCTGAGTTTATGGACGCTAGTGTGTGTGTGTGTGTGTGTGTGTGTGTGTGTGTGTGTGTGTGTGTGTGTGTGTGTGTGTGTGTGTGTGTGTGTGTGTGTGTGTGTGTGTTGTATTCACGGTCTCTTGCTGGTCATCCAGCCAGTCTTCCCCATTACGGACCGAGCTCAGAGCTGTGTGTGTGTGTGTGTGTGTGTGTGTGTGTGTGTGTGTGTGTGTGTGTGTGTGTGTGTGTGTGTGTGTGCGTGTGTGTATGTGTCTGTGTGCGTGTGTGTGTGTGTGTGTAAGGAATGTGTGCAGTAACAAACTTAGTTGATTGCATGTTCCTTTCCAGATAAAAATTTCTTCAGAGTAAACAGAAGGAGAGGGAGAGCGCTAGAGGTTGTTGTAAGCGAGAACCTGGAAAAAAAAAAAATCAAACATGCTGGTAAACTGAGACGAGGTAGAGCCTTTCCTTCCTGTGGTGGTGGTGGTGGTGGTAGTGGTGCTTTTGTACTTGATCTGTGTCTGAAGACCTGCAGATATTCTACGAGTAGCCATTCAATTTACACATGATAATTAGTAGGAACAGACTCTGCCACGTTCCTCTTGGGCAGGACAACCTAAAGCATTTAGCCTCTACCTTTAAATTTGTAAAGTAGTGATATTAAATAATATAATCTCAACCTGTACTGTAATTAATTGATCTCTCATTTTAGAATACAAAAGTTCCCCAATTACGTAAACTATTCATACTTTCTGGAACTCTCTGTCGGTGTGAAAGAAAACAAGTCTTTGTGGTGGTGGTGGTGGTGGTGGTGGTGGTGGTGGTGGTGATGACCTTGAATGTTTTCGCAGAATGACTGATTAATTACGGTCTCACGCGTCACCTGCAGCAGTTTAGGAAAGAAATGCAGCAGGAAGTGTCTGGGACGCTGTTCTTGGCTTGTGCTTCACTTCCTAATATTCAAGACACTCCTGGCAGGAAGTTTGTGTTGTTAATGCTCTGGAAAAATATCATGTTTTTAATACTTAGGGCTGCCACAAGTCTACAGGATTCGTCTTTAATTCATCCCAACACACACACACACACACACACACACACACACACACACACACACACACACACACACACACACACACACACACCTCGTAGTGTATTGGTTAGCACGCTCAACTCACAATCGAGAGAGCCGGGTTCGAGTCCCGGGAAGTGACGAGGCAAATGGGCAAGCCTCTTAATGTGTGGCCCCTGTTCACCTGGCAGTAAATAGGTACGGGATGTAACTCGAAGAGTTGTGGCCTCAATTTCCCGGTGTGTTTTGTGTGTGATGTGGTCTCAGTCCTACCCGAAGATCGGTCTATGAGCTCTGAGCTTGCTCCGTAATGGGGAAGACTGGCTGGGTGACCAGCAGGCGACCGAGGTGAATCACACACACACACACACACACACACACACACACACACACACACACACACACACACACATACACACACAAACACAAACACAAACACACACACACACACACACACACACACACACACGTAATCAGTAGTTTCCGAACCTGCGTAGTAAATCAGGTTACTACAGCCTTGAGGAAAGCGTTCAACAGGTGGAGATGTTTATGAGACAAGATATGATTCAAGGCGCCGTCCACCACTCCGCCACAAGGGTAGAGACATGAAACACTGGAATAATGTCATAAACGTGCCACTTTTCAGCTACTCCGGCACGCTGCTCCACATGAGTCTGGGCTTTATTTTTTTTTCTTATAATTAATCACCGTTCCCAGAAACTTTGGCAATTATCTCTCCAAGTTTTCACATTAAAACCTTCCCTTTCTGATGTGACACATGAAGCCTTCGTCATCATGCTCTCGAAAATGAAGCATTGATTCTCCGTTTTTAATTCCGGGAAGTTTTTTGTTATGTTGTGTTTGTTTCCCACAACTAACTGCCGCATGTTATCGTGGAGGGGAGAGACCTTACCCGTTCTCTGCATGTATTGTACATAGCACTAATACATACCCATCACGGCACCTAGCACTGAGCAGCGGTGAAACACGTGGCCACGGCTGCCACACAGATATTGGTGATTTGAGTGTGCGTTAGCACATTTTATTACTCAGATCCTTAATCAGGAAGAGAATGTAAATTACTTTACGATGTAAATGGAGAAGTGTAAATATTTTATGAATTTAAATCAATAAAAAATCGCAATCAAAATTAGACACGACAATTATCACAAAAAGTAAAACGATACTTTAAAAATTAATTTGGCATAGAAAATAAACATCTTTTAAAATAATTAAGAGAAAAAACGAACACAGTTTCTGATTGAGAAAAGCAGGACTAGTACGTTGCATGGTGTGCAAGGAGCAGAGCTGAGTAATGAGTCCATCCTTTCAATAGAAGGCAGCAAGAACTTTTAGGAGCAGTTTTGTCGTTATTTATCCTGCGCTGAACGATTGCGAAACAAACTTCAACACGGAGCTTGCCATCCCATTGCAGGGTCTCCATTACCGGCTCAGGCACGGAAGCAGGAGCTTTACATACCCTAACCTTCAGAAAAAAAAAGGAAAAAAAAAATAAGATAACTAGGAAAAAAAACACCGTATCTTTCTCTACCCTTCTTCTCTCTCTCTCTCTCTCTCTCTCTCTCTCTCTCTCTCTCTCTCTCAGTGGTAGTGGTAGTAGTGCCGCCCAAGAGGCCAGGGAGGCGCCCCAGCCCTTCACTGTTGCCTGGGAGAAAACTGCAACACATTGTAAATTTCGCCCCACCAGCCACAGGAGGAATGGCTTCGTTTGCCTTTTTATGGCTCAGACAGCGTCCTTCATGGGCAGACGTATGCGCCAGGGGAGAGATAGAAAAAATAAACAGCAAACATAAGTAAATAAACAAAGAAAAAAAAAGATCATTGTCCTTATAAATGTAGTTGTTACCGTACCTAACAGCTTCATAAACATGTACAAACAGTCGTGTTGGATTTTCGTATCACGTACATTTTCCATACTTAATTATATCTGGCGAGTGTGCCCCGTCAAACCACTCGTATTTATGCCAAGCAGATACTTTGCTTTTATCAAATTAGTTGGCAAACATCCTCTTTAAGCCACGCACACACTGCAGTTACGAGTACTTCCGCAGTGAACAATATTCGAACGGTTCGCGCGGGAAAAATTTGTTTAAGCTATTCATTATTTGCCATTAGCTTGTTGACATTACTGCAGCTCAGCCAGGATGTGTAGCCAGTGTTCCTTTCATTTATGTGTACCTGAGCGTGACACCTGTGATTGAGCGGCGATGCGGGGACAGACAGCTGACAGGTTTTGTTACGCTTACATAATTACTTTGTTATCTTGGACAACAGATTTTTTGTGTTTTGTGATTACACCTACAATTAGTGTGTGTGTATTGGGAGTCCTTGTACACGATATTGCATTGCGACATAGCCAACACTAAGTCATAATTCTTTAACACTCAATATTTCTAAAAAGGATTAGGTGTGGGATCTGAACTGTCATAGTATGTTATCCCCATCGGCAACAGAGTACAAAGCCTCAACTATTTCAACCCACATTCCTTCCTGCCTTACCTGTGCACCGAAACCAACACTACACCTGCTTGCCTGCGTGCCTCTCTCTCTCTCTCTCTCTCTCTCTCTCTCTCTCTCTCTCTCTCTCTCTCTCTCTCTCTCTCTCTGCACCCGGCAATGCACACAACAAAACCTCTAATTTCCGTTATGATCAAACTTGGAATGGAAACACATGACTGTACTGGCAGCTGTGAGAATCCAGTATGCCTATAAAAGAAAAAAAAATGGCAGTCCCTTTATAAAACATTTATGCCTATGCCAGCCTATCAGTCCAGCCCATAAACATGCCTAATATTCTCTTAAAATCCCTTATTGTCTTCATCGAAACTGTACCATATGATAAATTGTGAAAATTAACCAACGAAAATAAAAAGAGACGAACAAAAAATTAACAATTACAAATAAGGATACAAGGAAAGAGAGAGAGAGAGAGAGAGAGAGAGAGAGAGAGAGAGAGAGAGAGAGAGAGAGAGAGAGAGAGAGAGAGAGAGAGAGATTAACCTTTACGTAAATTTCCGATATCATAAAGTGCTCCCACCGTGGCGTCTTCATTATGGTGGAGGAAGTATGGACCGTTGGGATGCCAAGTAGTAATATGCGGCGATGAATATATTACCAGAGAGAGAGAGAGAGAGAGAGAGAGAGAGTGGGTGTCCCTGTGCTATTACGACTAGTAGTATCAGAGGTTTGCACACAGCTATCAAGTTTAATCACCCAGTAAACCTGCAGTCTAATACGAGAAATTCCTTCCATGCAATGTTCCTTGCTAAACTATGCACACCTTACCGCACCTGGGGACACACACACACACACACACACACACACACACACACACACACACACACACACACACACACACAGAGAGAGAGAGAGAGAGAGAGAGAGAGAGAGAGAGAGAGAGAGAGAGAGAGAGAGAGAGAGAGAGAGAGAGAGAGAGAGAGAGAGAGAGAGAGAGAGAGAGAATCTATGCAATAAAACATAGAACAATAAAAAAGAACATGCTCTATTGCCACGTAAATATAAGAAGCATTGCACAACATTTCTATTTCATTTTCTCCACCAATTTTCTCTTTTTTTTTTTTTCTTTCCTCGCCAGCCACCCAAAGTCTCTTCTGAATACCCGTCACTCCGGGGGCAGTACTCAGCAAAGCTCCTTCTTTTTCCCGGCCTGAGGTTGAGCTGCACGGGGCGGTAAAAGTGGGATCATTTTAAGGCGATTGTGAAACTTTATATATAAAATTCGTAATGGTGAAAAGTGAGTCCCTGCGGACGCCAAGTGATTTATTACTTGTACATTGCGCAACCTGAATTAAAGTGATTCTCTCTCTCTCTCTCTCTCTCTCTCTCTCTCTCTCTCTCTCTCTCTCTCTCTCTCTCTCTCTCTCTCTTGGTCTCTGTGTGTGTGTGTGTGTGTGTGTGTGTGTGTGTGTGTGTGTGTGTGTGTGTGTGTGTGTGTGTGTGTGTGTGTGCGCGCGCATAATCCTTCGTAACTACGGCTTGTTAAATGAAAATATGAGACGACTTAAGCAATGCTCACACACACACACACACACACACACACACACACACACACACACACTGGTAGAAAATAAAACTCACCATAAACAATTAAAAAGAACCACATATATATTCCCTTATCTACGTCCCTGCCATGCTTCTTCCCTCCTGCGGCGCGTATCTTCTCGACGGTGGCTAATAATGTAAAGTTTGAGGCCGCGGATCCGAATTGAGTACCTTCCCATCCTTAGCTCGCGGTTGATTAACCCAAAATTGCTTTATGAGACACCGAAACAAAGACGTCAAACTCTCTCGCGCTGGAAGTGAGAAAAACACGTTAAAACTGAGAGCGGCGGGATTTACCTAAAGCCTTGGAAATCTCTCCGAACTCAAATGCCTGTGTCTTAGCACCTCCAAGATCACCGCCCGCTGAGACTCAATATTCCCAAGAGACGCGACTCGGCCAGACCCCTCCCCGTGCTGCAATGCTCTCCTTCTCACCCCAAAGCACAAAGGAGTATAAAGGAGAAAAAAAGGAGTTATCTTCATTTTTTTCTTCACCCCATCCTTCGTCTTTTCTCCTTCACTTTCTTCTCTTCTTCCACTCTTCTCTTTCTCCTGCCCTGTGATAATTTCTTTACAAGAAAGTACAATGGAAGGATCTTCTTTCGTTCTCCTATTTTTCTCCTCCTCCTCCTCCTCCTCCTCCTCCTCCTCCTCCTCCTCCTCCTCCTCCTCCTCCTTCTAAAGCATTTTATTCTCCTTCTAACTCTACAAAACATCAAAATGGAAGATAAACGAACACCGACATTTTGATTCTTATGAGGCCGTATAAGATAAGCTACACCATTATAATTTATTATTTATAAGGTAACCAAAAAGTACTATTCTTATCATCATTCACCTTATCGCTTCACACTCGCTCCAGAGCGCCTCTCCATTCCAAACAAGACACCGTGCTACCAAATACCAACACAACCAGCTCACGAGATGCACGTCTGCTATCCCTCGTAACCAACACTAGGCAGATGGCGACACAATGCATTAAAAAGTGGCAATGGTAAAAGACCGAGAAGTCCGTTTCATCACTTAATGCTCTTCTCTCTGTCTCACTTCCCCCAGTCCTCGTCCCAAAGCCTACTCGTGTGCATCAAGGCCCCACACCCACCCTCCTAATTCTGCCCCGCCCCAATTCTTCCCATCCCTCCCCTTTCCCCTCCTGCTTCTCCATGCCTCATCCCATCCTGCCCCGCCCACCTGGTCCGTAACGGGATCGCTTCTCAGGCTCTACTTCACTCTAACGTCTCCCTGAATGTCCGCTTAAAGGTGGTAATTGGATTTCAGAGAAGAAAATCAAAACCTGGCAGTTCTATCACCAACAAGTAGTACAAGCAAAGTGGCGTATTTACTAAGGAAAATATACGTACACGACAGAAGGGAGAGATACTCGTAAAGGTCCCCTTATAAATGCAGAAGCTGAATAGGTAGTTTTTAAAGTAAAGAGATGAATCTCTGGAAAGACGCATAAATGGATATGTGAGTAAGCTTCCTTGATCGAGATGAAAGACATCTCTGAAGTAATCCCTGCCCTTCCTCTACCCCTCCTCCCCACTAGTATTCGTGACCTCCAGACGCCCCTCGCTGGCAGCGCCGAGGACCAGCAAGTGGAACCAATTAGGCCGTTGAGGACTGCCTCGAGGGCTAAAGAGAGCCGGGTAAGACGTACCGCTGCTGCCGGACACTGTGGCTCCCTTCCTCTCATATATGTGGTCTATATTAAGCCATAGTGATAAAAAATATAGATTAAAGCAGCAGTACATCTTTCCTTTCTATCCTCATGTGTAGTAATGAACAGTGATGAATCTTGATGGTGACAAGTTTAGTAACTGTCACTTCATGTGACTGGCACCTCGACAGCTCCCTCAAGCCAATAAGCCTGACCCTGTCGTGGAACACTGTGGACTTGGGACGTCCGAACCCATTACATGGCTGACGGTCCTGTCTTCGGTCACGTGGCTAATCTTTTATTGTTTTTTTTTAGCTCAATGTCTCTCCGAGCACTTGTCAATCTTCTTCCTTTCTGTATCAGTTTGTTATGCCTTAAAGGGATTCCATTTGTCATATATGGATTAAAATCGCAGATCTTGTGATACATTTTCTTAAAATTGAAAACA
>NC_059298.1:12481080-12493580 GCF_017591435.1 Portunus trituberculatus
AGGAATATTGGCAGATAGAGAACCAGCCCATCCATCTCGACAGACAAACAGATAGACAGACAGACACTATGCACTCGTAGAAACTAAATTTACAAAACTCGCATGGGTCGGTCGCTCTCAAACGCCCTATCACACCAGGGTCACCAGGCCGCGCCCCGCCTGTGTGACGGTCACTGCCTTGCCCAGGGGAGCCTCTCAGTTGGCTGGTCAGAGCAAGTTTTCCATTCAGTCTCAAGAAAAGGAGCAAGAAAGATAACGAAAGTTTTGCTCAACGCTTTCTCGTTTCCTGGAGATCTAAGCAAAATGCGATTAAAGTGTAGTGCAAGAATACATACATATATATACATACATGCACAAACACGAACACACACACACACACACACACACACACACACACACACACACACACACACACACACACACACACACACACAAAGAAATATTATCATGTTGTCATATACAAATATATTCTTAGAAATATGCAGAACATTTTGACTCTAAAATGTAAGCTTATGAGCAAAAAGGATAGATAAGTAGACTGAAAACTGGACATGCATGTAGAGAGAGAGAGAGAGAGAGAGAGAGAGAGAGAGAGAGAGAGAGAGAGAGAGAGAGAGAGAGAGAGAGAGAGAGAGAGAGAGAGAGAGAGAGAGAGAGAGAGAGAGAGAGAGAGAGAGAGAGAGAGAGAGAGAGAGAGAGAGAGAGAGAGAGTATATATATATATATATATATATATATATATATATATATATATATATATATATATATATATATATATATATATATATATATATATATATTTATATATGGATAGATAGATATAGAAATAGATGGATAGATAAAGTCATGATATTAAACAAAGTGCGAATGTGTGTGTGTGTGTGTGTGTGTGTGTGTGTGTGTGTGTGTGTGTGTGTGTGTGTGTGTGTGTGTGTGTGTGTGTGTGTGTGTGTGTGTGTGTGTGTGTGTGTGTGTGTGTGTGTGTGTGTGGGTGAGTGGAAGGGTTACGTCGGAGCGTGCCTGAGCGAGCGTGTACAAGCAGCAAAAGTATCACAAAGAAAATAATAAAATAAAAGGAAAACTAAAACAAAAATATGAAAACTCGCCTTAATATTTACCAGGACAAGTTATATTGGACGCCGCACCAGAGCAAGCAGCTGACCTGTGGCGGCCGCTTAGCAAATATTAAGGCGTGGAGCAGCCGGCCTGGAGCTCTAGAGGGAGACTGAAGAGAGAGAGAGTGGCCAGGCAGTATGAGGAAGGGCCGGGTGCACCTCCTTGGGTTCGCTCTTAACTCCCCAGATGACTTTGTGATTGCATTTCCAGACGCTCAAAAGGACAACTAATCTTCGGTAATGAGAACTGTGGGCGGTTGTGGTCTGTCGTGGGCGAGGGGGACGCGCTGCAGGGCTAAAGAATTTTCAGAACCGTAAACTCACAGCTGAAGTAGTCATCTGCGGCATTTGTTCCAGGGTTAGCTTGGTGGCCTTGCACTCTGTAACATCCGGTCTTGCTCGTAAATCAATAGGATGTTCTTCGTTTAGTTATTGTACTGAGGGTCATCAGTGGTAGAACTAGTAGAAATTGTAGTTGTGGCGGTTAGTTGTAGTAGTAGCTAGTTCTTGTTGTTGTTATTTGCTGTAAATTAGGTGTGGTAGAAGATTTTTTTCTTTTTTTGTAGTTATAGTGTTGAATTCATCGTTGTTGTCGTTGAGTGAAGTTAGAAAGCACCGCATGAGAGACAGTTAGGGTGAAGGAAATGGAGTAGTAGTTTTATGTTTGTGTTAAAATAAAGGCAATTATTTTCAAATGGTGTCAATTTAAAAATGCTCCCCAAAATACACATGACTTGCACAATTATGACTATTTTGTTCAATATTCTATTAATTAAATGTTGAGATAATTACCTGACTTGTGGCGAATTAATCAGGTTATCCACAAGTCCACATCGAAATTTCTTGTTACTATACTTTATATTTTACGTGTGTATCCTAACAAAATCATGCATACAAGCGCACATTTCTAACCATCGGTATGAGAACACAAGTTTGTAGTTGACTACTCTGTAACTTCCCACTTAAGAACACGCGGCTGACAGATGCTCTCCGCTGATTGGTCTTACTGTTATGAGACAAATTTTTCTTACCAATCAAAACCATCGTTACATTACACATATTACATTTCTTCAGTTTTTTTTATTTATTTTTGGTAGAAATACAACGTGAGTTTTCCACAATTTTCAAGAATAATATAAGGAGTGGATTAATCAGTAAGTGGGAACATCAGTCAAGAGCAGCATTACCAGCTTTCCGTGTCTTCCAGCTTGGCCTAGTCCAGGAGAAGCCAATACTTTTATATCCTTCCCGAACCGCAGTTTAGTCACTGGGGAACGAGTCACCTTAAGGGAAAAGCCAGGAAGGTAAACAATTAAAGGTAATCCGTCTCCATAAGTGGTTTTTCGAAGTTTGCTTCCCTGGAGGACGAAAGGAAATGATGGGGGTCCGCCAGATGTGACCTCTGTCTATTTTGTTTTGGTTTGAGGTCATCACACACACACACACACACACACACACACACACACACACACACACACACACACACACACACACACACACACACACACACACACACACACACACACACACACACACACACACACACATATATTGATATATCGGTGTACGAGGAAAAGATGTAATATCTATTTCCTTACTCTGACTTGATATTACTTTTTAAATTATGTTCTCTCCTGCTCTTGCTCTTCTTCCTCCTCCTCATCCTGGTGTTTCTATTATTTCACTTCAACCCTTTTTCCTTCCCTTCATGTCTTTCCTACTCCTACTTTTAAAGTCTCAATTTTTCCCATATTTCCTCCTACGGATTTACCTTCCTAACCCCTCCTCCTTCTCCTCCTCCTTCCCCTCGCACCTCATCTCTACTTCCTCCCTTCACCCCGAGCCGCTTCACTCATCCAAATAAACCACGTTGGAAAAGCATTAGCACAAGCTCCGCCCCTCGTCACCCCACACACCGCCCCGAGATGAGAGTGTCATTGGCAATCACCTGGCACGTCCCGTCGCCGCCTCCAACGCCCCCTCCACCCACCCTCTTCTCCTCTCGACCTATGATACATTTAACGCGTGATGTTCCTTCGCAGCCAGGCTGTTAGTGCCGGTTCCTCTTCTCCTTCTTCGTCCTACTCCTCCTCTTCCTGGTTGTCTTCTCTTCCTGTTGTTGTTGTTGTTGTTCATTATTATCATATTTCCTTCTTGTTGTCTTTATCATCATTCCTTCTTTCTTTTTTTCTTCTCCTACGCTCTCTCTATTTTCTTCCTGTTTTTCTTTTCTTCTTTCTCTTTTTTTTATCTCATTTCTTTCCCTTTGTCTTCCTCTTCCTCCTCCTCCTTTTCTCCGTGAGTCATGAGTCTGGCAAACTTTAAAGAAACATCAATTACAGCACGAACTAGAAGTAAAAAAAGTGGTAAAAAAAAGTTCCAGTCCCGCCCCATCCGCGTATTCATAATGATGTAATGGACAGCAATCATCTTCGCTGAGTGAGTTTGATTTTCATTTGACATGCATTAGCTTCAGTTTAATCAAGTCCTCTGTGTCGACATCACTGGAAATATATTTCATCCACGCAATGACGTCAAGCAATGAATGCCAGCGCAGTTATTAACTAACGTAATGTGGCGTTGTTTTATTAATGTTGGAGTAATTACACTTGAAAACACACACGCGGGGACACGTTAATAAAAGAGAGACAGATATTTGCAACGACAAGCACACAAAAACAGTTCCACTCAAAATTAGAAACACAGCTAGGCAGAGAAAGAAAGGTACAGCGACACACAGAAACAGACGGAGAAAAAGATACAAAAAATAGACATACAGAGAAAGTTGATAAAAGACGAACAAGGAATGAGATACAAAAGCAGACGGAAAGAAGAGAGAGAGAGAGAGAGAGAGAGAGAGAGAGAGAGAGAGAGAGAGAGAGAGAGAGAGAGAGAGAGAGAGAGAGAGAGAGAGAGACAAAGACAAAGAATGATACACAAAGGACAGACAAAAGAAAAATCAAAACAGATACAAACATAGACATACAGAAAATAAGGTACAAAGACAGAAAGAAAATATATACAAATACACAGAAAAAGATATAGATAGATGGATAGGTAGATAGTTAGCTAAACAGAGATATAGACAGGCAGAAAAACACACACTGATAAGTAGATAGAAGAGCACACAGACGGACGGCTACACCCACCCACCCACCCACCCACACACACACACACACACACACACACACACACACACACAGAACTATATAAACGTTACAAAATCAACAAACCTATAGTACGGTCCGGGTCACTCTGAGCAAACAAACAATTCCCCAGCGATCTCTCCATCCAATAACTTTCCTAGATTCATTCTGAGCCCCTCCTTCTCTACCTTCCTTATCTACCCTCCCCTCCCTGTACTCTCTCCTTACCTCCACACCCAAGCCCACACATTACTCCATCCCATAATGAACTGACCCCATACGAAATAAACAAGCACCTTTCCAGCCACACGAACCTCATCACCAGCCCAGGACGAATCGAGAAGAGCGAGGGGAAGGAAGCGAGAGAGGTCGAGGTGAGGTCACAAGGGAAGGAGAGAAAGAGGAGAAAGTGTAGAGGATAGAAAGAAAAGCCACAAGTTATAAGAATCCGCCCATAAATAGAACAGAAGGGACTGAAAACCAGGAGAGAACGACAAGGAAAAGACCTGCTGATGGCGGGGTAAGACGGTCTATATCCTTCAGGAGGCATACAGAGGCCAAGGGTGTGAGATAAAGAGGGAAAAGGAGAGAGGATGTAGGCGGAGTTAAAAGCTATCTGAACCTGGCTTCCCCCTGACTAGTCGACTCTGAGGAATGTGGCAAGTGCAATGCGGTGGGTGTCGGAAAAATGGAACCAGAAAAGGAGCAGAAGAGAAAATAAAGTGGTGTGTAAGAGGAAAATAATGGTGTTGTATTCCACATTTCTAGTTGTGTACGGTGTCAGGGAGTGTGTGGCGCCAGAGAGAGAGAGAGAGAGAGAGAGAGAGAGAGAGAGAGAGAGAGAGAGAGAGAGAGAGAGAGAGAGAGAGAGAGAGAGATGGGTACAATACAGGGATTAGGTTGATGCAAGAGGAGAGACAGAAGAGGAGAATTTAAAGCAAAAGTGCAAAGAGAGACAAACGAAGAGACGAGGCTATATAAGAAAATGGCTGTCATATACTGCGCGTGTTGTGTTATTACGAATTATACCGTGTTTTACTGTTTATTTCTCTCTCTCTCTCTCTCTCTCTCTCTCTCTCTCTCTCTCTCTCTCTCTCATCCTAATCATATATCATTGAGAGGAAAATTCTAAAAAAAAAAAATTCTCACAATGTATGTTATTTTTTTTTTACGTGTAGTAATCTCATGCAGTTTTTCATTCTCTCATTCGCTTATATTTCCGTAAAAACTGACAAAATTCGTCAAATATTTCAACGAGTACCTCTTTCAGACACGCGTATGCATTTTTTCTGTAGTGACTTTTCTCTCTCTCTCTCTCTTTTTTTCTCTTTTTTTTTTTTTAACGGTACAGCGCCATCCCGTGCTGATGAGACACTTCAGCGCCGGGAGAGCGTGAAGGTATTTGTTCACGCTGAGATGTAAGGCAGTGAGCAGATGTTGATGATGACGAGGCTCAACCATGACACCACACACGACGTCCCTCTCCTCCTCTCCTCACTTACCAAAACAGTTCTCTCTTTTTTTTTTCAAGAGCCTTCCATTCTAACGCGACAAACAATAGTGTAGATGTATTTTGGTCTATTAACCCCTTCAATACTGAGACACATTTCTACCTTGAGATTTATGTCCGATTAGGCCATTTTATTAACATTAGGAAAGGTCTATGGAGGTCAAAAGATTAATGGCCAGTCTTCACTATTCAAATCCCACACATAAATTTCTGAAACTGTTCAAAATCACCAAATAGTAAGCAAAATGAATATGTAAACGCGTCATGGTACTGAAGACCAGCCGAGTTAACATAATTTTCAAGGTAAACTACATAATTATTTACTCCATCGTTTTTCTTAATAAACTAGACCCATACCACAAAATTACTGATGGATTTGTCGAATGGTCACGCCACTATATAGCTGAACATTAGCTCTACAAAACGTCGTCATTTGCATCTTTTCCATTGTGTCTTCCCGTCACATAAAAGTTAATCCATCAGGACACTATTATCCACACCTCACTACCACAACATCACAACACACCATTAATCCCTCCAGTATCATAATACGTTTCCATGTTAATTCTGGTTACTATTTGGTGATTTTATGCAACTTCAGAAAATTATGCGGGGATTTAAAAAGTGAAGATTGTGGCCATTAATCTTCTGATCTCCATAGACCTTTCCTAACGTAAATAGAATCGTGTAATCATACCCAAAACTCATGGTAAAAAGTGTCCCAGTACTAAAGGGTTAACTGAGCGACGCCACCAAAATACACACAACCACACGAAAACTATACCACCACAAACCTTCTGAAGACACAAGCAAGAACACAACACAACACAACACAACACAGGAAACCCTCACAGAACACCCAACATTACCACCAACCATCGCAGACCTTCCGTATACACAAGCCAGAACCAAACACACAACACAACACAGAAAAATACACCCTTACAGAACACCCAACATACGAGTACACTGCCCACCATCATCTTCATCAACACTAATAGAACATAAACTTACTACCAATATTGGGGAGGATTTCTCACAGCAGTTCACACGAGTTTTATTTCTCATACTCCAATTAAGTCACAAATGGGAAGAGTTAACGCACTGTCGATTATCGGATTAAGGTAAGAAGATTAGTGCCACCTCTAAAACGCTGCTTCTGGGTGAGTGCCTGTCGGGAAGGGGTAAAA
The DNA here is from genome assembly GCF_017591435.1 of Portunus trituberculatus. Taxonomy (NCBI): domain Eukaryota; kingdom Metazoa; phylum Arthropoda; class Malacostraca; order Decapoda; family Portunidae; genus Portunus; species Portunus trituberculatus. The sequence continues at coordinate 12,488,042 of NC_059298.1, forward strand.
AAAGGGCGGGAAAACAAGGATTTACTATCTTTTTTCCCTATTTACATTACAAAAGAAGTGGAAATGAGAAGTAGAGACACGACGGAGATAAAAAGTAAGAATCATCGGATAATGAGAATGACAAGAGGGTGGAAACAAAGAAAGAAAGAAAGAAGGAAAGAAAGTAAAAACGCCAATTAACACAAGTTCATAAGGATCAAAAAAGGAAAATGACAAAGGTGTGAAGTTTTTACAAAAATTTTAGCTTTTTATGTTTTCTTTGACAGTTTTATCTTTATTTTTGAATGTTTTCTTTTGAAGGAAGGAAGAAAGGAAGAAAGGGAGAAAGGAAGGAAAGAAAAAAAGGAAAGAAAAGGAAAAAAGAAGAAGAAAGGAAGAAAGGAAAGAAGGAAGGAAGGAAAGAAAGAAGGAAGGAAGGAAGGAAGAGAGAGAGAGAGAGAGAGAGAGAGAGAGAGAGAGAGAGAGAGAGAGAGAGAGAGAGAGAGAGAGAGAATATAATAAACCCAGCAAAGTTAACCATGCATGAAACAATAACAATAAAAAAAAGTCTCTCTCTTTTCAACACGTTCGGGCAAATAAAGTCGAACATTCTCTCTCTCTCTCTCTCTCTCTCTCTCTCTCTCTCTCTCTCTCTCTCTCTCTCTCTCTCTCTCTCTCATCTCCCTCTATCTAAATTCACCGAGCCACACATTTGCACAGCCACAGACTCCCCGCCTCTCGCAAACAGCCGGCCCATCACTCCCCTTGTGTCACGGCGCTCAACCTCCCACATAATCATTCTCTCCCTCTCATCCTCTTACGCAACCATGGGACTGAAAGAATCTCGCGCGCGCGCGTGTGTGTGTGTGTGTGTGTGTGTGTGTGTGTGTGTGTGTGTGTGTGTGTGTGTGTGTGTGTGTGTGTGTGTGTGTGTGTGTGTGTTGGATCATGTTTTCGTAATTGCTTTACATGCGTCGATTTTTTTCCCTCTATTTCAGACAGGCTTACGTGCATATTTCTGCGGGAACAAAGAGACAGAGAGACAGACAGACAAACATATGGAGGGACAGACAGACAGGAAGACAGACAGACAAACAGCTAGAGAGGTAGGGAGATAGAAAGAAACGTTTTTTAACACACACACACACACACACACACACACACACACACACACACACACACACACACACATAAGGCAGGCAGACAGACAAACAAATGCAGACAGGCAGACAGACAGACACAGGAGAGACGAGGACTAGTGGAGAGCTGAACCACCCGTGTAAGGTCCACCACCACCACCACTACCATCACCACCGCCATCACCTCCCTTTACACGCCCCTGTTGACAGCTGACAAATTTGCGCCCCACTTTCTCCCTACAGTTGCAAAGCGATTAATTAACACTTTTCCGGGCTGGCAAAATCGGTGTTGGTCAGCTGCGGGGTGGAGGCAGCTATTTGGCCCTGGTGATGGCCTGAGGACGTGGTGGTGGTACTGGTGGTGGTGCTGAAGTAATAGCAGTGAAGAGTTGGTATGGAGGGATGTGATGGTGAAGTAATGGTGACGTGGTGATGGTGGTGGTGTTGAGGTAATAGCAGTGAAGGGTTGGTATGGAGGGATGTGATGGTGAAGTGATGGTGATGTGGTGATGGTGGTGGTGTTGAGGTAATAGCAGTGAAGGGTTGGTATGGAGGGATGTGATGGTGAAGTGATGGTAATGTGGTGGTGGTGGTGGTGGTGGTGGTGGTGGTGGTGGTGGTGGTGGTGGTAGGAGAGCAGCAGTAGCAGAGTCAGGGTAAGAATACTAGTACGTAGAACATTTGCATTAATTAATTACGAGTGGGTGATTAATTACGCTAATTCAATTTTTCCCCGTAATGATACAACTTAATGTTAACTTCACGCATTCCCTCCTTAGTTTGTGTATTTCCCTTTTTGCTCTGTTATTCTTTTAGTACATCTTTTACCCACGTGTTCCGAACGGTGGATCGGTTATGCTCCCTTGATTTATCTATTCCCTTATTTACTATTCATTCATCCGTTTTTTTTTTTACTTTTTGAATTGTTCATAATTTCTCTTGATTTTGAGACTTGTTTCTATGTGAGAAAACCAAACCAAAAACACCACAACGATGGCAAACCAACTAACAAACGAAAAGTATAGATACCCATTTCAAACACACGCACCCATACACCCCCCCCACACACACACACGCACACACACACTCACATACACACACATATACACACACGCACACACACACACACACACACACACACACACACACACACACACACACACACACACACACACACACACACACACACACACACATGCATTAGGAAAAAAGGAAACTGAACCCACAACAATAACGAAAAAAAAAAAAAAAAAACTGAAGGCCATACAATCCCAGAGTAGTCCTTGTTTTAACTTTGGCCGCCCACGGAACGCCCACTCAACATGGTTCCCTCCTGTTTCTGCCTATCATTCATTTCCACCACTACTCCCCGTGACACACAAAACACACAGGAGTCCCACGTTCACTTCCATAGATTAAGAGCACGAGTTTTCCCCCTTCTCAACTCAATTCAATTTTCATTATCTTATTGTCACGAACATACACAGAAAATTAAGTTTCAGATAAATATGTACACACGTGCTGGTAACATCCAAAGTTCAAGTCAAAGTCAAGTCCTCTGCACTATAGATAAGAATGAAAGAAAAAGGTTGAAATGTTTCTTAAGCCCTTTAGTACCACAATACATATCCATATTAATTTCGGTTACTATTTGGTAATTTTATACAGCCTCAGAAAATTACTTAAGGGGTTAAAATAGTGACGACTCCGGCCGTTAATCTTTTGACCTCCATAAACCCTTCCTAATGTCAATGAAATGGTCTAATCGTACACAAATCTCAATGTAAAAATGTGTCCCAGTACTGAAGAGGATAAGAATTATTATTATCATTGCTTCTTCCAACAATAACAAAAATATTTTCATCCCCCCTTCTTCCTCCTCCTCCTCCTCCTCCTCCTCTTTACCCTCCTTCTCATCCTCTTTCTTTTCACCTCCCCAATTCCTTCACCTCCTCGTTCTGAAAAGGATGTGAATAAAACCACCATAATTGCATCCTAACTTTTGGCCTGTGCATGCTAACTTCTGGCTCTGGTGGTAATTGGAGTGGTGGTGGTGGTGGTGGTGGTGGTGGTGGTGGTGGTGGCTGCATGAACGGGACGATACAACGAAAACTGAGAGGGATGAAAGCTTGTTAATAGTAGTAGTAGTAGTAGTAGTAGTAGTAGTAGTAGTAGTAGTAGTAGTAGTAGTAGTAGTAGTAGTAGTAGTAGTAGTAGTAGTAGTAGTGGTGGTAGTGGCAGTAGTACCCTTAGCCGACAACCATCCATAGTTCACGCCAATATTTTCTCCTCCATATTCTCTCTAACACTTCCCACCAATCCAATATCCTGCTGTTATCCATGCGCTCTCTCTCTCTCTCTCTCTCTCTCTCTCTCTCTCTCTCTCTCTCTCTCTCTCTCTCTCTCATGACAACTTGTTAAATAGTTAGATTGCCATGAAGCCAGCGTGAAATTGTGAATTATGAAATTAATAATCACACACACACACACACACACACACACACACACACACACACACACACACACACACACACACACACACACACACACACACACACACACACACAGCTGTGACAGATAATAGGACTGAAGAGACACAAAATAACAATAAGAAACGAAAATATAAAAAAATATCAGTCACTCTTCAATTCTGTATTTTTTTCAAGCACTTCAACAAGATCAAAATATCCTTTTCAAGTCACTCTTCAATTCTGTATTTTTTTCAAGCACTTCAACAAGATCAAAATATCCTTTTCAAAGTTTCAATTAAGTAATGTCGACTTGAATTCTGCAGCTATTCCTGATATTTCGAATGACGGATGCGTTTTTCTTTATTTTTAACGTGACAGCATGAAACAAACAAGCATATATTTACACACGAAGAGTTAAAATTGTTTCTACTAATTGAGGCTCGATGACCCGAGGAAAAGTATCACTATTGCATTGTTTGGAAGGAAAAATGTTATAATGTATTGTTGTGTGGCGCTGCGGATAACTGTGGAAAAAAAAAAAAAAGGGACTGGAGGTTGAAGAGACTAGACTATCAGAGAGAGAGAGAGAGAGAGAGAGAGAGAGAGAGAGAGAGAGAGAGAGAGAGAGAGAGAGAGAGAGAGAGAGAGAGAGAGAGAGAGAGAGAGAGAGAGAGAGAGAGAGAGAGAGAGAGAGAGAGAGAGAGAGAGAGAGAGAGAGAGAGAGAGAGAGAGAGAGAGAGAGAGAGAGAGAGTGTGTGTGACGTACAATATTGACAAGGATGGGAAAGGAAAACCTGGGAATGAAGAAGCTGTTGAGGGATTTGTATTGCAACGTAACATGAGACAAGTGTGTGTATAAGCCTACAGCTGAACTAAGAAACTTATATCCATCTTAATTAAACCTCACAACCTTACACAAACAGCACACCTCCGAGAACCAGGCGACCAGTGAAATTCAACACGAGAAAGTGACAGGTTTTTTGACAGAGATACCGAGATATTATCATCAAACAACCAATTCCCTGAAGAACCTTACCACGCACGAAATTGAAAACATTTATTCAAGAAGTCGTGAAGGTGATTGTTTCCTGCAGATTGTGAGTGGAAGGGGAGAAATCTAGCAATATTCTGGGCAGTATGAAAATGCAGTTTGCATCATCATGTGGAGAAAGGAGAGGCTAAAGTTATTTTCTAGAACTAAATGGCTACAAAATTAGATGACATACTTTAGTACAGATATACGTGCTTGGTCAGGTAGCAAAGCAAGAGGTAAGCAAAGGGGGAAGTACATGGAAGGAATAGGAAGAACAATAGGAGATGAAAGAAAAGCTGCATGCAGATTGCAAATGACAAGAGACAGAGGGGTGTTTCAGTCCATGGTCGCCAACGTCTGCAGGAGTATGGCACTTGGGTAAGTTAAGGATGTACGTGTTTGGAAAATGGTAAAGAATAATGAGAAAAAATGCGCTGAAAAGATTAAAAATAGAAACGGTTTACTTGATTACATGATTCGAAGCTTTGTGAATCTGTAGTTATAAGAAAACAAGATAACCGTCTATCTATCTATCTATCTATCTATCTATATATATATATATATATATATATATATATATATATATATATATATATATATATATATATATATATATATATATATATCATGAGGAAATGCAGATAACAAGCTAGGTAATACTATTAAAAAAAAAAAAAAACTAACTAGAGATGATACACAACTGAGGAGTCTGAGAGGAATTGTGCATCTTTACCAGTGATAGTACATACACTCACCATGCTGGGTAGCGGCCGGCACAGTCTGAGGGAAGGGAAAGTCATGTTAGGGATTGTTATCATATATATAAAGAAAGGACACTAATGCTGCCACATTCCATTTTCTTCCTTTCTCTTGTTTCTAGTCCCACTCACTCTAATTTCGTAAAAGCAACACTTTAC
>NC_059298.1:12498580-12501080 GCF_017591435.1 Portunus trituberculatus
TGGAGAAACGACACACACACACACACACACACACACACACACACACACACACACACACACACACACACACACACACACTATATACAAAATACCTGCCTTTGAAACAAATCCTCTTATGCTTTAAAATAAATTCGCCGAGGTGGAGCGTTATCATGCTCGTAAAAATAAAGACAAAAACATATATAAAGAAAATGAAAGGCAAATCTCCACTAAATCCCCGAGGGAGGTACGCAATCACGAGGAATAGGAGGAAGAGGAGGATGAGGAGGAGGAGGAGGAGGAGGAGGAGGAGGAGGAGGAGGAGGAGGAGGAGGTGGAGGAGGAGGAGGAAAGAGAGGAGGAAGAGGAGAACTAAAAATAGCTGCGGCATCCAAACGAGAACATGCTTTCTCTTATCTCAGAAAGTCTCTTCTTCCCACACGAAGCCATCAGCAACTGAGCGATTGTCACTTAATGTGTATCAAAGACGTTGCTTCCTTACCAGGATCTGATGAGACCTTTCCATCTGTGCTCCGTGTGGGATTTCAGGGGCACGTAAAATGAAATTGGCTTTTTCTGTTTCATTTTGTTGCGAAAAAGAAAAATGAAACGATCACGCCTTTTCTGTATCATTCCTACTTAAGAAATGAAAATTCTCCCTTACTTCCTCTTGAAAACAATGACTCAATAAATGTCAATTATTTTTTTTTTCGGACATAATGGTTTCAGACTTGGCGTATGAAAGGAGCACACTTATTTCATTAACTTCAACGTTAGTGCACTGCTGTACAAAGACTATCCCTCGCTCATCAAGCCAAAGACAGTATTTCCGAGCGTTTCCCCGTGTCATCTCCAGTTTCAATTGTAACATGCTCTAGAAAAATTAGTTAGGTTTTTTTTATGAAAGTTTTCATGACTGTATGCGATAGTTCTTAACAGTTGCCATGAGAAATTAACTGGTCATTCATTTCTGTGGTCTTAGAAGAGAGGACCGAAACATTTCAGTACATGTACTTATATAGTATTCGTTAGATCACATAACTTTCATCTTTGATATTTTTTTCTGCCGTTCTCTGTTGTTCAAGAGATTTTCCATTACCAACCAAAATAACTGTGACAATAATGTCCTGAGTACGGCGAAGAGTGATAACAATAACTGCCAGCAATGTTTGTCATTTTTTTTAAACAGAAGAATATGTAAAACAAGTTTCCTCACAAACTAAAATAATTTTTTTATTATATACCATTAAGTATATTGTGTTGAAACAGGCTTAAAATTTGCTTCATTCAATGTGCAAAATGGAATTGTAACTCACTTTCTTTTAAAAATTCAAATAAATACTTTCCTGAATTTCATGTCACAAACGAGATATTAAATATTATTTATTTATTTCCTTCCATCTATTGCATCCAAATCATATACGCAGAACGTTCTTTCACTCCAAAGCTTTTGTGAGCATTTCCTGGCGAAGCATTCCCGGAATCAGAATGCAAGCACACCTCCCGCTTATTAAGAACATAACTTTCAAATATGATAACATTCGCTGGCTACATTGTTACTCAGGTTCGCCTTCACACTCCAAACGTTTCCCTCTTGATTTATTACCATATTCACATTTTTTTCTTTTAGTTTGTTTTTGGAATATTTACAAATAATATCAACACAGATTTTTTGCAAGCTACAACTTTGCAAATACGGGAAAAGATAGAAAGGAAATTTGTATTTGTTTTCCGCTTCATGTTTCGCCTCTTTCTTTGTTACTAACCGCGAATTATAATAAAACATTGATCAGTTACTTGAATTAGTAGATTTTTGTCAGATATTGAAAAAAATTATTTCATAATCAACTTTGATTAGAACAAGTCGTTAAATAGTCTAAACGTGAAACACACGTGAGAGAGAGAGAGAGAGAGAGAGAGAGAGAGAGAGAGAGAGAGAGAGAGAGAGAGAGAGAGAGAGAGAGAGAGAGAGAGAGAGAGAGAGAGAGAGAGAGAGAGAGAGATCCAGGCAGGCAAAACAAACACATCACCATGCCTGCCATCAAAACAAGGTAACAACAACACACCACTCAAATAATGATGAGCCTTCGCAATAAGAGCCACGTCCCTCAATGCATCCTCCTCCTCCTCCTCCTCCTCCTCCTTCCTTACCCTCCTAACAACTGACTGACTTAAGTTCACACACACCTGGCATTCTTTTCCCGCCACTGACAACCGCTTCTCCTCAAGGGCTAACTCGTGTACCTGACAACTTAACACCAGAAGTCTTAGGAGGAAGAGGAAGAGGAATTGCTGGCGGGTGAAGAGCAAGAGGCACTGCTGTTGTTGTTGGTGGTGGTGGTTCTTGCATTTAGCTGTCGGATAAGATAAGGAAGCAGGGAAAGAATGAATCACCTCATCCTGTAAAAGCAAAGGCTGGAATAAAGCTTGGTTGAGTGAACTAGTAAGAATAATAGTAAATATCCACAACAAAAACAACAACAACAACAACAAAGAAGATATCAAATAGTAACAAGTAACA
>NC_059298.1:12506080-12528580 GCF_017591435.1 Portunus trituberculatus
ATTAAAAACGCTGAAATATTTAAAACAATTCCGTAATGCTTTTCTTGATGACTTGCTCCTCACGTACTTAACGCTAATCTTTCTACTGGAATTTTCTTTTCTATACTTCTACTTTCCATTTCTCTTAGTCTGTTTCAGTAGAGCATTAATAAAAAAATACCGAGACGTTTTATTTTATCTGTTTCAAGAATTAGGCATTACAATACTTAGCTTTAGTCTCTTGTCTTGGCGTCTTAATGTTCTCAAAACTTCTCTCAACTGTAATTAAAAGTGATCGGGTGAAAGTTAAGAATATTATTTCAAACGACGCCGCCACTCACGGCTGAAACGATCTAGTAAGACATACCTCTCTGCCAGCTATACGAGTGTAATTATATTTCTTTTCATTAAGATCGTGAAGGATTCTCTTTTGAAGTAGCGAGTGTTTACTACCATTAGCAGATAAAGGATTAATCCTTCCAGTATTGGAACGCATTTTTTTCAAGAGTTTTGGGTCTATGGAGGTCAGAAGATTACCGGCCAGCAGTCTTCACAATTTTAATCCCCAACGTAAGTTTCTGAAGCTGTATAAAATCGCCAGATAATAAGCAGGATAAATATGGAAGCGCGTCATGGTACTGAAGGGATTAATTAAAAAGTACCAATGTTATCTTATTCTAAGTGACAATCCTGATTCCAAGTTCCAGGTAACTTGATTCATTTTACCGTTGTTTAGTTTCCCTACACTTATTTCGTTCCTTTGTGCGCACGTGTACTGTTGTTACCTTGTCCTGGCTTTTTCTTTTTTGTTGTTGTTGTTATCGACGCTTCTCCATACATAAGAGTGTAACCATTTGCTTTGTGTAGCTCTAAAAGTAACGTCAGTACATCTACATCCATGTAACATACGATCATGCAATTAAATGAACACGAAATATGGATAAGGGAATTAGCAAATGGCTGATCCAGAAATGACTGACTGGGATTGGAATTAGTTTCATTTAGTTGTCCGTGTTTGGCTTCCGCGGCAATAACTGTTACTCGTGCACCGAAAAGCGGGAGTTACGAGCGTGCCTTGCCTTTTCGCATCATTCATGACTGTAACTTCAAACACATCCAGAACTAAATTGACCTCGCACTCTCTCTCTCTCTCTCTCTCTCTCTCTCTCTCTCTCTCTCTCTCTCTCTCGTCAATATCTTTCAGTTCCGGGTTTCATTATTATAGTTAAAAATCTGTTTGTGGTGTGTGTGTGTGTGTGTGTGTGTGTGTGTGTGTGTGTGTGTGTGTGTGTGTGTGTGTGTGTGTGTGTGTGTGTGTGTGTGTGTGTGTGTGTGTGTGTGTGTGTGTGTTTGTCTCTGCGTGTGTGTGTGTGTGTGTGTGTGTTCGGGAGGGTGATTGTGTAGACTGTAGCTATAAAGGTTGTTATTAGTGAATGTCACCAATAGCAGGAAAACTCATATCAAACTCACACCTTGCAGCAGAGTGGTGCAACACACCGCTGTAAAAAAAATCACTGTTGGTGTATCATCTTAAAAGAATAACAATAGAATAGAATAGCAAACATAAATCACACGCAGCACACCACCTGTCACGGAACAAACTCATCATTTCTATTGTTAGGAAGAACACTGAACTCAAACGTAGAAAATGTTGTTCTATAATATGTAAGAAAAATAAGAATCTTTGCTAGCTTTGTAAAAGGATTTCTGGACCAGTAGTGAAGTGCAATGGTTCGAGAAAAGTGTCATTCTGGTTTCATTGAAGGTGTGTCATTACTATCGACTCTTCGTTACAACTGTTAGTCGGAGAGGAAATTGATTTGTTTTCTTGATTGGAAGCGGTGAAGAGATTTCTTTTTGTATGTAGCTAATGGATACTCGAAAGGCATCACAGAACTCGAAACAAAGAGTAAGGAAAGGGAATCAGATGACGCTTTTAAGTAGTAACAATGAAGGATTCTTGTTCATATATATATGGCTGAAAAAAATATTCTCTAAAGTTCCGATAAGACAAAAATATAATTTCTAGTTTGCAGAAGATAGAGATAAAGTTATTAATTTAGTTCTACATAAAAATTAAAATGTCAAGGCAAGTGATAGAGTCTAACCTGGCAGGATTAATGGTGTCACTTAAACAATACAAAACACTGAAGAATAACAAGAGAAAAACCCTTTCCAGGAATCTGCATAAAACATTAAGCTTTCCCTCTGAGTCATCTGCTCCCCAGCCGCAGTATTTTGGCGGCAACGTTCAGCGCAATAAAGGATCTGAGAACACAGCATGACCGAGAGCTTCCCTTTCAGAGCAGGAGCCGCAAGATCCCCCGCCAGCCCACCTCAACCCGAGATTCGCGTGATGGAAAAAAATAAATAAATAAAACTATTCCTGCGCCAAGGCTGAGAGGGAAGTTAGGAATCAAGACACTGCAAAGAGAAGTCGGCGTGGCTAACTTCGCATTCTGCCTCAGCTGGAAAGGTGCAAATAGTTCAGTGAATAATTATATAAACATAAATAAATAGATAAATAAACAGTAGACAAAAAAAGTAAAATAATAAATAAACTGAATCAATAGAATAAGAAACTAAAGAGGAAAACATCACAATATCCATACCGATTAGCGAAACGGTCATAACTGATGTAGAAAATCAATACAATGATAGATGAAAATAGAGAAAATCAAGTAAAAAAATCAAAGGATGTCTCTTGTTGCTATTGTTGTTTTTTTTATTTTAAATTTGAACAGTAAAATAAAAAATAAAAAAAAAACTCACCCCGATCTTGGATGGTTTTACATATTCATTTTTGTTTTTATCTTTTCCTCATCCAAAATCATCGAGAAGACACTCAGGATTTCTCTTTTTGTAAGCATAAGAAAAATGTCTGAGATATTTCTCCAGGAGACAATTCCTGAGTCACCGGCGGAGCTGAAACATCAGAGAGAAAGACACCGGGAAGTAAAATATTTGCACGGATTTTTTTTTTTTTTTTAGGAATGCGCATAAGAAAAATCAAAGTGAATGATACGAGGGAGAGGGAAGAGAAAGGAAGGAGAGAAAACCTGATAGTATAGGGAGGTGGATGAGTGGGAGAGGGAGAAGTTGATATACATACAGTGTGAGAGTAGAAGGATGCGATAGAAATATTGGTGATAAACGATATTGTATGAGAGGGACGGAAGAAGGGCGGTACAGGATACACTAGGTAGATGCTGAAGTGTCTTGTGTCTATCAGGGTGTGTGAGGGTCTGTAAGGTGTGTGTAAGGTGTGTGTAAGGTGTGTGTAAGGTTTGTGTGTGAGGGTGTGTGAGGGTGTGTAAGGGTGTTTCTGTCATTTTTTTTTTTTTTAATTCACGAGGGAAAACTGGCCAAGGGCAACAAACAATATAAAAAAAGGCCCACTGGCCTTAAAGAAATTAAGAATTATCCAAAACACAAATGTCTTGAAACCTTCATCTTAAAAGAAGTCAAGTCGTAGGAAGATAAAAATACAGAAGCAGGCAGGGAGTTCCAGAGTTTACCAGAGAAAGGTATGAATGAATGAGAGTACTAGTTAACACTTGTATTAGAGAGTTGGACAGAATAGGGATGAGAGAAAGAAGAAAGCTTTGTGCAGCGAGGCCGCAGGAGGAGGGGAGGGATGCAATTAGCAAGATCAGTAGAGCAGTTAGCATGAAAATAGTAATAAAAGATAAAAAGAGATGCAACATTTCGGCGGTGAGAAAGAGCCTGAAGACAGTCACTCAGAGAAGGGCAGTTGATGAGACAAAAAGCTTTTGATTCTACCCTATCTAAAAAAAACTGTGTGAGTGGAAACCCCCAAACATGCAAAGAATACGCCATACAAGGACTGATAAGACCCTTGTGCAGAGTTAGAAGTTGCATGGAGAGACGAGAAAAACTGGCGGAGACGCCTCAGAACACCTAACTTCATAGAAGTTGTTTTAGCAAGAGATGAGATGCTTGTGTATGCTAGCTAATGTGTATCCGGTGAGTATTAGTATTGGATCTATTACCGGCTACTGCACAGCCTACAAGACATTCTCTCTCTCTCTCTCTCTCTCTCTCTCTCTCTCTCTCTCTCTCTCTCTCTCTCTCTCTCTCTCTGTACACACACAAACGCATACACACGCAAATGTATAGTTATTCTTATATTTTTTTATCTAAATACATTGTTATCCTTCATGCAATAAATAATGATAACAACAAAAATATAATAAAAATAAATAAATAAAAAATAGTAATAATAATGATAATGATAATGACAAAGATAATAATAATAATAATAACAATAACAATAATAAGCTTCATTCAATTAATTGCGACTAGAGGCGCAAACATTCCCTTTACAGCGCCACCCACCTGCATGATGTATGACAGTCCCAGGAACAGCAGACGAGAACAATATGACGCCTATGCATCGCGAGAATCATTTACAAGTGAGAGAGCAACACATTATTCTGGTAAAGTGTTAAGCAGAAAAATTACAACACTGTTTACCATTTCCCCAATATAAAAGCACGTCAGCCACTCATCACGCCTTCTATCACATATGTTGCTTCATCTATAGGAAATAAATACGCGAGTGCATTCTGTCAGTCAGCGGGCAGGTGGACGGACGGGCGGGTGGACGGGCAGGCGGGCGGGCGGGCAGGCGGGCGGCGGTGGGGGCGGCAGCTCGATACCTGGCCTGCGCTGTCACCTGTCCGCACCACAGATTGGTTCATCGGCCACGTCACCAGGTTCCCGCTACCGCCGCCACTCTGCCACTCTGCAAACTCTACATCCGTACCTCACACCATATCCACTGCCCCATCACATCTACACCACACCCGCACGACCAAGTACACCGCCACTCCACACTTCCACCACACCACCATAGCTCAATACACACCAGCATCAAATACCCACCCAAGTAACAGGACGTTAGCCTAATGTAAAGCGCCACTAGCCACCACGCCACCATGTCCCTACACGCCCTCCACGGACTCCCATGCCACTCCCATGCTGCTCGACCTTTGAAACAGAGATGTAATTTTTAGTTTCAATCAAGAATGTAAGTTTATTTTGCACTCGTGACCTTTCTTTGTTTACAAATCCAGAACAGATACAGAAAACCTCAGAATGGTAATCTCTAATGGATTCTTTCTGGACAAGTCTGTCAAGAATTATTCAACAAAACAATGGAAACGTTACCAGTTTATTCTATCTGAGTTTGATCAGTGATTCATTCTCTTCACTTAAAAAAAACAATTATCCGCTAGAATTACTTATCAAATTCGTATAGCGCATTGCAAACAACACATTACATAAGAAAAAACAAACTTACTTAGAAATAATACTTTTTAGATTTAGAATAACAGGAAAAGGTTTACAAATCATTAGTGGTGATGAAGCGATTGTAGAAAGACACATGAAGTTATAAGAAACCAGTAACTTATATGTTCAAAAAGGAAGCACCCGAATATGCCTTCACAACGTAAGGATAACGTTACTTGTGTCTCCTGCCACGTGTCTCCGCTCATTGCTGCATTTTTTGGAGGTAAGCAAGTAAAAATAATTCAAAAGTTTCATGAAGTCAACCCAAAGAAGTACGCAACTGCTGAGACTGTCTTTGGAGTCGCGATATCATCCTTTCCATGAATATGCAGAGGATTTTTTCTTTCTTACATAACAAAGGAAGGGACAGTGAAACGCTAAACAGCTAGAAGAGAAATGGTAATAATGATAAACAAAAAAAAAAAGTCGAAGAAGTGCGCTACTTGACGTGACACGGATGAGTGTGACCAGTGTCCATGCATGTTCAGTGCGTGGTGTGTGCTGGTGGCTTACAGTGACGGAACTCCCCGCATTCCTCAACTGCAATGTGTTTGCTTGCCTCATTAGCAATCATCATTGATCTAATTCATCTAGAAAGTTTCCCTGGCCAGCAGAGGCGACCGTTTCAGTTAGTTCAATTTAATCACTATATGTTTTACGTACGCCGCGGTGAAGGACATAGTGTTACTCTCGGTGCGGAACAGAAAAAATTAAAAAAATATCTTGGGATGACGTCATGTTCACTCACTTATATATTATGCAACACGACATGCATGAGTCACACCGAAACTACAGCAAGCGCGGCCTGAAGGCAAGATCCCCTTTATTCCGTCCTGAACCAGCAGCGTCACACTCGACCCACACCCAGATGCGCTCAGCTGGCGTGACGGACTTCCCTTCCTCCCTCCCTCCCTCCCTCAGTCTATCTTGATACACAGTCTTAAATTACCGTGAAAGATCATGTAAATCAAGTAAACTATTCGCGCACACACCTCACCAACTCACTACTTGGGTAACTAACACTAAGGAGGATCCTGCATCATGTTCACGGCAGGGAGGGAGTGACGGTGGCAGGTGTGGCAGGAGCAGGAATGGATGGAGTGGATAGAATCATTACCCTGGCATGTGTAGCTGTAGATGAGTCTTTTACAGTCGCCGTGGAGGAAAAGAACAAGAAGAGGTATGCATGACTGACAATGCAGGAATGTTTAGCTTCACGAAGAGCAAACGCATTCCTTAAGGGGACTGAAGTTTTATAGAAGAATCTTCGTGTGTCCGAGGAAGGGCAAGGGTCAGTGTTAGTGCAGGTAGAAGAGTGTGATACGTATCCTTGCATAACGGTGAGAGGGGCGTCAGGAAGAAAAAGAGGAGGAGGAGGAGGAGGAGGAGGAGGAGCAGGAGGAGAAGGAGGAGGAAGAGGAGACGGAAGCCAACAAGCATACATCCTCATAAATATTTTAGATCTCCATGCTCCGTTAGAATTTATACAAACTTTGCTGATATTAGGACGCGAGCGAGTGAGCCAGAGAGAGAGAGAGAGAGAGAGAGAGAGAGAGAGAGAGAGAGAGAGAGAGAGAGAGAGAGAGAGAGAGAGAGAGAATTAAACATACAAGGCAAGAAAGCAATCCACACACAACAGCGCAACGTATAATCCTTCAATTCCGCGTCCCTCACCACCAGCTTAGGGATTGCCTCTCTCCCAGGAGATAGAACCTTCCTCATCCCCCTCCCCCTCTCGTCCACACATTGCCTCCCCGTCCCTACGCAGCATACAGGAGCCACTGAGAGGAGGGCAAGCTGTATCCCAGCGCGGCCTGGCTCATCACAAAGTTACAATACCACAACGAACTCATTACTAACTTTTGGACTTGGTTATAAGCGGACAGTGTTTGCGGTAATATATTCACAATGCTAAGAGAACCTCAGTCACTTCAGATTTCGAACAATTCTAAATTGACATCCTGGCAAATCCAAGGAACAACCTTAAACACAACAGGGAGATCCTAAGCAGCCATTCAACCGCCCCTTTCTTCTCACTGAGTCTGACGCTTGCAACAGTCTCGCAACAGCCGCGACGCTCCTCGTATATCACACAAGACTAACATGAGCATATTACTTTCATAGCAGTGTCTGTGAGAGAACATTTCAGAACTGGGAGCGAGTTTCCGCTTTATAAGACACGAGACAAGCCCAGTAGCTTTGTTGTTTGCTTGGTATTTGATACAGCGCGAGTCACCCGTCACCCTTAGGACTCACTATGCTGCATGCAAATACACACCTACTGAATTAATTAACGCGGCGCTTGGCCACGCGAGGTTCAGTCTCTCTGACATGTCCACTCACTGGAATTCTCTTGCATGTTCCCACGAAATATATATATATATATATATATATATATATATATATATATATATATATATATATATATATATATATATATATATATATATATATATATATATATATATATATATATATATATATATATATATATATATATATATATATATATATATATATATATATATATATATATATATATATATATATATATATATATATATATATATATATATATATATATATATATTATTTGTTTATATGGTTACTTATCTAGGATTGCGTCCTTAAGTGTTGCATAAAGCACATTGTTCTGGTGTGGTTGAAGAAGAAACACTGGGGGTCTTTCCCTGTATTTATTTGTAAGATACAAAAGCGTACTGAAGCTTGGAGACTTGGTAGCGAGTAGACGTGATGAGGCTTGAGAAGTTGCCGTCGGCTGGAGTGAGACTTGTAGTCGGTAGCGACCAGAATGAGGCTTGTAACAAGCGTGATGATGTAGAATTACAGTCTAGACAAACTGGAGTCTGACAGTGTAGAGTAGATTTGCTGTGCAGGACAGGATAACCAGTCAGACAAAGAGGCAAGCAAGATGCCTGGCGGAACGTGAGTCTATCCCGAAGCTATGTTGGGACGACTAAAGTGCGGCGCGTGGGGGCGGAACAATACCCAGCCACAGTATATAGGGTAGTCATTACATTACTCCGCGTTAACAAGTAGTCATAACATGAATTAATAACATTTCGTATGCAATACAGTCACATGTGATCATTGAGCAGGTTTCATGCTGTTTATTACGCCCACTTAAGTGGGCTTTTTTTTTTTTTTTTTTTGCTTTTGGCTAGTTTCCCTCTTGCATAAAAAAAACCTTAACACCACAGTCCCATCACATTCATACGTCTCTTCGCAGTGTTCTCTCCCAGACCTATGCCCTCACATACTCTGCCACAAGAAAACACCAAGGCTTGACGAAGAATAAGCTCATTACCAAGTTCCTGGAGCATAAGAAAGGCTGAGCAACTAATTACCTGGAGCGCCTGGATCCTTGTTTACGCGTCTGGTGGAGGGCCCGCCGCCATCCTCGCTACCCCCAACACAACCTAACCCAAATGACATAAAAAAAAAAAAGCCTGCGTCTCCAGTAACATGGAAAATAAAATAGCAAATATGGGCTTTAGAATCAAACATTGAAAAGATACCATGACAGGTATTTTTTTTTTTTTAGCTTCCTTTTCTATCCTGCCTTGTCTTGACCTCATTAAAGTTGTTCAGAAGATATATTTGTGAATGAAGATAAGAGAGTGGATAAGACGCCACGGGATAACCAGTGACGTAAACAGTGAGATGAAGTAATAATTCATGAAACACAATTACGAGGGAGACAAACGAGCCGCAGCTGAGGGTCACTGAGGGAGTCACCAGTGTGTGAAGTGACGACTGGAGGATAACAAGCTGGCTGTCATCACCACCTGTTCCCCTGTCACCTGCAGCGTGTGGCGGGTGATGAAGGTGGCAGTGGCGGTGGCGGTGGTGGTGGTCGTGGTGGCAAAGGACGAGATGTGTGTGTGTTATGTATTGAATAATGATGTACGAATATGCTTCAAATTTCGAGGGACAATAAATTTTCATGTTACTCAGCAATATGGATACATGACCCATAGGTAAGTATGTATGTTTCGTTAGGTAGCAGCCTCCGAGTGGGTTTCATTTGCAGCTTGACCACTACCAACCAGCAAGGTAAAATATGCAAATAAATGCAAAAAATATTCTTAAACTTTACTGCACTGACAACTTTTAACATTTTCCTTTTATATACGAACGAATAAAACAGACAACTTTAAAAAGAAACGTCTTCAAACTTCCCTAAATAATGACGACGTCAAAGTGAATTAAATGTTCCCCTGACAAGAACACAAAGAAACTTAAGATTAGGATCAAGTTTTGCACTCGTCCCTCCGCCAGAGGATAAGTTAGTGACGACCTGCCGGGGAGTGATGGTTTCCTCATGCCACAGACGTCTTAATACTGACAGGACGGGGAGCTAAGGTAGGAAGAGAATACAATGATGTTTGGACGTAAAGGAAAGACACTGACGGGAGAGATGACAATAGTGTAAGAGGAAAAATAAAGGTATTGTTTAGAAAGTAAGTAGAGACAGTGAAATTAAGAAAGAGAGAGGAAAGGGAAACGGCACTCAGAAAAAAAAGAAAAGAAAAAATAAGACAAGGTTTGGAAGGTAAGAGAGATAACGAAGTATGGGAAGAAATAGAGATTGAGGAAGAAACAGATTGCAAAGTGAGATAGGTGTAAGTAGCTATAGAGAGAGAGAGAGAGAGAGAGAGAGAGAGAGAGAGAGAGAGAGAGAGAGAGAGAGAGAGAGAGAGAGAGAGAGAGAGAGAAGGAAACAAGAGGAAGAATAGAGAAAAAAATAAAAATGGAGAAGGAAGAACAGTAAAATAGGAAAGGGAAACATATTATGATAGTCTACAGAAGATAAACAGAAACAGTGAGGTTGAAGAAGGAGGGCACAAGAGGAAGAAGAACAGAATAAAAGAGTGTTTGGAGGAAAGTTGGGAAGAAATGGAACGGTAGGAAGGGGAGCAGAGTATGGCGGTGTTTTTGAAGTCCGAGAATGGGGAGAGAGGTCGTGGGGGCGAGGGATGGGGGGAAAGGAGGTGACGCAGTGATGAGGGAGCGGAAAGTCTTTGATAATCTATACGATGTAGGTGAGGCGTCGCGAATAACAAATCTCTTCAGGCTCGAATCAACATCATATTCAACAGTGATTATTTTACATGTGGAACAGGAACAACAACATCATCATCATCATCATCATCATCATCATCATCATCATCATCATCATCATCATCACCAACAAAACAAAATACATACATACATACATACAACAACAACAACAACAACAAGGTTAATAGTGCACGCTACTACACGAGTATGTAAAACCACACACACACACACACACACACACACACACACACACACACACACACACACACACTAACAGTCACCTTCCTCTAATAAGGAGCTTAACGTAAACAGGTCAAAAACTTGGTATATACGAGAGTGTTGTTAAGCTATCCTATCTTTTTCCCTTCCTTCATTCCTCACCTCTCCCTTTTCAACTGATCTTCTTCCTCCCTTCTCTCCTTCTCATCAAAACATCAAGAACAAGGAGCTGCTGCCTCGTTTCCAGGTAACTTTCATCCTAGCACTAACTCCTACGCTTCCTTCCCCTTCCCTCATTCCCCCTCGTTACCTCCTCCTGGTATTGGATACAGGACAAAACAGTTTCCAGACGAGTTAGCAGCCCGACGGAACATGACACGCACTTATCTAACTCACAACGAACCCCGAAAGGTGACGCTTCTGAACACCCACTCAACTCTTTCACCACCCACGGCTCTCCTTACTTTCTCTCCCCATCTCCCTCATCTCTCTCTCTCTCTCTCTCTCTCTCTCTCTCTCTCTCTCTCTCTCATCAACGCTTTATTCTCGCTTGCCTTGAACCACTCGACAAATAGATTGGGCTAAGGATAAGTTTCAAAGGACAACCGCCATGTACGTACTGACTCTTGTTTATTGCTCACTCAATTAGAGATTAACTATTGTTGTTGTTGTTGTTTTTGTTGTTGTTGTCGTTGTTGTTGCTGGCTCTGTTTTTTTCCTAGTGTTGATTTTTTGCTTTCTTTTGTAATAACATTCTCTCTTTTTTTGTGTGTGAAATTCGCTTCCCTCTCCCTTCCCCCAAAAAAAAAAATCCAGACATACGATGGCATTCCTTTTCGTGCCGTTAATTGACCTTCTGTTCCGTACAAAAGGAAAAGGAAATCTAGAAAAAAAAAACATGACATATATAGAATAAAAATAAATGACTGAACAAACCTTTTTTTTCTGCATAGACGAACATCAATGCATTATTTAGGCAGAAAATAAAGCAGAGAATACAATAAAACAAAAGTCTCACCCACATCCCGTAAGCCAACCGTTGCATGCTGTCAATTCTCCAGTGAGCGGAACCACCATGCCTCTATCTTGTCTCTCTGTCTATTTCAAGAAGTATGGGAGAGAAAGACTGCAGTGTAAAAAGACCAGTACTATGATAAGGGAAGAGAGAGAGAGAGAGAGAGAGAGAGAGAGAGAGAGAGAGAGAGAGAGAGAGAGAGAGAGAGAGAGAGAGAGAGAGAGAGAGAGAGAGAGTGTGTGTGTGTGTGTGTGTGTGTGTGTGTGTGTGTGTGTGTGTTTCAGCATGTCACCTTTCCAAATTCCAATTTTCCATACCATCATGTATGCAAGCACCAGTCTCTCTCTCTCTCTCTCTCTCTCTCTCTCTCTCTCTCTCTCTCTCTCTCTCTCTCTCTCTTCTTCTTCTTCTTCTTCTTCTTCTTCTTCTTCTTCTTCTTCTTCTTCTTCTTCTTCTTCTTCTTCTTCTTCTTCTCCCCTTCTCACCTACACACACACACACACACACACACACACACACACACACACACACACACACACACACACATAAACACACACACACACAGACAACGATTTCCTCCTTTCCCAATCAGCTGATAGCCCCGAAACATCATTCATATCAAGGACAATCCAATGGTTATAAATTATTACAAAAATACTCCCTTTGATGGGACTCCACTGACACATTAGAGGGAAAGAGGCGCAGACAAGCGGCATTTCAAATAACAACAAGCAGACCTCACTTCACCCCACAGACATACACAAAATACTGGCACCAGAAAACATATACGTAGCTGTACACACACACACACACACACACACACACACACACACACACACACACACACACACACACACACAGAGAGAGAGAGAGAGAGAGAGAGAGAGAGAGAGAGAGAGAGAGAGAGAGAGAGAGAGAGAGAGAGAGAGAGAGAGAGAGAGAGAGAGAGAGAGAGAGAGAGAGAGAGAGACATAAACATAGACGAAACAAAAGACGCAATAAAGACAAGAGGAAGCGTTCACGTACCATTTCTCAGCCATTTTAGAAGGAGAGAAGACTTCACCATCACGAGAAAAGGAAGGAAGGAGGGAAGGATGGAAGGGAAGAAGGAAAAAAAAAGGAAAACAAGGAAGGAAGGAAAAGGAAAGAGAAGATCACAGGGAAGTAGGAAAAGTAAGATAAGAATAAGCAGAGACGTTGGGAGACAAGAAGAGGCTATATTATTAACTCTCTTATTCCAAATTACTCCCGCCACGTCCTGACTTTACTTCACTCCCTGCCTTTCATTCCCCCAGCCAGGTGATGCGTAGGGACCCCAGTGGCTGACGGACGAGGCAGCCAAGCACTAACTCTGGTACGGATTTTCTGTATGTATAAAATGGAGTCTTATCTTTTGTCATGTAAAGCGAATAATGGATAAAATGGGTTCTCTCTCTGTCTCTCTCTCTCTCTCTCTCTCTCTCTCTCTCTCTCTCTCTCTCTCTCTCTCTCTCTCTCTCTCTCTCTACAAATATAGCTTCCATATACAATTCAACTCACCCATCCAATCCTATATGCATTAATCCACTTGACATACTGAACTGTATTACGCTCCATCAATAACTGCAATACTCTATGACCTTGTACACTCATAACACTTTCTTTCATACTCGGCTCTAGCATGTTAACCCCACCCGAGACTTAACAAATATCAATTCACTCAATATAAAATGCTGTCATATTCTACCGCTAACTTGAAATCGCTGCATGTATCTTACGTATTAGCTAGCCCATTAGTATTCATTGGTGTAACCTTGACCTTACCTAAGCCCACACGAGTAATACTGACACCTCTCCTGCTTCGTTTATCACCCCTAGGAGAGCTGTTGCCTACCTTGCTGCGATAGAGGAAGCTTCTGAGCACTTATATGATCTTACTCTGACCGTTACTTGTTCTTGTATCGTTCCTATTCTTTTGCTGTTCCTCTTTATCCTTTGCGCCAATTGACATTTGCAATTATTAGTGGAGGTTATAATGCAGATAGATTGAGAGTATCTGATGAAGTGGCAATATTCTGTAGACGTAATGGATTGTTGCTCATAAATCTCTTCTGCCATTGTGTCTATCATTTTCTCGAAATAGCAAAAAAACTGTCACTCATAATATCAATCCCATGCACTGTTTGTAAATTCCACACACGCCTACTATCTCTCTCTCTCTCTCTCTCTCTCTCTCTCTCTCTCTCTCTCTCTCTCTCTCTCTCTCTCTGCGCGCGCGTGTGTGTGTGTGTGTGTGTGTGTGTGTGTGTGTGTGTGTGTGTGTGTGTGTGTGTGTGTGTGTGTGTGTGGGTGGGTGTGTGTGTGTGTGTCTGTAATTCAGTAAAAGACCGTGTGTGTGTGTGTGTCTGTAATTCAGTAAAAGACCGTGTGTGTGTGTGTGTAATTCAGTAATAGACCATCTCTCTCTCTCTCTCTCTCTCTCTCTCTCTCTCTCTGTGTGTGTGTGTGTGTGTGTGTGTGTGTGTGTGTGTGTGTGTGTGTGTGTGTGTGTGTGTGTGTGTGTGTGTGTGTGTGTGTGTGTGTGTGTGTGTGTGTGTTAGGTAAGAATGGTCTACGACCATTGGCCCAAAACAAATTGGTCCAATGCGATTTGGTCTAAAACCACCTCGTCCAAAAATACGATTTGTCTGAAGTGAAGACTGGACTAATACCACTTGGTTTAATGCGAATTGGTTTACTACAAATAGGTAAATACAACACCCGAGACTCACTCACACACTTTAATTTCAGTGTTTCTTGAATGTCCCTGAATGATTTGCTTTAAAGGCAATGGTTTAAAATTTTTCTAACCGCTTTACATAATGTCATGAAAAAACACAGAATGCTATATCTAATTATTCCGTGATCTTCTTGATTATGCTGCAGAAAACAAAATCTATTTTTTTTTCCTGAGATGACTTCGAAATTGGTGTTATAAATGCAATTAAATGCGAAATTCCTGGATCAGCTAACAGTAGTTGCTTCTTTTATTTGGGACAAAGTATCTATAGAGAAATAACTTCATCTGGACTGAAAACGTTATATGGCACATATGAAAACTTTTCTTTAAAGATCCAACAGATGGCAGAACTAGCCTTGTTACCTGCCAGTGAAATTAAGGATGTATGGCTACAACTGAAGGACACAATTCCAGATGAAGCCATTTCTGTTATCAAATATTTCGACCAAACTTGTGTTAGGGGAAAAATTCGGAGAATATTACAAGGTCAAGAAATCCGATATCCTTCTTTTTTTCCATCATCATTTTGGTCAGTACGTGAGAGGATAGATCTTGGTATACCAAGGACTTAAAATAAAGTAGAAGCATGGCATCGGCGGGTAGAGATATTACTAAGAATGTGGAGGAACAGATTGAAAGCATCGTTCGAGGAGTCCTTCATTAAGCAAAAGAGAAAATGCATAGAACATGAACAAAGAATCTTAACCGTGTTTAACGAGAAAGAAAACTATAACATTCAAGATTATCTCTTTTTTTTTTTAGATATTTTCATGTATTTTGATATATTTTAATAACATTGTTATACGTATTACTATGTTTGTACTTTAATATAAGAATTTTTTTACATAGTGTTTTTAGGTATTTTTAATGCATTTTTAATGAAATAAAAGCATACCAATTATAGACTAATCGTTTTTAGACAAATAGGTATATTAGACGAATAAGTTTTAGACTAGATGTCTTCAGTCCAATTAGTCTACTAAAACCAGTTGGCATTTGACCAGTAGTCATTAGACCAATAGACATTGGACTAATCGACTGGGACCGTGTGTGTGTGTGTGTGTGTGTGTGTGTGTGTGTGTGTGTGTGTGTGTGTGTGTGTGTGTGTGTGTGTGTGTGTGTGTGTGTGTGTGTGTGTGTGTGTGTGTATACGGGGAATCTTCACACCGTGTACTGAGCCATGAAAAAAAAGCATGGAATATTTTGCATTAGTCATCAATAAGCAGGTGATGTATTTCTTCTCCAGTCCTGTCATTGTGCACGTCGCAAGCACCGACATTACGCGACGTTATGATGGTGAGTGAGGAACACAATTATAGACGTATACATCATGCAGAAAAACAGTTTTTAGTGACAATATTTTCTTTAAACTTGAATAAAGTTACACAACACTCCAAAGAAGTCAAAGAAACATTTTGCACATGTACAATCATTCCTATTTAGGTAAGAAACATATACCAATTAACTGATGAACATTTTTATTTAACTGAAAAATTTCCCCCTTTGCTAATAGCGTTAATGATCACTAGGTAGTAACACTTCTCGTTATGATGGAACGAAATAAGGTAAACATGAGCACAGGAAAGACAATGAAAGGTCAAGGTGAGGAAGGGAGGGAGCAAGTGGGTACTAAGTGAGTGAGAAGCGGTGAGAGGCAGCACAAACAGAGCAGCATAATCATGATGACACAGCACCTGCATTTCTCTTTGTTTCTCCGTGTCATTCTTTTATGTGCGGCGACTTAGTCTGGAGGTTCATTTGTTATTTTGTTTCATGTGCATCATCGTGGCTGGAACATTCTGGAAATTTTTCATTCACTTTGTTTCACTGCTGTGTTTGTACTTATGCTCGTGGAAACTTTACACAGTATCTTGTCGTTGTATCTTTGTTTGCTTGTTTTTGTCTGTGTGCCAGCAGTGCAGCATTATGTATTTGTCCTTGTCTTTCAGTCTTTCTTTGTCTTTCCTTGTCTGGCCCTGTCCGCCTGTTTATATGTCCGTTAGTCTGTTTTATTTGAATTTATCTGTCAGGCTTTCTCTGCTTATCTATATGATATCCTCTCTCTCTCTCTCTCTCTCTCTCTCTCTCTCTCTCTCTCTCTCTCTCTCTGAAAGCATCAATTACTCAATCCATCCACCTCTATCCAGCTCGTCTTGTCTCCGCTCAGACAAATCCATTACTCTCGTGGCCGCACGTTGCACGTCCCTTGCTCCTCGCCTCGCTTAATAATATGAGCCCACTCCCGTGGAGCGGTCCTTCACCTCGCCTGGCGCGCTCCTCCCTGACCTAGTTGTGGCATCTGAACAAAGGCACATCACCACAATGTTCCCTCCGCTAACACCTGGCAGGCAAATCAATACGTTGCTGCATGGGCGCGCAAATTCTTAATCTGCCTCGTAAAACTGGACGCGAGATCGGCGAGAGAAATTTCCCGTGGCATCATTAATCACCGATAAATTTACTTCAGGTGCCTGAGGGCGAATTGCTGGCTATCTATGACGTCATAAATTACGACCAATGAGGACACGGGAGAATAGCGACGACCACCACGAGGAAGAGGAGGGGAGGAGGGGTAGAGGGGGTTTGGAGAAGGGGTTATGACATCATTTGTGTTGGTGGCGGGCTTTTGGGGGATTTTCTGGTGGTGGTGGTGGTGGTGGTGGTGGTGGTGGTGGTGGTGGTAGTGGTGGTGGTGGAAGGGTAAGAGCGTTTAAAGAGGAAGAAAGGATTAAAGAAGGGACTAGAGGTTGAAAGTGTCACGGTAGATGAAGGGAAAACAGTGCCTCGGGGATAGAATGTAAATGTTATCAGTGGACGGAGAAAGGACGTCAGGACAAGGGGCGCTGTTCAGGAATGCATCAGAAGAACAGGGGAGACTTCTGTTGCGTGACATGAACATTATAAAACTGATGATAATGATGATAATGATACAGAAGAAAAATCAACGGAAAGAGAACGTTGGGAACACAAGGAAACACAAAGGAACATAAATGACAAATGACCTTTGAAGAAGTGGTGAGTAAAACAGAGAGAGAGAGAGAGAGAGAGAGAGAGAGAGAGAGAGAGAGAGAGAGAGAGAGAGAGAGAGAGAGAGAGAGAGAGAGAGAGAGAGAGAGAGAGAGAGAGAGAGAGAGAGAGAGAGAGAGAGAGTGGAAGTGGTCATGACAATTTTATGCATGTTTCATTGATTTCCATGCTTTGTGATTACTATTGACATATCGAGTCCGGCAAGGCACCACATAAACTAAACTAACTCCCTGCGTCCCTCAAGCGAGAGTTCACTGGAAATATATATTATAAATGTGTTTTCACTTTAAAATATTCATCGGTTTTCCTGCCTCAATCCATGTGATACTGCACAGCTGTTAAGTTTCTAATTATTTTATTTTATCTCACTCAATTATTTCATTTCTCTCGCGCATCCAGTATATATTCACAGTCAAGTTGAATGAATGGTAAGAGTTCTCATTAAATGTCGGTGCAAGAACATAAAATACTCAGCACAAATGTTAACTTGCTACCAACATAAAATCAACGCTGTAAATCCTTCATATCTACGTATTTACCGGTTCTGTACAAAACAATTTAAGAATTACAGCATTCACGACACTTAGAGACAAAATATGTTCATTGCTGACTGATGCATGCAGGTGTGTGTGTGTGTGTGTGTGTGTGTGTGTGTGTGTGTGTGTGTGTGTGTGTGTGATTCACTGTTTGATCTGCTGCAGTCTCTGACGAGACAGCCAGACGTTACCCTACGGAACGAGCTCAGAGCTCATTATTTCCGATCTTCGGATAGGCCTGAGACCAGGCACACACCACACACCGGGACAACAAGGTCACAACTCCTCGATTTACATCCGTACCTACTCACTGCTAGGTGAACAGAGGCTACACGTGAAAGGAGACACACCCAAATATCTCCACCCGGCCGAGGAATCGAACCCCGGTCCTCTGGCTTGTGAAGCCAGCGCTCTAACCACTGAGCTACCGGGCCCTGTGGAAGGGTAAGAGCGTTTAAAGAGGAGGAAAGGATTAAAGAAGGGACTGGAGGTGAAAGTGTCACGGTAGTTGAAGGGAAAACAGTGCCTCGGAGATAGAATGCTAATGTTATCAATGGACGGAGAAAGGAAGTCAAATGTGTGTGTGTGTGTGTGTGTGTGTGTGTGTGTGTGTGTGTGTGTGTGTGTGTGTGTGTGTGTGTGTGTGTGTGTGTGTGTGTGTGTGTGTGTGTGTGTGTGTGTGTGTGTGTGTGTGTGTGTGTGTGACTGACTAATGGCTAAACAAGGAGTCCGAGACGACGCCACTAGTGTTACCGCCAGACAAAAGGGAGACGAGAAGCATCTTGAATGAATAAGAGATATAAGTGACGAATGACAATAACAATGATAAAAATAACAGCAATAATGATAATAACAATAATAATAATAATAATAATAATAATAATAATATTAATAATAATAATAATAATAATAATAATAATAATAATAATAATAATAATACTTATAACAAAATAATATGAATAACAATAATAATAATGATGATGATAATGATGATGATGATGATGATGATGATAATGATGATGATAATGATAATAATAATAATAATAATAATAATAATAATAATAATAATAATAATAATAATAATAATAATAATAATAATAATAATAATAATAGTAATAATAAAAGAAAACGTACTTACAAGTCCTGAATCATTAATCAAAAACAGCCATGGGAGCACGGTTGATTACCTCTATGGCCTGTGATGAGAGCTCAAACTTTTTAAGAATACGAGTTCTGATGTAAACTGAGAATAAAGAATTAAAGAAAGCATTTATAAGAAACAATATGAAAAAAAGGAAAAAAAATATGAACACTTCCAAGACCTCTGAAATATTAGAAAGGAAAGCAGCACAGGAAACAAACAATAACAGGGAAGTGAGTGCGAGAGACCACGAAAACATAAAAAAATAGAAAAAAAAAAAAAAAAAGAGAATAAGCACAGTCACCACTTAAACAACACAATGGAAAGCAAAGATGAGAACAATAAGATAAATAAGAGAGTAAAAAAAAAAAAAAAAAAAAAGCATCAGAAACCTTACGTGCACCCATGTCTCCCGCACAATGGACCCAATAAGATGATTTTTGCCGTGGCCGCGACCCTCCGCCTCACTGCCGCTCCCTTCTGGCGTGACCTTTGCCGCCGGAGATAAAGACCATCAGGAATCGAGCGCAACAACAATACAGTCTCGCATTACGGGATGTAGGAGTGGAAAGAAGCAGCAGTTTGGTATCAGGTGCTTTTTGGGCTTCCGTAAAGAATGGGAAGCCAATAACTTGATACGCGATACAACTTCGACACTTTAGTCAGGAAGCGTGGCAAGGGGACGGCTTTGTTTCTTGTTTCTATTCTTCTTTCACGATGCCATTGGGAGTGTGTGCAAAGGTTTGTTTTCCAGTAAGCAGTCACTAGTCATCCCTTTCCTCTGCTTTTTCTCCTTCCTTTCTTCTTTCATTCATAAATTCATTCATCCACAAGCATTTTTCTCAATAGTCCACCCAGTTTCATTTCATTTCTTTCGTTTTGTTCTTTTGTTTTTCTCTCTCTCTCTCTCTCTCTCTCTCTCTCTCTCTCTCTCTCTCTCTCTCTCTCTCTCTCACACACACACACACACACATATGACAGGTATGTGTTCTAAGTTGCTGGGAAGAAAAGCATCAACGTAGAAAAGAATTTTTTAGCAATTCTTTAGAACAATTTGATATCCATTTTCTTACTTCCCAGGTTCATCATTCTCCCACCGGGAACGCTCCATAGGCCGCAATATTCTAGTGCTTAACGCTTTTCTATTCATATTAAGAGAAGACAATTTAAACGTAGCGGGCAGTGGTACACAACGCTATATTGCATCCAATTACTCCGCCGCCTCCAGCACCTGTGGCAATATTACGTTGTTCAGGATTTTCATCAGACCAACAAAACTTTTCGAGGGATAATTAAACTTCATAACAGTAAATTTATAAAAAAAAAATCCCCTTTACTAAAATGCTGCAAATTGTCATTTTTAATCTCGCAAAGCATCCCACTAAAACATTTGTTGTCTATATTGTTTATTATGGCGAAATTAACTAAGTTAATTAAGTTTCCGTGTATATGCGTGCATTCAGACACAACTACACTTAATGCGATGCGATTCAAGGGCTCAAGTGAATCAAATCTCCCACACATGTATGCATATTAGCTGTGATTCCCCCCAAGATACCACCGAATACTTAAACAACACCAGCTCCCTTGCATTCCCCCCCTCCCTATCCCTCCTCCCTGCCATGTTCACCTTCGCTAAACTCCGCGAGACTCAACAACTTCAGCTTCACTAAGTTGACGAAGTTTGTGTCTCGCCGAAGCACGAGCGTCGAGAACAGGATCTTGAGAACTGGAGCACAGGGCGAGGAAGAAAAGAGTGTGCAGCACGAGAGGCGTCGCTTATGAAGGATGAGGAACTGCTGGGGAGGATCTGCTCGGAAAATTGTGATTATTATTCTCTTGGTGTTATGAACTGGATGGGGGAAAATTACGGGTGGACGATGAAAGCTCGGCAAGTTACAGTGATAAAAGATGCAATAAGGTATGGATGACAGATTGTGTGTTGGAGTGATGTGTGTGTGTGTGTGTGTGTGTGTGTGTGTGTGTGTGTGTGTGTGTGTGTGTGTGTGTGTGTGTGTGTGTGTGTGTGTGTGTGTGTGTGTGTGTGTTTTTTCTTAGTTTTTTTTTCTCATTCATTACTCTCACGAACCGGATAAAAAGAAAAAGTACAGGAAAAATACAACATACATAGACATTTAATTAAGCAAGACTTATGAAAGCGGACTGGAAGGCTGAGAGTCGTGTGTCTTATCTATATACCATCCAGTAAATCACTCGCCGCAAGGTTACCTGAAGATTACATACAGATTACCTCTACCGTTCTCTATTAGACTCTCGGGGGCAATGAAACGTTCTCCTGCTGCAGCTGTAATGTTCGAAATACACCGAGGAAAACCAGTAAGGGAAGTAATACAGGCAAATGGTTTCTCGAGACAAAATCATAGAAAGTAAACTAAGGTATGGAGGGCAGAATAGATAAAGCAGGACTGGATGGAGATGGATATGGTGGGAAGGTACAATGAACTAGGTGAATGTGTGGATGGAAGGTGGATGGAAGAGGAAGGGAGAAGGTTGGATTAATTAAGGGGAGCGTGGGTTGTGCTAACAGAGTGGACTGAGGCGGGGCGAGGCGGGGCGGGGCGAGGCAGGATGGTCTGCCTGCACTGATAACAACATCCAAAGCCTCATCAGGTGTGCCTCCCTCCTGCTACTAATTAATAGCACCTGCCCAAACCAACATCAGCCGTCTCGCCTCCTCCTGTATCTGTCTTCCTCTCTCTTACTCCTTATTCTCTTCCATATTTTTTTTTTTTTTTTTTTGCCTTTCCTTTCACTTCATGTCATTTTTTCGTCTTCACCTTCTAGTTTTACCTGAATGAAATGCTAACCTAAGTGCTCTGAGTGGTAATGCAATCACTCACACACACACACACACACACACACACACACACACACACACACACACACACACACACACACACACACAGAGCTTAGAAAATTATCTCTCTTTAATCAAGTCCCAGAATTAATCTAATTAAGAGTTTCTGTTCATGATGAATAAAAATTTACGTATAATTGGGTTCCGCAGGAGGGGATGGGAGGGAGGGAAAGGGGGTAAGGTATGATAAAGGGCCCGAGTGGGGATATGATTCATTCTCTCTCTCTCTCTCTCTCTCTCTCTCTCTCTCTCTCTCTCTCTCTCTCTCTCTCTCTCTCTCTCTCTGTCACAAACTCGGTAAACTTCAAGTGTCGTCAAGAAAAGTTAGAGAGGTAAGTGGATCTAACAGGTATGTAACTAATTCAACTCCACATAACGCTACGGACGGGCGGAGCTCTGAGGCGAGGAAGTGATACATGTTCCCTCGTGTCACTTGACGGTATCAAATTCAACATACCACTTCATGATTTAGATTCGTAACAGCTTTAGTGACTTGGTCTGCTATGATGTTGATTATTATTACTATTATTTTTCTCAGTAACATAA
>NC_059298.1:12533580-12551080 GCF_017591435.1 Portunus trituberculatus
CCGAGGGGATGTAAGAGACTGGTCATTGCAGACTTTCATGACGATTATTACACAAGTTTTTTGCAGCAATGAGCGTCACCACGAGGCCATTCACTGCATTCCCGCCGCAGTGTTTGACGTGACTGGCCACCATGCTTGCTAAATGTCCACGCTCCTCTCCGCCTTCTTGTCTCATAATTTGCTCCTATTTTCTCGTCACGATCCTGGTTACTCTCCTCGTCTTCACTTCTTGTATCTCACGTCAAGCCCTTCTTTTTCCCTCCTCTTCTTCTTCTTCCTCCTCCTCCTCCTCCTCCTTCTCTTCCTCTCTTTTCCTGACCCATTCATCAGCCTCCCAGTATCTCCTTTCATTATCATGGTCTCATCTTTACTCCTTCCCTCCCTCACATACCCTTCTCTCATTCTCTCTATTTTTTTTTTTTTTTACCTCACAACGTCCCTTTCCGTCTTTCCTCTCATTTTCTTATCTCCGCAGCCTTCCCGTATCTTATTCCTATCTTTATTCTACTAGTGTCCTGCTCTTCTCATCTTCACCTGACACCCACACTCAGGCTCTACTCAAAGTTACACAGGATATTAAGTAAGTTTTTTGTAGTAATAAGGACGGATTAACAAGGCTTATATACTATTACTAGGAAATGAACTCTTGGGAATATGGCCAATTATCTCTGTCACTTAAGAATAGTCAATGCAAGAGAACAACGTGTTTTAGAATACCACTTTAAATTCTTCATCTGTTCCGCTGTGTCCATTACCTATAGTTTATTTTTTTTTCTTTTCTCTCCATAACATTGTCATCACACCCTCCGTCTTTTCATTCATTACTACTCCTTCTCATCTTTATTCTATCATTGCCTCATTTATTGGTCTCTCTTTATGTGTCGCCCACCACGACATCTCATACCCACAGTTTCCAAGACAGCCACAGCCGCAGGTCATCCTCGCGGTCTGTAACATCCATCTTTAAGCTCCATTATACATTGACGCGATGGGACTCCCCGTGGCCTCGCCCTGCAGCTCAGCTAGGCACTACTTCAAGTCACGCATGTTTCAAGTGGACGTGTTTTAATACCTGTAAAGCCTCACTATTAAAAACTAGAATAACTTTGAGCTTCCCTCCTCCCATTCGCTTTTGTCTACTGTGGCCTCTCTTCTTTAACTCCAAGCCGTGACTACCTGGGGATTTGTAAGCCACGCATCAGACCTGCATGAAAATCTGGTGTCAATCTACCGGGTCTGGTAGGAGATATTGTGTCCATCTGCATGACTTTTGAGCTTCTAAAGACGTATGTTTGTGCGAAAAGAAATAGTGGTGAGATCACATTTAATTCACTCCACCCCAGATGTCCACCGCTGCTCTCTAGTCTCTATACTCCACAAGAGCTGTCATAATCCCCAAGCGGCTCTCCCATCCACGCTCCCTTCCTCTCCTGTCTGACTCTCCTTACTGCCCACCGACAATAACGTATTCCTAATGCCTCTCATCCTCACCAGCTTAGTCACCCTCTCCGGCCCTGATCTCTCCAATAAACTCAGAATTACTGGTGAATTTGAAGGGTTGTATATAAGGATTTACAAATCAGATTTCCAGGTCAGTTTACAAATGTGAGTGTATTATGAAGGGTGTTTAGATAAGGATGGTTTGTTCATTTCCATGTTGACTCACAAAATATGTCTCTGTTACGGAGGGTGAACGGACGGGGAGGATCTGTTCTGATGCATCTGAGGGCTCATGACATTACTTCCTACTCCTGACACTGTTTGATTCCTTATTCACTATACTGCTGTATCACCGACGATTGTTTTTCTCACAAGAGGAAATGTTAACAATATATGCATCATTCGATTCTTCACTATCTACATATAGTACAAGATATTTTTCTGTTCTCTTCCATATATTCGTATAGCATCTACAATCAAGACAGAGACATTGAAAATTATAACATTAATTTTTCCTGACACATGAAAGCGTATAAAAGAATATAAAGATTGCAAAGGACCAGTAAATCTATTAAGAACAATGGACGTATTAGCAAAGATTATGGAAGTATGGAAATTTGTCTCAGAACAACTTTTAGTCTTAAAGTTGCGCTTAACGTCCCGAGTTTTGTTTTACGTTGGTTTTAAGATTTGAGACACGTCCGAAGATGGCTTAACGTGTAGAGACGTGTTAAGACCAACGTATCAAGACCAATACCAAATTTACCTTATCTGAAGATTATGACAATTTCAAAAATCTGCCAAAAATTTTATAAGACCTTCATGGAAAATATGTGACCACCAATTCAATTAGTATATCTCAGAGAATCAAATGTGTGTTGTCCATCCAAATACTCTCTCTCTCTCTCTCTCTCTCTCTCTCTCTCTCTCTCTCTCTCTCTCTCTCTCTCTCTCTCTCTCTCTCTCTCACACACACACACACACACACACACACACACACACATGTATCCACAATCAAAACCAAGATAGCAGCAGAAAACCACACCTACACGCACCTACATCTTTCCCTTCCCTTTATATTGACAGAGAAAAAAAAAAAGAGTACAAAAGAACGTGAGTGCGTCCTGCAACATACTTTTGCTTCTAAAGAATATGATAATCGAATCTGAAGAGAGCGCGTCAGCAGAATGGGGTTGGATAGGATGGAGGGAGAAAGAGCGTGAGAAGAATAATGGGTGAAAAACGGCAGGGTACAGGGAAGGAGGATCAAGTGGGAGACAAGAGGAGATGAGAAGCAGAGAGGATTAAGGAAGCTTGTCAGAAAGGAAGGTTAAAGGAGAGAGAGAGAGAGAGAGAGAGAGAGAGAGAGAGAGAGAGAGAGAGAGAGAGAGAGAGAGAGAGAGAGAGAGAGAGAGAGAGAGAGAGAGAGAGAGAGAGAGAGAGAGAGAGAGAGAGAGAGAGAGAGTTTGAAAGTTGAGGAGACAGCAGTATTAATTTCCATTTATGCCAAGTTTTGCACAAGTTTGGTGAAGATCAAGGAGTTATCAGGAGAGAGAGAGAGAGAGAGAGAGAGAGAGAGAGAGAGAGAGAGAGAGAGAGAGAGAGAGAGAGAGAGAGAGAGAGAGAGAGAGAGAGAGAGAGTGAAAAAGGATGATCTGGGTCGAAATACAATGCTACATAGTTTGCCACATGCTTCAAAACAAGACGGGAAGTCACAAATCAATCAGCGAGGGAAAGAGAGATAGAACAAGAGTCAGTGGCAATGTTACACCTGGCTTTTACGTTGCAAAACTGCCTGTGAGCGTTCGTGAAACATAGCCTAACAAGTGCGTCTCAAAAACCGCCGTAACAAACTCTGCAGGACGGAACGGCAACCTGTGACTCCGTTTTTCGCCATCTGAGACTGAAAAATATGGAATCACAGCGATAGGTGGAATAATTGGTTGTCCTTCCGCTCACCGTGCTGCTCTTGCCATGTACCCAACATTGTAAAAACATCGAACGCAAAGCAATTAATTGACACGTGAAACAATTACCATTCCTGTGATTTTTTTATCTAAGGTAGCCGAGCAATACAATAGTGGATTCAGTTTTCATAGTGCTGACGGTGCTGCCTCTGACATGGACGCACAGCCGCGGGCAAAAGTCCAGTTACCTCTCTTTCTCTTGCACTGTATTTTCCTTTTCCCTTCAGCTTCAGTTATCCGATCCGCTGTGTCTCGGTACGAAATTTGACAAATGATTGATCTTTTTTTTTTTTTATACATGGAATCTTATAATGATGCAAAACAACAAACAAAATTAAATTCAATGTCATATATCACTGAAGTAGACCATGACTGCACCTCACACTGTAAATAAATGCTAAGGATCACATAGAATACATAGAATAACACATGCGAGTACTCCAGTTCAGATTTCATTCCAGGAAGAATTTCATAATTATCAAGCCTTACCAATACCACAAACACTCTAATAATGAAGGTATCAATTGCAGGATAATTTGCCACACACTTCTTTGTTGTGCCGGATTAATTGAGGTTAGTTTAGGTCATATGTGGATTACTACTACTTATCGTGAAAAAAAAAATCATGTGAGGTATAAATCCATGAGAGGATATTGTTTAGAGAACTTTACTTTGTCAGAATGTACATAGCAGTGCTGCAAATTATGGTACACATTTTTGAGAGGGTAAGCAGCAAAATCAAACATTTAGCTTTGAAGAGGAAATATGAAAGAACCAACGACTACGTGAGGTCACTAACCAACCTTTAAACACACACTTTTTTTCAACGGAACATGGTATAGAATTCTAATTACATTCCTGAATAAGCAAAACCTATACTTTCACAGCACCAACTTCTGCACAACATCGCTATTCGTTAAGAAAAGGAAAGTTAGCAGCATGAGCGTCACTTTAGCAAGCAAACACCACAAAGTGAAGCGCGTGCCCTGCTGAATAGATGACTATAGAGTTCAATGAAGTGACACACCGATTGGATGAAGCGCGACCAAGACAAATAATAGAGCGTGAAAAAATTGTACCTTAGAACGTCCCAGCCTCCTATCGTTCAAAGCAACATATAACCTCATGACCTTTTGAATTAAGCCAAACGATCAGTCTTCCTCACCCCAT
The DNA here is from genome assembly GCF_017591435.1 of Portunus trituberculatus. Lineage (NCBI taxonomy): Eukaryota > Metazoa > Arthropoda > Malacostraca > Decapoda > Portunidae > Portunus > Portunus trituberculatus. Next base: position 12,538,158 of record NC_059298.1, read on the forward strand.
ACAGTAATAAACAAATTGGAGAGATCTCTGTAATCTATAATCCGCACCAAGAACATTTTCATTCCTAAGCATTATTGACTCGGTCCACAAAACAGCACAACATTATTCCCAGTCTGAAGCGTATGGTTAGACCTGTTTTATCTCACGTCTGTCTCCTGCATGCCAATCGCTGACCAACTCTTCAAAATTTATTCCAAGACGGCCCACGCTCAAGTCCTGCGTCACACTTGGGATAGGATGGAGTTTCCAGTCCACCTGTTGCCGAGCTCACGTCGCTGTGTGGTTTACTGGGTACGCGGCGTCTTCCCAAAATCTGAGACTTCTAAAAATCTCCTATATCCATGTGTGTGTGTGTGTGTGTGTGTGTGTGTGTGTGTGTGTGTGTGTGTGTGTGTGTGTGTGTGTGTGTGTGTGTGTGTGTGTGTGTGTGTGTGTGTGTGTGTGTGCAGCTGCTCTGAATTGGGTACGTGTTAAATTTCCCGTGATTCTGGACCGGTGAGAATCGTTTACCTCCATGTGTCTCAGAACAGGTGCTCTCTCAGAATGGAGTACGTTTAAATTCTTATGATAAAAAATATACACAAAAAATATACACAATTAAAAGACTGAATATAAAGCAAAAGAGAAAAATTCACGGCTTTTATTGGTTTATTCAGTTTTTGCTTTTATTTAGATTGTCTCAGTGCTTCCTACATAGACAAAGGAAAGTCAGTAAAATATGCTCCACACGGATATGTTCTTCCCTTCCTGTCACGTTGTTGTTCTCCACAATACAACATGGGCAGGAGTACGACGGAAAGATGGAACTACAGAAGGGGAAGGAATAAGGTATCTCAGGAATGGCTGTGGGAATAGTGGTGGTGATGCTAGGAGAAAAAACAAGGCGCAAAGTATGGAAGGTGCCTTATGGGAGGTGCAAGCCAGGATTACAAAACTGAACGGCTGAATCACAGACAGCCACTCCATACCCATCTACGTAAGTTGATACACGAGATTAATATTCGTATTCTTACATGTATTTTTCTTTGCTATTTTTGGAAGGTAAATATACAGTTATCAAGGTTTTCATATTTATTTTCCAAAGACGATGTAGAATCCATATTAGACTATCATGGAAACATTTCTGAGATTCCCGTTAATTTCTACATATTCCTGTAAGAAATACTGATTTGTGAGACAGAAATGTTAAGAATACGGATGAAGAAAGTGACAGACTGGGTGATATATTCCTGATCTGGTGGGTGTTTTCTATATAAACCCCATTAATAAACAGAAAGAGTTAGTAGACGCTGCTTTAACGCCGGGAAATCCATTCCATTACGTTACATTTTCACTGCAAAGAAATAGAAAATAATGGAAACTTTTAACCAAGGAATGCCGAAAGTTCAGTCTTCTTTAGTCAGATTTAAAATGTTTCCACAATCTATTAGTTTCGGTTTGAAATACTGTGTGTGAGTCGCTTCCTGGTACACCACTTTTTTAGGATTTCCTACAAACAATTCTGTGACACTTGGTATCTCTCTCTCTCTCTCTCTCTCTCTCTCTCTCTCTCTCTCTCTCTCTCTCTCTCTCTCTCTCTCTCTCTCTTTTAACCTTCACTCCTTTACTGCCGTTTCATTTTTACTCACCTCTCATAAATCTAACTGCGTACGTACACACCGCGGCACCGCCCTGCTTCGCTCATCGGGCTCCACCTCACACATTTCATAGAATAACAACAAAGCGTCAGTGACATTTACATCTTTCGAAACAAATTACAATATATTTCCAGTTACACAAGTATTACACGAATATTCACATTTAAACATAAAGGATAGAACGAAAGGTAAACTTTTATCTACATCAATATTTTCTTAAAACTCTGAGTATCAGGATTATACACCAGTATTCTCCATAGTTGTTCATCATGAAGTTGCAAAAGTCTGGTGTAGGTTAGATGTGAATTAACAAATAAAGAGGCAAAATTGTAACAGAGGCAGAAGACAGATTGACATTATAACCTTCTCTACTCGTCCTTTCACCTCCAGCTGAATAAAAAAAAAAGTGTTTTGGCCTGGTACACTTTCATTCTCAAATTTTAATGACATCTACAGAACACCAAAATCAATAGTTTCTTTCCTCTGAATAATTCTTTTCACTACATTTTGGCGACGGGCCTTTTTTCAGCCCTTGAGTTCCCCTAGGCCTGAGCGTCCCTTTCAAAATAAAGATGGCCTCTTTTACTTTGACAAAGAATAGTCAGTATCCCTGAATAAAAACCCTCTGTCCCTTTGAGAGCGAAGTTTAGATTCTTGGAAGACTAATATTCCTTACACCATCAATTTCTTTCTTCACGTTTTTGTAACCTTTTCAGTACAATCTGCTTCTCTACTTGACATAATATTAAAATTTCTGGAAGTAGAGAAGTTGCTGGAAGAATATGAAAAAAAAAATGTGAGATGGAAAGAAGGCGGAGTCAATGCAAAGAGAACCGTTAGTGGAAAGAGATGACCTGAGAGACGAAAAATATATGAAAAGCTTCAGAGAAAAGAAGAAAGGCAGGCAGAAAGAATGACACCAAGAAACAAAGAAAAGCATATATTATAGTTTGAGAGAAAAGAAGAAAGACAGGGAATAAGAATAACACAAAGAAATAAAGAAAATCATATTAATGAGCACGACAGATGAAAAAAGATGAAAAGTTTGAAAGTAAAGGAAAAGACAAAAGAAAGAATAACACAAGGAAATAAAGGAAAGCATATATTAGTGTGCAATAAAAATAAAAACAGGTATTCCGATGAGTTAGGAGGATAAAGAAAGAAATACAAAATAAAACAAAAAAAAAATACTACCGCAGAAAAAAAACGACAAAATGATGTTGAAATGAAAATATATGAATCAAATGTAAACAACGAAGCAAATATCAAAGATCTCGTCGCAGAATAATAACACAGCCACTATATTTCCAGTTACGCTGAGAATGTGACAACTTTACCGCTTTCCTTTCCTTCTCACCCATGTCCTCCCCCACCTTCTTACTCACTGTCCATCACTCTCAGTACAAAGATAATCAGGACGTGTGGTTAGATTTCCTTCCTTCCTTCTGCATCACCCTTCAATTCTTCCTCTTTTTTCTTTTCTACTTTTCTCATTGTGACTGTTCTCGCTCTCCTCCTCCTCCTCCTCCTCCTTTCTTTTCCTTCCTTGCCATGATGAGTGGAAAACAGCTGAGGTTCGAATGTCTGAACAAGCGTGCGTGGTGAGGAAACGAGTGCCACATTCCAGCAAGGTGGAAGATACTCAAGTTACGATAATGACAAACCGGGACACAACCGTAACTGTACCTAAGGACCGGATGCTGAACAGAATCCCTTGCAAATCCTTCGTAACAGCGGTGCCCGGCCTTAATAGCACCACGTGGCCGTAAAACTTAAAAGCGCCATAAGCCTGATGGGTCGTAGTTAGGTAAAAAAAAAAAAAAAAAAAACTCATCATGGCGCATTTAGGCTAGATGGTATCAGATGAGCAACTTAACCGCGGACCCTATCAACAATTAACCAAACGAAGCATCAACCAGCGAATTTTCACCCAGCACCTGTCTTACTCGGAAACAGCCCTTTTATCCTCTCCCATTTTTCGCTCTCTCTTTTTGGAGGGAAACATCGAAAACGTAGATAAATGTATGTGTAGGGAGAAAAGGAGATAAAAATGAGCTTTACTTTTCTTCCCTTCCCCATTTTTAAGGATAAACAATAACCCAGGAGAGAATGTCAAGAGTAGGGAGGTGAGCAGTGAGGCAGTTTCGGGACGGGGGGAGAGAGAGAGAGAGAGAGAGAGAGAGAGAGAGAGAGAGAGAGAGAGAGAGAGAGAGAGAGAGAGAGAGAGAGAGAGAGAGAGAGAGAGATGTATGGGGAAGTGCCAAGAGAGAGGCTGAGAGGTGGTGAGATGGAAAAAAGATAGATGGTGAGGGGGAAGGCAGGTAAATGATACGAGAGGAGACAGGTGCATGGACAGTACAGGTGGAGGAAAGAGGACACAGACAGGCAGGTAGGCAGACAGGCAGGCAGGCAGGCAGGAATAAAAGGAAGATAGAAACTCTCGTGCTACTATGAAAAAAGAGTAAAGAGATGTTATTGTCTTCTAAGTATTTCACAATTCTATTACATGTTCCGGGGAAATGTTCGATGGAGTTTAATGATCAAGAGAAATTACTGTTTTTCTTTGATGTTTTATAAATTTTTTTTTTATAATTTTACTAGGTGATTTTCTGACAGTGTACGTAGTGTTTCTTTTGTTTCAGTGTTACGGCACGCGTCACTGAGGACAGGCCATATGAAATAAGAGTCACAGATGAAAGGTCAGGTTAGTTAACACACACACACACACACACACACACACACACACACACACACACACACACACACACACACACACACGGTAGCTCAGTGGTTAGAGCGCTGGCTTCACAAGCCAGAGGACCGGGGTTCGATTCCCTGGCCTGGTGGAGATATTTGGGTGTGTCTCCTTTCACGTGTAGCCCCTGTTCACCTAGCAGTGAGTAGGTACGGGATGTAAATCGAGGAGTTGTGACCTTGTTGTCCCGGTGTGGTGTGTGTGCCTGGTCTCAGGCCTATCCGAAGATCGGAAATAATGAGCTCTGAGCTCGTTCCGTAGGGTAACGTCTGGCTGTCTCGTCAAAGACTGCAGCAGATCAAACAGTGAAACAGTGAAACAGTGAAACTTACACACACACACACACACACACACACACACACACACACACACACACACACACACACACACCCGGTAGCTCAGTGGTTAGAGCGCTGGCTTCACAAGCCAGAGGACCGGGATTCGATTCCCCGGCCGGGTGGAGATATTTGGGTGTGTCTCCTTTCACGTGTAGCCCCTGTTCACCTAGCAGTGAGTAGGTACGGGATGTAAATCGAGGAGTTGTGACCTTGTTGTCCCGGTGTGTAGTGTGTGCCTGGTCTCAGGCCTATCCGAAGATCGGAAACAATGAGCTCTGAGCTCGTTCCGTAGGGTAACGTCTGGCTGTCTCGTCAGAGACTGCAACAGATCAAACAGTGAAACACACACACACACACACACACACACACACACACACACACACACGCGCGCGCGCGCGCGCGCGCACGTTAATCTGCCATATCAGATTTCCTTACCGTTGTAAGAAAATTCATCTGTTATAAAAACAACAACAACTAATCTTATTTCACCTTTACGCCTCTACTTGATATTCTGAAAAGCGTATTAAATAAACAACGCTCTTTCTTGCCATCAGTCTAACGTCGCAGAGGTTTTACTTATATTTTCCAAATAATAAAATAAATGTGACATACGAGGAAACATGAAGATAAAAAGCACAATACGCTTAGCAAGAATACTTAAGTAGAGACTTTCTTGTGTCGACTTTTGTTTTGTAACTCATCATGAGAGTTAAAATTATACCCAGAAATCTGATTCTCCTCCCTTCCACCCTAACACTAATAGAACCACCTCCTACTCCTTCTCCTTCGCTTCCTCCCTTTCCCCTTCCCTTTCATCCTCTTCCTCACCCTCCTCACAACATTACAACGATGAGAAAAAGGCTTAAGACGGTCAACTAGAAAAGAGAAATTCATAAGACAAAAAGCTTCTTATTCCCTTGTCTAAAAGAATAGTATGAGTGGAAGCCTCTTATACATGTGAACCATACTCCAAACATGGACGGATAAGGACCCCAGTACACAATTAAAAACTATAATTTTATAATCTCACAATTAAAACATCTGCTCTTTTATGTAATCACACATACTACCATTATATTCCAAACCGTATATATTTTTTTCACTCTCTAAAGCTAAGATGTTTCCTAACTCACTGCCTCTCAACGGCATTATTCTTTCTGCATGTCACTCTTCTGACTTTTCCTCCCCACCTACGTACACCTTACTTCCTTTGCGACCTACCGGCCCCTCACCATCCATCTGCCGATCCTAAGACATCCACCACTTGCTTCTCCTTCAATACATGCCTTACTAATACTTCTAACTTGCCCTTCTCCTCACCTGTTTTCCTTATCTATCCTCCCTTCATCCACCTGCCATCTACGCCTACCATATTCACCCTTTTATCAATCCATCTTCCATGTTTACACTCGTATTTCCACGTAAGAAGAAAGCCGAGCGGGAAAAAACAGCATCCTCTTTTTTTTTATTTACAAGACTTCTGTTCCGTTCCGTTTCGCGTACACAGTTTCCCAGTGTTTTCCCTTTAAGCAAATGTCGGGAGGGAAAAATTGTTGTAGTTTAGGAGGGCTGTTAGTTCCCCATGTTGACAGCCGAGTAAAAGTTTGACAGCAACAAGAACGCATTTCGTGATTGCATTATTACGAAGCCAGGAGAAAGTTGGGTTTCCGGCCTCAGTTTGTTGCAGTCTCCGGTTTCAATATTTCCGATCTTTTATGTTTACTCTGTGTGTGTGTGTGTGTGTGTGTGTGTGTGTGTGTGTGTGTGTGTGTGTGTGTGTGTGTGTGTGTGTGTGTGTGTGTGTGTGTGTGTGTGTGTGTGTGTGTGTGTGTGTGTGTTGTTGTTGTTGTTGTTGTTTTCCAATCCTGCGATGTTAATCTAATCTTGTATCCGGTTATAACAATTAGCTTTCCTTCTATCTTCATTTTTCTCATGATTCTTTTTTCTTATTTTATCGTTCTTAGTACTTAAAAAGGGATTATTACCATCCTTACACAACATCTCTCTCTCTCTCTCTCTCTCTCTCTCTCTCTCTCTCTCTCTCTCTCTCTCTCTCTCTCTCTCTCTGTCTAACACATGCCACCTGGCGCTCCCTCCCCCACCTAGTAACACTTCAGTAACTTTCCTTCCTAGTTCACTTAATCCCTTCACCTTCCTTCCCTCGCATCAGCTGGCCCTCAGCCTAGCCTTTCCCTTCCCTTCCCCTTTCGCGTTTCCCTTACCCATGTATTCGACTACCTTCTGAACTTCCCGAAATCTTCTTTTGCTGAGACAAGGAAAGGTAAAAAAAAAAAAAAAAAATCCCGAAAAGAGTAAAAAAAATGAAGAATTCTCTCTCTCGTTACGCACAGAGGTGATATCAGAGCAACAAGTAACAGGCTAATTCACTCCTCAGCCAATAACGACAACCTTCGACTCTCAATACCGTTTGCGCCTCGTGTTTCCAAGTCCAGGATTCCACCTCTGATCGGTGCTTTCTACAGATTTGTTTCTCACGGCCTTGGCTCCAGAACAATTCCTCTCTGTTCCAGTAATCCTGCGCTACATCCCCCGGCGCCTCAGGTTAGGGAGGGATAATGCAGAGGGAGGGAGCAGCGAGTTGTGCAGGTCAAGGACGATCTGGTGCACATGTAAAATAAAATGTTATTCATCCATTTTTTTGCTTGTTTCTTTTTAAATTTCCAACATGTGAGCCTCGCTATTCAGCGATGTTCCATTTGATTTATGCTCTCACTTTCACTCAATATTTTATTTCCACAAGACATCTTTGCTCCAGTATGGGAGGCCAGAGCGGGGGCAGGTAGAGGTGGTGCCACCTAAGACGTCTTCCAGGAAGGGAAAGTGAAAATTGACTCTTGGGATTCCACCTTCCTTCCATTACACAGAGTCCAGAAACGATCCACGTAAAAGTATTTAGCTCATCAAAGACAACTTACACAACATCCTGCCAAGACCTCGTGAGACAAAAGATGAGCAAAACCGTTTGGGGAGAGGATGACATATATTCGTCCTTCAGTACCACAAAGCAATAAAAAACACTGAAAACACACCATCAAATATATATTCCACGCTCTCAGCACCGCACAGCTACACAAACCCTCACAATACTATACAGAATCCCATAGCATACCTCACTCATGGAATAAAGACAACCACACACAACAGAAGCACGAACATATTCCCCGCACTCAATACCGTTCAGCTACACAATCCCTCACAACACAGTAAAAAATCCCACAGCATACCTCACTCAAAGAATAAAGACAACCACTTTGAGGAAACACTACCAAGAACATTCTCCTTGGCTTGGATGACCGCGGCCCGCATAAGGTACTTGGACTCACCCAAATGGCTTGTAAACTGGCCCCAGCGTCTCCGAGGCCCTTAAGACGAATGCAGTAGTCTCTCCCCTACAGAATGGTGCGTGGGGTCAAAGGGCAATGAATCGCTGACCCTCCAGGCGCAGAGTAGTTCACAGGGTAGAGAGAGAGAGAGAGAGAGAGAGAGAGAGAGAGAGAGAGAGAGAGAGAGAGAGAGAGAGAGAGAGAGAGAGAGAGAGAGAGAGAGAGAGAGAGAGAGAGAGAGAGAGAGAGAGAGAGAGAGAGAGAGAGAGAGAGAGGAGAATATTAAAGTCTCAGGTACTCTTCAGATGAATACAATGAAGACAATGTAGAGTAGTTAGATCCTAAGCACATGCACACTCTCTCTCTCTCTCTCTCTCTCTCTCTCTCTCTATATATATATATATATATATATATATATATATATATATATATATATATATATATTCCTCTCTAGCTTTCTGTGTGTGTGTGTGTGTGTGTGTGTGTGTGTGTGTGTGTGTGTGTGTGTGTGTGTGTGTGTGTGTGTGTGTGTTTCACTGTTTGTTTGATCTGCTGCAGTGTCTGACGAGACAGCCAGACGTTACCCTACGGAACGAGCTCAGAGCTCATTATTTCCGATCTTCGGATAGGCCTGAGACCAGGCACACAGCACACACCGGGACAACAAGATCACAACTCCTCGATTGACATCCCGTACCTACTCACTGCTAAGTGAACAGGGGCTACACGTGAAAGGAGACACACCCAAATATCTCCACCCGGCTGGGGAATCGAACCCCGGTCCTCTGGCTTGTGAAGCCAGCGCACTAACCACTTAGTTACCGTGTGTGTGTGTGTGTGTGTGTGTGTGTGTGTGTGTGTGTGTGTGTGTGTGTGTGTGTGTGTGTGTGAGAGAGAGAGAGAGAGAGAGAGAGAGAGAGAGAGAGAGAGAGAGAGAGAGAGAGAGAGAGAGAGAGAGAGAGAGAGAGAGAGAGACCTTTTCCTCTCTCCCTTTATCCGGAACATCATCAAGGATAATATGAAAAACAACACATTCCCTTCCTTCCTTCCTTCCCTTCCCTTCCCTTCCCTTTCTGTGTTTCCCTCCACGCCTCTCTAGTTAAGTGGGAAGAAGATACCAATCTATACCATAATGTGAGAGAGACCAGGAGACGGAGAGGGAGGAACACAATGAGCAGTAAACACGAGGTAAAGGAGAAAAGTGACTGAAAAAAAAAGAAAGGAAAGAACACAACAAAAGAGTGAGACAAAGCTATGGAGAAAAGTTAAATATAGTTTGTTGAGAGAGAGAGAGAGAGAGAGAGAGAGAGAGAGAGAGAGAGAGAGAGAGAGAGAGAGAGAGAGAGAGAGAGAGAGAGAGAGAGAGAGAGAGAGAGAGAGAATATAACGACCCACGGATCTTGTTACCGGAAAGTTAGTCTCGCTTAGGGAGAACGAGAGGAATAGGAGGAGGAGGAGGAGGAGGAAAGTACAGAAATTCGATTAAGTTTAGAAATAATTAAAAAAAAACTAAAACTATTATCATCAGTTGATAGTACAACAACAATTGCTACTGTGCTAGTACTACTGTTACAAGTCCTGCTGCTATTTCTTCTACTACTACTACTTGTACTACTCTACTACTGCTGCTACTACTACTACTACTACTAGTAGTAGTAGTAGTAGTAGTAGTAGTAGTAGTAGTAGTAGTAGTAGTAGTAGTAGTAGTAGTAGTAGTAGTAGTAGTAATAATAATAATAATAATAATAATAATAATAATAATAATAATAATAATAATAATAATAATAATAATAATAATAACAACAACAATAAGAAGAAGAAAAAAAGAGAAGGAAATATAAAATGATAAAGGAAAGAGAGAGAGAGAGAGAGAGAGAGAGAGAGAGAGAGAGAGAGAGAGAGAGAGAGAGACATCTAGCAAAACAAGACCCACATCTCCTTCTTCCCTCCTTTCCTCCCTCTCTTTCTCTCTCTCTCTCTCTCTCTCTCTCTCTCTCTCTCTCTCTCTCTCTCTCTCTCTCTCTCTCTCTCACACACACACACACACACACACACACACACACACACACACACACACATACACACAATTTTTACAGGCCCATGTCAACTTACCACGTCCTATCACTTCACAAGACACCCTTGAAAAAAAAAAAAATATAAGCTACTCAGAAAAAAAGAAAAATACTCTTGTTGTGATAGTGTAATAGCCTCAATGCCCTTCAGGTAACCGGTGAGTATGCCTTTGTTCCCCTTTTATTCCTGATTTTTTTTCCCCGCACACACAGATGACGGCTGATGGAGAGTAATGTAGGGACACTGGGCGGGTAAATGTCCTTTAAGAGCGGAGGTGTAGCGGCCGTAAGGATTTTTTTTTTTTTAGATAAGAGGGTAGAACTGACCAAGGAAAAAGTACACTCTGTCGCAAGTCAAAACCTCACAGAACAGATAGAGTTAGCCAAAGAATAGGGATGAATGTTTGAAATCTCCCTCTTAAATGAAGGCAAGTCATTGGAAGTTGGAAATACAGACACAGGCAGGGAGTTCCAGAGTTTACCTGAGAAAGTTATGAATGAATGTCAGTACTGGTTAACTCTTGCATTAGAGAGTTGGACAAAATAAGGGTGAAAGGAAGAGTTAAGTTATGTGGACCCAGGTCGCAGGAGGAGGGGAAGCATGCAGCTAGCAAGATCAGAAGAGCAGTTAACATGAAAATCGCGGTAGAAGATAGCAAGAGATGGAACATTCCGGCGGCGAGAAAGAGATTGAAGAGTCAGTCAGTCAAAGGAGGAGAGTTGATGAGACGAAAAGTTGATGAGACGAAAAGGATGATGCTCTCTCTCTCTCTCTCTCTCTCTCTCTCTCTCTCTCTCTCTCTCTCTCTCTCTCTCTCTCTCTCTGATCTACTAAGAGGAGAAAGTTTTTGTCATTTTCTTCGTTTCTTGTTTACATGGTGAAGTATGTAGTGATGTATTTGTTGTCTTTTTTATTCATTTGTCTATCTATCTATTTATCTATCTATCTGTCTATCCATCTATGTATTTATCTTATACTTATATGTATCTATATTTGCCTATATATTCAAATTAATCTGGTTTTCTCTCTCTCTCTCTCTCTCTCTCTCTCTCTCTCTCTCTCTCTCTCTCTCTCTCTCTCTCTCTCTCTCTCTCTCTCTCTCTCTCTCTCTCTCTCTCTCTCCCATCAAAGCGGCAAAAGAATTGTAACTTTTCATGCTCCACTTAATTCTTGCTGAGACAGTTTTTCGTCTACATTTTGCGAACTCCCTCACAAAAACGACGAATAGTATTACGTATCTCAAGGCAGCTGGGACGAGAGAGACTACAGTAGCAAGGAGGCGGAAGACGTAGAGAGGCTGAGAGAAGCACTGTGACTTATGCATTCGACGGGGCTACGATTCTAAAGATGCGTGAGTGTGTGGTATCAGCGCCTGCCTCTTCTGGGCCTCATGTTCCTCGCCAGCTCGAGTTGACAGGCAGTGAGGTGACCTACTCCACCAGAAACTGATAGAGAGGGGGACGAGATTCAACTTCCTCGATTCCTTCCTCCCCTCCTCTCTTCCCTTGCATCCCAGTACCACCCTCCACCTTACCCTCACCTCCTGGGTTTTCTTCGTGTCTCCAGTATCTCTCTCTCTCTCTCTCTCTCTCTCTCTCTCTCTCTCTCTCTCTCTCTCTCTCTCTCTCTCTCTCTTCGATTTTTTCTATCTCTCTCCTTTTCTTTGCTTATTCTTTCTTCGTAGCGTTTTCCCTCTCGCATTCACTTTTTTTCTTTACATTTATCACTCCCATGGTCATTCTCTTCCTTCCTCTCTTCTCACGTGTTTTTACGACTTTCTCCTCGATTCCCTTATTCTCCTTCCTTCTCTCCTTTCCCTATCATCATTCTCCAGTACTATTTCCTTTCTTTATTCACTTCCCCATTCCTCTCTTCCACCCATCTCTCTCTCCCGGTTTTCCTCTCGTCTCTCCACCACCTCCCGTATTTCATTTCCCTCTTTTCTCCCTCCCTTTCCACTCTCATCCTTTGGTTTCCTCACCTCTCCACCACAGCCCTCACTACTCCTCCCTCCACCGCCAACACGCTCTCCACGCGAGTCTCAATACGTGTTTCTCGTCGAGTTGAGAGAGAAAGGAGTGGGATTTCCTCTTTTCACTCCTGTGCTGCTGAGTCTCGTCCTTGTTAGAGTGTGTATCCCACGAAAAAAAAGAAAAAGATGAATACATATACAGATAGACAGATGTGTGAATATATACAGACAGATAGACGGAAAGAAAGAAAGAAAGAAAAACGAAAGAAAGAAATAAGAAAGAAAATAGAAAGATACAAACAGCAACGACAAAAGCAACAAACAACATTAATGAGCAACCCTGTGCAAAATGGTTTCTTCTCTTCAGCCAAGGTATACGAAAGGAAGCATTCCAAATCATCTTATCTTAATGGCGCCACAGAGACTGGAGCTTAGAGCAGGCCAATGACAGTTTCAAGGTCATGTCAAGGAGGAGGAGGAGGAGGAGGAGGAGGAGGAGGAGGAGGAGGAGGAGGAGGAGGAGAGACAATACGCAGAGAAAGACACTAACACACTGAAAAATACTGCAGCCTTCCTTCCATTTGCACCTTCACCTCATTTGTTCCTGCAGTGCATAATCACACACCAGTCAACCAATAACTTCAGCTTCACCACAACCACCACCACTTCCTCCTCCTCCTCCTCCTCCTCCTCTTCCTCCTTCTTCTCCTCCTCCCCCTTTGCCTTCTTTATTCTTCTTCCTTCTTCTCCTCTTAATTTTCTTGGTCTGCTTTCTCCTCCTTTCTTCTTTCTTTTCAGCTCTAC
>NC_059298.1:12556080-12568580 GCF_017591435.1 Portunus trituberculatus
ATAGAAATAATGTCATCTAATATACAAGTACAATATAATAAGTGGTGAAAGAGAAAGCTTGAATCATAAAATGTCCACTACAGAGGAGTAAAAGTAAATTTCATATAAACGAAATTAAATGTTAAAAAGAAATGAAAACTGTGACAGCGTTTCCGTGACAGTGACAAGATGAAAATAAACCCCAACTCATTTCACGTCACACTTGTTGTTTCCACAATACGCGTTCATGTAAAAGTCTCTCAACTCTCTCAGTCCAGTAATAATATTAGACACGTACACTTGGATTACATGTTTTGATGAAATTATATGGATGGCGCCTAACAATCTCTGCCTGAGTTGGATACTGTATGTAGTAAAATCTTCGTATAAAAAGTGTCGCTAATTTTGACTATAAGTTCCAGCAAGCAATCCGGAGCCTAAGAGTTGAATTAATTAATCGTATCTACAGGTAATGGTCCTCAGAAATTGTGTCTGGTGAAATAAAGAAATATTGGAACTCCCTGCCTGCTTCTGTATTTTCATCTTCCTACGACTTCACTTGTTTTAAGAGGAAGGTTTCAAGACATTTGTTCCTGAATTTTGGAGAACTCACTTGACTTTAAGGGAACTGGCAATTCAGTGGGCCTTTTTCTTTCCATTTCTGTTGCCCTTGGCCAGTTGTCCCTCCTGCAAAAAAAAAAAAGAAAAACTAGTTAAATAGTGCTTAGTTTCTTGCAACTCTGATTTACAATAGACAAGTTACGATGAACTTCTGCAAACGGTTGAAATTATACGTGGTAAATTAATTCATCGCCTTTATTGTTAGTAATCTCACGAATTGTGTCCAGTACAATAACGTAATATTCTTGGATAAAAAGTTGGTAGTTTCACGGAATTCTAACTTACAAAAACAGAACTCTTATGATGACCACCAAAAGACCATCCAGACTCGAAAAGATTAGAAGGCAACTAGAATCTCACGTACATATTCGTTCAGCAAGTGACGACAGGAATCAGACAATAAAAAACACATTCCTTTCAATTTCTATTTCACTGCTTTCCGTCGCCGTGTTCGTCTTGGAAATTCTAACAACTACAAGCTCAAAATGATGTGAAATTCAGAGAATTTCATATAGTGAAAGGTTTTAGCGCTTGCACAAGGAAAACAAAACAGACATAAGGAGGAGGAGGAGGAAAAGGAAGAGGAAGAGAAAGAAAGAGGAGGAGGAGGAGGAGGAGGAGGAGGAGGAGGAGGAGGAGGAGGAGGAGGAGGAGGAGGAGGAGGAGGAGGAGGAGGAGGAATAAAAGGAGGAGGAAGAGGAGGAGAAAGGATATCAATAAGAAAAGGGAAATAGCACTGGGAATGATGTGTGTGTGTGTGTGTGTGTGTGTGTGTGTGTGTGTGTGTGTGTGTGTGTGTGTGTGTGTGTGTGTGTGTGTGTGTGTGTGTGTGTGTGTGTGTGTGTGTGTGTGTGTGTGTGTGTGTGTGTGTGCGTGCTGAGAGGCAGACAAACAGCAATAACCAAACGCAATTCCCGTTAACAAATACACAAACTACAAGTTCATCAAAAAGAAAGAAAAAAATATACAAATGCACCAAGTCATTGCAATCACTTCATTCCGACTCAGGTAGAAAAAAAATATTAACATTATTTTTTCTAACCTACTTAAATAAGCTAAGCTAACCTAACCTAACCTAACTTACTCCTCTTCTTCTTTCCTCCTCCTCCTCCTCCTCCTCCTCCTCCTCCTCCTCCTCCTCCTCCTCCTTCACTTCCTTTTTTGTTTATACTTACTTTTTCCACAACACACATCCTTTCTTCTTTTGTTTCCCTTTCTGTTTATCCTCAGTTCTCACTTACCACCTCCTTTTTCTCTTCCTCCCCCTCCTCCCCCTAATCCTCCTCCTCTTCTTCTTCTTCCTTCTTTTTCTCTTTATTGTTTATTCTTACTCACCACCACCAACTCTTCCATCATTTCGTCTAGTATTCCATCACATCCTCCTTCTTTTACCTCTCTCTTCCTTTATTTTCTCTTTGCTGGTCATCCTCTTCATCGTGTTGTGCTTTTCCTCTTTCCATTCCTTTGTTCCTTCTGAATGCAACTTTTGAGGTTCCTTCCGTGTGTCCTGTCACCACCAAACACCCAGTGACAGACCATCGCGCTGCCTGAAGACTTGCTCGGTGATGGGGCGTGACGAGCTCTGTCATGGGCGTGGCTTAATTTCATGAGGGAGGATGAGGAAGGATGAGGCAGGATTGTGGGCGTTGTCTCTCTTCCCTTCCATCCTTTCTGTTTTTTTTTTTTTTTTTCTTGCGGTGGTCATCAAATAAGTAGAAGTGAGGAGGAGAGGATTTCCGACTGGGCATGTGTGTTCTTTTACCTCCTCCATCCAGTTCTTGTGTGGTTACTAATACTGCAGTGTGTGTATTTTTTATGTAGTCTGGTTCTCTTACGTGCAACAAGGTGCTGATGTGTTTGTCATGAGAATGGATGCTGTAGATTCATCTCAGGGTCTGTCCTTCAATATATGCATACATGTACAGAGAGAGAGAGAGAGAGAGAGAGAGAGAGAGAGAGAGAGAGAGAGAGAGAGAGAGAGAGAGAGAGAGAGAGAGAGAGAGAGAGAGAGAGAGAGAGAGAGAGAGAGAGAGAGAGAGAGAGAGAGAGAGAGAGAGAGAGATAATTAATGTTTCATACCACTTAATGACAAATAAAGAATCAAACTTAAATTAACGAAAAAAACAACACTTTATATTTACCCTTACAAGACTTTATGATAACCTAACCCACTATTTCACCTGAACGAAGACATGTAGTAAAAGTAAAGGCGAAGGTTCCTCCCGCCCCAGAACACCTGTCTCCTATACGTTAACACCACCCGCTGCCTCCCTGATTACAA
This sequence comes from Portunus trituberculatus, assembly GCF_017591435.1. Lineage (NCBI taxonomy): Eukaryota > Metazoa > Arthropoda > Malacostraca > Decapoda > Portunidae > Portunus > Portunus trituberculatus. The sequence continues at coordinate 12,558,962 of NC_059298.1, forward strand.
CGTGCTATGCTCCCAGTCACTAAAACAAGAGGTGAGGCAGGTGTGTTATGAATGACCTTGTATTCCAGGAGAAAGGAGGGAAGCAAGAGAGGGAAAAAAGAACAAAATATGGTTTGGTACATTGACCTAATTTTGCCGTAGTGATTCTATCTTTTAAACATAAGTTACGAAAAAGAAAGCGTCTCACTATTTTGAAGTTTATCGCGTTTACATTACGAGTGGAAGAGGGAGGAACTGAGAGGAAGAACATGACGGTAGATGGAAGACAGGAGTGGAGAAAAAAGGTGACAGGAGTTAGACTGAAATAAGGGAGCATGGGTAGGAAGGGAGGCCTCTTGAAGGGTGACGGGATAGTACAATATATTAATGAACATAACGAACTAAAGCACCTTCATATATAAAGTCAAGTAGGTAAGAATTCCATACACTAACCTACAACTGCTGAGCTGAGCACTAACATCATATTCCTGATCAAGAGCTGCTAATTTTCCTCACCTTCAGACTTGAAAAGATAAATCGACTACGAAAGGCACCACGAAGCAGCAAAGATCGTGTGACACATCAGGACACCAGAATAACTACGTGACTCCTACACACCATACTCGTACATATTATTCCTGAACACATAACATCAGTGAAGGCTAGAACAACTTCAAAAAGGTCAAAGAGTCAGCTTCCCTCTCTTCTTTAAGCGGCTTTCCGTTACGCTATATCTACACAACACAAGAGTGAGCACACACCACGCTGGCTAACACATCCCGACACTGCGCCACAGGATAACGTAAGCAGCCCAAGAGCCGCAGGAAGTCTTACGTCTCCCCTTTATATAACATAAAGCCACAGAGGACGTTAGCCGAGGCAGTAGGACCAGTGTTCTCCGCAGCCCTGAAAGCTCAGGACGCGATAAAATCCTTACGACCCGCCCGCCCACATGCAAGTCTTCACATCGCCTTCCGGAGGACGTCCCAAGTCTAATTTAGGAGTCCCTAGGCGCAGCTGAGCCCTGTGGTGTGGTCAGATAGCGTCGCCAGGGTCGCAAGTCGCCGCCTCCTGTGCCTCCGTACCCGCGCCAAGTCGCTGATGTGTCATAGTGATGGTAGTTTATGCACACTTCCCACCCGCCTCCCCCCAAAACTGTGCCGTAAAGGCGAATTGGCCACACCGAGAAGGAAAAGTTGGCCCGGCATAAATTTACAATTTTTCTCAGTGAATTACCTCAAAATGATTATCCGTGCGTCTGACGGGCAAGGATTTGTAGGCAATGTCGCAGTTTATCGCTGTAATAAATTTCATGATTCTCAGGAGGGGTTGAAAAATTGTCAGGTTTAAATGTTGTCATTAATCTTGAGTATTTTTTGCTGCACTGAACATATGTGAAATGGAGCGAAATCTTACGCACTCCAAATACTTATCAATGCCACCACGCGGCACGAGTCTGACGTTTTACTTCAGCGCGTAAATCAATTCCCAAGGACGCTGCTACGAAGCTACGTACACACACACACACACACACACACACACACACACACACACACACACACACAAAACAGCGTCCCGACCTTTGAATTTCATATTTCGGCAATTTCTTTCGAGTGACGGGCGAGTGCGAACAGCGGCGGGACACAGCCATTACCATATACAGCAGCTTTGCCACCTTCCCCCTCCCTCCTCACCAACACCCGCACAGACACTGGCTTTCCCCCTCCCCACCCACCCTTGCCCCCACCCTACACCCACACAACACAAACACGTTTACGCAATCACTACGCCAAGACTCACCTAGCTGCCTTATTCCCTGTTCTCTCTCTCTCTCTCTCTCTCTCTCTCTCTCTCTCTCTCTCTCTCTCTCTCTCTCTCTCTCTCTCTCTCTCTCTCTCTCTCTCTCTCTCTCTCTCTCTCTCTCTCTCTCTCTCTCTCTCTCTCTCTCTCTCTCTCTCTCTCTCTGAATAATGTGAATGAGTCATGTTACACTCATTCTTCAATTTTGCGAGGGAGCGCCAGCCGAGTATTCAGTAAGTCTATAAAAAAAACTCTTCATTTTGCCTGGAATGGTTAGGAGGACTGAAGGAAACGTTGCAGCAAACAATCTAACTTTTTTGACGGCCCCTCACGGCTACAGACACCGTGAGAAAGAGTTGCCTTGTTAAAAACTTGATTAAACCAGACAAATACCGAAAAAATAAGTAAACAAATGAAAAAATAACAGTTCTTGATATACAGACAGAAACACAGAAAGACAGACAGTCAAACAAGTTGATGGATAGATAAATAGATAGATAAATACAGAGAGAGAGAAAAACGGTGTTCTATCTGTTCCTAAGTTAACTACAAAGAAAAAGGTAAAATAGCTCCATTCAGAAGACCGCGTCCTTACTTCCCAATAAGGAGACTTCACAGACTTACTCTTTGTCATTCATACATCGGCTTGGCTGCTCTGAGTTAATTAATTACGTGCCTTTTCTCCCTCTTCTCTTTCCCCTACCTGCTACGGGAAAAATTTATGTGTATACCTTCATTTCAGTGGCACTCACAAAGATGGTCTAAATGAATCTGCCAGTGAGAGAGAGAGAGAGAGAGAGAGAGAGAGAGAGAGAGAGAGAGAGAGAGAGAGAGAGAGAGAGAGAGAGAGAGAGAGAGAGAGAGAGAGAGAGAGAGAGAGAGAGAGAGAGAGAGAGAATCATATTTCTATTGTTATTTCTCCTATTCCTTCATCATAACCTCACACAATAACAACAACAGCAACAAAACGAGTATCCTCAAACTGTTGCCAGCAAGACCCACCCAGCGGTTGTGACTGAATGTGAACTACAAAGTTCTGACTGATATTAAAGGACAGCTTCGTGCTTCGTAAACACAGACGGGGAAAAAATGTCGAACGCTTACTTCCAAATGGCCGTCAAATATGTTTTCGAGTAATGACATCAAGGAGGTCACGATTATCAACCAGCATGTGGAGGAGAAACCTGGACTTAGTGTGTATGAATGAATTATGATCACGAGGTCTGGGATGAATCAGTGTCAGGGTTGTTGCATTATGGAGTCCGTTTTCAAAAATTAGTCATGACAGGCAAAATGATACTGCAAATAAATATAATGTTATAAAAAGATGAAACGAATGACATACGATGGATTGATTTATTGTCGACGCCACAACAACGCTCCACATTTTTCCCATATATATAAAAAGATAAAGAATTAATTTACATGTATGGTGTGCACTAACAACTGTGATTGTATCTATGTATATTTTGTACCGAGATTATTGACACACGGTCTGAAAAATCCATCTCTATTGCCGCTGATTGAGTGGTGGACCGCTTCGTGATTAACAATATTACAAATGGGACACGGGTGCGGCTGAATCGACGAAGTATTATACATGATGACGTCCTAAAACGGGGCCCAGCGTGATTGGTTTGTGTGTGTGTGTGTGTGTGTGTGTGTGTGTGTGTGTGTGTGTGTGTGTGTGTGTGTGTGTGTGTGTGTGTGTGTGTGTGTGTGTGTGTGTGTGTGTGTGTGTGTGTGTGTGTGTGTGTGTGTGTGTGTGTGTGTGTGTGTGTGTGTGTGTGTGTGTGTGTGTGTGTTCTTTAAAAATTTAAAAACACACTAAGCAGACCTTGACACCAAGAGTTGATGTCTAATACTAAACCCAAAGGCGACGCTCCTCTGGCGACAAGCCGCACCGAGTCCCTGTAACGCCACCAGCTGGCTCAGTGCAAACACAAACACAAACATACAAGTCTGCACAAAAGGGGGGAAACGTACACGTCAGCCGGCCAAGTGTGCATAACAACGCAGCTGCAGTGAAGCAAATGGCAACCTTTTCCAAGTCTAGCCTTTGATCATTCGTGTTTCTTATTATTCATGTAAACATCAAACAACTTCCATTTACAAAACGCAGCAGTATTTTGTGACGAGAAGTTCTTTCGATCCTACAAATATAAGACTATTTTCACAAAGAACACATCCTATCCATGAAAACATTACTTTGATCAAATATAAGTAAGAAACCACGTTAAAATTACATATACAACATAACAAACGTGTCATTTTTCAAAGAGAAAATATCAAACGCAATATCTACCAGAGCAATATTATCTTCTTTTTTTTCCAGCAACATTCCCTTGTCACACATTCACATTACTTGATCACTTTTGTCCATCCTCTCCACTGTATGAATGACAGACTCTTCAAGGGCACAACTGTCGTGCTTAGGAGGGCTCGGATCACTGTTCTATTTGAATAATTAATTGGCTAATCTAAGGCACTCCAATACTCATATCAATCAGCCTCCCAGCACAGGGACCCTCATCCTCTGAAACCTTAGGAGAATCACAATGAGATTACGGTCACCATTCCTGCCACTGACTGAGACATCTTGCTTCAGACACACATATGGGAAACCAAGTCATTTGTCACTGTAAGAAACACATCCAGAGTAGAAAGAGAAGTGATCAAGTATGAATGGATGCTGAACACTACCAAAAGTTCACAATAAAAGCGATCAAAACACGTACATTCAACAACTATGCTAGAAATGTAAACTGACTCTATTAAATACTAAAACAGGCAATTACTGAAAACCTACCAAACACCAAACACTACAGTGACCTGCAAAGAAAACACGAAAACTTTAACAAAACCACACATCATACCCAACGTGGAGTGAGGTATACGAGTGACACACAGAATAAAGAACCACCAATCATGAGACCCACACATAACAAAACCATTACAAACACTCCAGATATTATAAATACACAGCAACAGAGTTTATTTCCCCACACAAGGATGGATGTTCTCGTGATATTCGGCCAAGGCAGCATTTAGAAAACAAATTCCTCATTGACATGCAAATGAAGGAGCGTTATTTCCACTTCAAAGAGATATTACATGCCAGAAAACATCGCATTTTCTCCCGTCGGGCGCAGCAGCCACCAACCTGACGGGGAGGGAGGGAGACAGGCAGATAATGGGAAGACGAAAGAAAAATGTGCTCCATGAAATTGTTGTTTAAATGTAAAAAAAAAAAAAAAAAAAGAGAGAGAGAGAGAGAGAGAGAGAGAGAGAGAGAGAGAGAGAGAGAGAGAGAGAGAGAGAGAGAGAGAATGTTAAACACAAGGATCCATAAAAGTGGAGGAAAAGGAGAAAGGATATTCATACATAGACACACACACACACATACACACACACACACACACACACACACACACACACACACACACACACACACACACACACACACACACAGAACAAAAAATTATAATTACAATCTACATCAGCAAACATTCCTTGTGCATCGTTCACCAGCAACTTTGTACATACGTTCGCTCATTTTCGCCTCTTGCAAGAATGAACCTTTAACACAGCAAGCCAAGGTAACAACAGCAAGCTAAACAACACATTACATTACGCTTTCCACTTTCCGCACTTCCTTCTAAACCCCTTACTTTTTTTCTAATCAGGTCAAACAAAAACATAATTAATGGCTTTTCGTCTCAAACTCATATTTTTTACCTAATGGTCTTTACCAAGCCCCGCTGCTCAAACTCTCAACTTTTTTTTTCTTGCCAGGAGTTCTCATGGGTCCCGCACAAAAGTCACGTTTACTGCTATTAATCAAAAAAGAAAAGCCGTCTGAAGTGGGTGATTAAAAGTTCATATATTATTAAGGCAGGGAGAGAAGGAGGAGGAGAAAGAGATAAAAGAAGAAAAGAAGAGGAAACATGAGGAGAAGCATAAAAGTAGGAAAAGGGAAAGGAGAGGAGGAGAGGAAGAGAGAGAAAAGGAGAAGGAAAAGAAAGAGGAAATGATAAGAGGAAACGACTAGGAGAAAAAAAAATAGGAGGAAGAGGAGGAGGAGGAAAAGTGAGGAGAGCGGAAGGGAATGGAAGGAGGAGAGTAAAGAAGAGGAAGGGAGGAAGAGGAAGCAGAGAAATTGCTCCAAAGAAAAGAAAAAGGAACAGGAGGAAGATGAAAGTTTGGAGGAATGCGAGACACAGAAAGGAGGGAGAAATATAAAACCAGTAACAGCGTAGGAGAGAGATGAATGTAAGGAAGGAAAGACATAAGAGGGGAGGGGAGAGATACGAAGGCATGAAGAAACACGATAAACCAAGATAGGAAGAAGCAGCAAAGGAAACCGAGATATGAGCTGCCGTGCACCTGAGAAACGAGCTGATTGCCAGGTGGCCAAGTGAAGGACGTGATTTTTTGCGTCTGGTTCCCTTTCACACCAACATAACAGTCACAATATTTACTGTCTGGAGTCTTAATACATGTGAACAGAAACAGCACACCAGCAAACGTGGTTGTCATGTTATCTTCCAAAACGTCTCCAAATTGTTTCTAGAATATCTGCAAACTGTTTCGATAATGTTTTCACATTATTTATGGAATGTTTGCTTCTAAAGTACTTTAAGACTGTTTAAAAAGTATTTCCAAATTGTTTCTGGACTGTTTCCAAAATTATTACAAATTCTTTCCAAATCGCCTATAAAATGTTTCGAACTGTTTCGAGATAACTTGCAAATAATGTTTCTGGCGAGGTGAAGCCTGAATACAGACGAAGAAAACTTTTTTTTATTCTGAATAAGAATCTTTATGTCCGACGTCTGCCATGCTAAGCCGTCTCATCACACACATTACCAGGAGCATTTTCAGTGCGCACATAAATACGAAAGCCAAGAAACATTGATAAACAAATTTCAATCCAAACGCAAATATAAAACGTTGAGCTACATATATTAAAAAAAAAAATGAGATAGAAAAAAAGAATATTGCATCCCAAATTTATTTTTTACCCATGGATGCAAACCACTGTTCGTACACACACACACACACACACACACACACACACACACACACACACACACACACACACACACACACACATGAATAATTCAATTCGTTAAATCTCTCGGGATCACTGCGGACCACAGGCTGACTTGGAAAGAACATGCCAGTGGTACCAACGAAGGCATTGTTAGCAGGTGTCGCTACGAGGACCCGACGCTTCCCCTTCTCGCTGACCTCGCCCTTGGGACCTCTGAGTTGTCCAAATGTGTCTAATGTGAGTGCACAGTGATCTCTAATTCTTGTGTTTTTGCATCCTCCTAACGTCTCAGTAAAGGAAATGAGGTGAAGCTCCTTATCCATTAAAAAGAAAGGAAAAGTATTCACAAAGAACCACATTACGATTTCCCTTGATGGCAGATAGATGGATAGATATAAAGAGATTGAAACGTATCTACATACATATATGCACACACATGCATAGACAGACAGACAGACAGACAAACAGATAGATAATAGATAAACAGATAAATAAATAGATAGATAGGTAGACAGATAGTTAGATAGAAATATAAATATAGATAGACAGACAGACAGACAGATATGCAAACGTAGAGACATACAAAGACAGATGAACAGACAGACAAACAGACAAACAAACAGACAAACATATACACTAAAATACTAAACCAAACCCCATAAAAGTCAACATTTCACTCTCCGCACCGCACAATCATCAATAAAAGAGACACATCTTGTACAGCAGGATACAGAAGCAAGACTATTGATCGTAAACACAAAATTATACCAACCTCATCTTTCCTCGAGTGAGCAAAAACCTACTTTAAAACTTTGCGTGACCAGTGACTGCAAAAATATACAAAAAAAAAAAAGAAGCCAGCAAGGGTACGAGGAGAAAGAGAGGACATAAGTGCACGGTGGCCTAATGTGACACTCAAACTGGAATTAATACCAAAATCATCTGAGAGCCCGAATTAGAGGAGAGATGGAAGGAGACAAAGGGCGAGATCAGGGAGACGGAGAAGTTAAATGGGAAGGACCAGGAATGTAAAAACCAGGACTAGAGTGAGAAATGGAACCTTGAACGTGACAGGCGGGCGAGGAGAGCAGGAGAAAACAGGAAGAGGAAGGAACGGAAGGAGGGGCGAGGGAGAGAGGAGGGAAAGAGAGATGGAGGGAGAGGAAACGAGAAGGAAAGGAAGGGAACGAGCACTGCAAGGAAAAGAAAATAAGGATGTGAAAGTTACTAAAGTGGATCATGTATTTGTTGATTTGTTTCTCGCGACATTGCCTTCTGAATTCTCTCTCTCTCTCTCTCTCTCTCTCTCTCTCTCTCTCTCTCTCTCTCTCTCTCTCTCTCTCTCTCTCTCTCTCTCTCTCTCTCTCTCTCTCTCTCTCTCTCTCTCTCTCTCTCTCTCTCTCTCTCTCTCTTATCGTCCTTATTGTCATTATTATTATTATTAGTAGTAGTAGTAGTAGTAGTAGTAGTAGTAGTAGTAGTAGTAGTAGTAGTAGTAGTAGTAGCAGTAGCAGTAGCAGTAGCAGTAGCAGTAGCAGCAGTTGCAGCAGCAGCAGTAGTAGTAGTAGTAGTAGTAATATTTATTTCTCCTCCATCTTCTGCTACTACTACTACTACTACTACTACTACTACTACTACTACTACTACTTCCACCATATGGAAATCACTCGCATGAATATGTAGGAATATGCGTTATGCTACGAAAATCGGTGTATTCAACAAAGCATAATCCTCTTTTTCGTCCCCCGCAGGTGAGCTCGCCAAACACACCAAAATGGATTACCTGCGCGTCCCTGGCTGCCTTTGTTCCGCCACTCGCCTCGCCGTGCACCCAAGCCACTCCACCTCGTGCCACCACCTACCACCGAAACTCGAGGCGATGAAACCACTGCCGGCACTGATGACTTAATGGACCGAATAACTGTCACCCACTAACCACTAACCACTCGCTACTTAACCTTTCACTAAGCTCTCCCTCCCAAACAACTCGGCCGCTAAATGAGTCAGCCAGCCACACGTTAGGCATTAGTAGCCGTAGTATTTACGCACCTAGAGTAATACATTATGCCAGGCAGGGAGTCAGATGAGCACACAGGTAGCCAGTGGCCCTCAGCTTGAGTAAGTCAGTGTTGGGTTCATTTCATGCACACAATATGTAGACCACTTAATCAACCGCATGCTCATTTACCCCTCATTCTCTCTCTCTCTCTCTCTCTCTCTCTCTCTCTCTCTCTCTCTCTCTCTCTCTCTCTCTCTCTCTCTCTCTACCAACCCTTCAAACACACTGGCCTTCACCCTGGGAGTAAAAAACTTTAAAAATCTTGACCTAAACTAACCAAACCTAACCTAACATGACCAAACCTAATCTAGCCAAACGAAACATCACTGGACATGTTCCTACACCTACTTAACCAGACCTACCTAATATACTAACCATAACAATAACCGAGTCAGAGGTAAGGAGCATCAAGAGGCAGAGAAAGACAGACAGACAAACGTACAGAAAGACAAACACTCCGCGCCGCCTTCCAGCCAACTTGAGGCCTCATTAGATAATCAGGCGGGAGTAAACAAACTGCCTTCAGCAAGAGACTAACTAACTGAACAAGAAGATTTACTTGGAGATGAAGGAAGGCCATATGAGGAAGGAGGGAGGGTGAAGTTCACAATGATGGAGAAGAAAGGTTGGAGGGCGGTAAAATGATGATAAAGGAAGGTAAGATGAGGAGAGAGGAATAGTGGAAAGATAGAAGTGGAGGAAGAAAAATATGAAGCAGTTAGAAT
>NC_059298.1:12571080-12573580 GCF_017591435.1 Portunus trituberculatus
AGCAAGACAGAAAAAGGATCTAGCAGGAAATAGTCTTGTTATTGTGGCTTGCGAGGGAAGGAGAGGGGAAGAGAAAGAGAGAGAGAGAGAGAGAGAGAGAGAGAGAGAGAGAGAGAGAGAGAGAGAGAGAGAGAGAGAGAGAGAGAGAGAGAGAGAGAGAGAGAAATGAAGACTACAAAGAAATGAAAATAGCGAAAACTAGGAAACAGAGAGAGAGAGAGAGAGAGAGAGAGAGAGAGAGAGAGAGAGAGAGAGAGAGAGAGAGAGAGAGAGAGAGAGAGAGAGAGAGAGAGAGAGAGAGAGAGAGAGAGAGAGAGAGAGGTGTAATAGAAATCTCTTAGGTAAGCCTGTCCCTGGTAAAAAAATAATGAGTGTGCATGTTTCTTATTTTAGGGGAAAGATGAATATAGCATTCTCGTTAAGGCCAGCTGTTGCAGGAGTCATGTCCTGGCGCGTGTTATTATTGTGAAATATCGCAGTCATTTTTGTGGACCTGCGCTAAAATGTGTGCACGATGAGAGGCGACTATAATATTGGCCATCTGTTTTGTTTATATATTATGGAAAGAAATTGTGCATGAAAATTGATAAAGAAGAATTTGAGAGAGAGAGAGAGAGAGAGAGAGAGAGAGAGAGAGAGAGAGAGAGAGAGAGAGAGAGAGAGAGAGAGAGAGAGAGAGAGAGAGAGAGAGAGAGAGAGAGATATCTGTATAAGAGAGAAAAGCTGGCCATGGGCAACATAATCTTTCAAATTCAAACTCCCGTCGAGACTTCTGGCATCTAGCCAAAAACATTGCCAACAACATTACTTCTTCATCTTTCCTTCTTTATTCATCCTGATGGCACCACTGCCATCTCTTTTGTCTCTAAACCTGAACTCTTCTCTCAAATCTTTGCTCACAACTCCACCTTGGATGATTCTGGGCTTGTCCCTCCCTCTCCTCCTCCCTCTGATTATTTTATGTCTACATTTAAAATTCTTCTTTATGATGTTTTCCATGCCCTCGCTGGCCTAGACCCTCGGAAGGCTTATGGTCCTGATGGGGTCCCTCCTATTGTTCTCAAAAACTGTGCTTCCATGCTTGCACATTGCCTGACTAAACTCCTTCAACTTTGCCTATAGACTTCTGTCATTCTTGCTGGAAGTTTGCTTACATTCAGCCTGTTCCTAATAAGGGTGACCTTTATAATCCCTCAAACTACTGTCCTATAGCTTTAATCTCTTGCTTGTCTAAAGTTTTTAATCTATCCTAAATAGGAAGATTCTCAAACATCTGTCACTTCACAATCTTCTATCTGATCGCCAGTATGGCTTCCGTCAAGGTCGCTCTACTGGTGATCTTCTGGCTTTCCTTACTGAGTCTTGGTCATCCTCTTTTAGAGATTTCGGTGAAACTTTTGCTGTAGCGTTAGACATATCAAAAGCTTTTGATAGAGTCTGGCATAAAGCTTTGATTTCAAAACTGCCCTCCTACGGCTTCTATCCTTCTCTCTGCAACTTTATCTCAAGTTTCCTTTCCGACCGCTCTATTGCTGCTGTGGTAGACGGCCACTGTTCTTCTCCTAAATCTATTAATAGTGGTGTTCCTCAGGGTTCTGTCCTGTCACCCACTCTCTTTCTATTATTCATTAATGACCTTCTTAACCAAACTTCTTGCCCTATCCACTCCTACGCTGATGATACCACCTACATCTTTCCACGTCCTTTGAAAGACGACCAACCCTTCAGGAAGTCAACAGATCACGCAGGGACGCCACAGAACGCCTGACTTCCGATCTTTCTAAGATTTCCGATTGGGGCAGAGAAAATCTAGTAGTTTTCAATGCCTCAAAACTCAATTCCTCCATCTATCAACTCGACACAACCTTCCAGACAACTATCCCTCTTCTTCAATAACACTCAACTGTTCTCCTCTTTTACACTGAATATCCTCGGTCTGTCCTTTACTCATAATCTTAACTGGAAACTTCACATCTCATCTCTTGCTAAAACAGCTTCTATGAAGTTAGGCGTTCTGAGGCGTCTCCGCCAGTTTTTCTCGCCCCTCCATCTGCTTAGTATTCTGTATAAGGGCCTTATCCGCCCCTGTATGGAGTACTCTTCGCATGTTTGGGGGTTCCAGTCACACAGTTTTACTAGATAGGGTGGAATCAAAAGCTTTTCGTCTCATCAACTCCCCTCCTCTGACTAACTGTCTTCAGCCTCTTTCTCACCGCCGAAATGTTGCATCTCTTTCTATCTTTTATCGCTATTTTCATACTAACTGTTCTACTGATCTTGCTAACTGCATGCCTCCCCTCCTCCTGCGGGCTTTCTTCTTCCTTTCATCTCTGTTCTGTCCAACTCTTTAACGCAAGAGTTAACCAGTACTCTCAATCATTCATACCTTTCACTGGTAAACTCTGGAACTCCCTCCCTGCTTCCCGACTTCCTACGACTTGTCTTATTTTAAGAGGGAGGTATCGAGGCATTTACTCCCTAATCTTGGCTGATGCTCTTC
>NC_059298.1:12578580-12591080 GCF_017591435.1 Portunus trituberculatus
AATAATAATAATAATAATAATAATAATAATAATAATAATAATAATAATAATAATAATAACAACAACAACAACAATAATAATAATAATAGTAATAATAACAATAATAATGAGTCACAATAATAATAACAACAATTATTTAATGCACAATAACAAAGAGGGTATTACAGCAAACATAAGAGAGATTCTGACAATAGTGAAACAAAAAGAATAAGCATAACATGATGTGACCTCGGAAGCATTGTCCCTCCCACACACACACACACACACACACACACACACACACACACACACACACACACACACACACACACACACACACACACACACACACAAGCTTCCATGAATCAATACCAGCTCCCATAACTAATTAATAGGATACCTGAGAGGAGGACCGTGGGAGCGCCAGCAAGGAGGAGGAGGAGGAGGAGGAGAAGGGAAGCTACCTGTGAACACCTGCAAATAATTACTCCATATATAAACCTCTCTTCTTTTTGGCCATCTAATCTTGCTTCTCCTCCCCTTCCCATTTTCAGTTTCTTTATTCATTCTCCTCTTCCCTTTGCTACTTTAATTTGTACTTCCTCTGCTTTCATCTCTCCCATCTTTACTTTTCTTTTGTTTGTTCTTAGTATGATTTGTTTTTTTCCATTATTAACCCCTTCCTTTCCTTTTGCTCTAATCTGTCCACATTCTTGTCCATGCTCTCTCTCTCTCTCTCTCTCTCTCTCTCTCTCTCTCTCTCTCTCTCTCTCTCTCTCTCTCTCCACAAGCCCACACGTTATCTCTGGCTGGCTACTGAGTAATAACGTCATAAATAAGGCAACACTGTCTATTAGTTCCTCGTGATATACTATTCGTCTGGCTCGTACACTGTTCCTCCTACCTGTGATTCTTCGTGTATACCTTCCTCCACCTCGTCCTCCTCCTCCTACCAATGCTTTTATCTTCTTACGTTTCTTACTTATTTTCCTATTGTATACTTCTTATTGGTCTATTCCGCTTCCTATTCCAACAATAATAACTTCTTTATAGTCCATCTTTCTCTCTCTCTCTCTCTCTCTCTCTCTCTCTCTCTCTCTCTCTCTCTCTCTCTCTCTTCACTTCAGTTTCGACCTCCATTTACCTCCCCTTTCTTCCTCTCGTTTATCACTCTCCCCTCCCCATTTCCCTCTTTTTTTCTGTCTTTCTTTCTCCCCTTCCATTATCTTCACATCCGTAGTCTTCATGTCCCCCATCTGTGCTTCTCCTGCGACCAAACAACGTGCGCATCATCAATGAACTTGCTTGATTACTTATGTTGGGGTAAGAAAAATATTATGTACACAATGATTACCGATTTCTCATATTACTTATCTCTGTTTAGTTTTGTTCTCCTGAGTTGTTTTTGTTTTTTTCCTTCTGGCACTGGTTCATGTGGTTAGTTCCCTTGTGGCCATTTGTTGTGTTGGGGTGGTAGTGGTGGTGGTACTTGTATTATGTCTATCAAAGGTGTTCAAGTATCCACAGCCACGACCAGCAATACAACACAAGGTAAATGTTGGAATATTCAGTTACAATCGTTCAGTGTTTAAAGTCTAATGGATGCTAGACACAGTTTCGTCACAATGTGGTGTTTGTTCTGTTATCCGTCTACCATCATTTTCTTTCACTGCACTCAATTCCATTACTACCACCACAGTATATTCTATTGAAGTTCGTTTTCATCTCCTTGCTGCTCTTCTTTGTCAGTCTGTCTCTGTTATGTGTTTCCAGGTAAAGCCTCTTCTCGCTTTCTCTGTCCTCTGCTTGGTGAATGTTATTACTATATTTTCTTTTCATATATTCTCTCTCTCTCTCTCTCTCTCTCTCTCTCTCTCTCTCTCTCTCTCTCTCTCTCTCTCTCTCTCTCTCTCTCTCATACTAATCACATTCTAATGAACGATTCTAAATTCTCCTTACTATCACTACTACTACTACTTTTTACTTCTACACTACCATACTACTACTAACATAGCCTTACTTAATCATACATAAAACAATATCTAACTTAATACTGCATAACTTTCTATCACCAATACTATCTTTGACTATCTCCATCTTCATCTCCATCACCATTTGCACATCTCTCCTTTCAGACCGTCTATCTTTCCCCCTTCCTCTACGATCTTTCCAGAGGCGACACCAAACCTGTCTTGTTCCTCTGCCTCCTCGTCTCTCAGTCACCCAGCCACGCGCCGCTCGGTTGGCTCCGTTGCCTGCACTATTGGGAAAACGTGTGCAGCGATCAACGACTTTTTCGTCAATTCGCTTTCGTGTCAGGCAGGGTTGGAAAAGCTCATCCCCCTGAAGGTGTGTGTGTGTGTGTGTGTGTGTGTGTGTGTGTGTGTGTGTGTGTGTGTGTGTGTGTGTGTGTGTGTGTGTGTGTGTGTGTGTGTGTGTGTGTGTGTGTGTGTGTGTGTGTGTGTGTGTGTGTGTTTGTTTGTTTCTACTCTATACAAGTCTTTCGATCACTAATTTTCACATGGACAAACATATTTAAGCTTGTATATTTCTTTTAAGAGGAAGGTTTCAAGACATTTACCCCAGACTTTGGCTTATTCTTTTTTTTAACTTTAGGGAACTGGCATTCAAGTGGAGCTCTTCTTTATCTTTTGTTGCCCTTGGTCGGCTTCCCCTCTTGCGTAAAATAAATACAAAAAAAGTACTCGGTCTTCGTTGCATTAAAATCATCTTTTCACGTGATAACTGACATCCTAACAACACAATCTAGCCTTCTGCTCTTTTACACAAGCTACGTACGTATCCCTTCCCTTCATCAATACGTCCACGCCGCTGCTGACGCCTCATCATTTATTCACCACCACAGCTGCATAGTTTCCTTCACTCTACGTACAACTTCCCACACTCCGGTACTACTGACACAAACATTTCAGAGCATCCTTCCTCCTAATGGTGTACGTTGCCGTGTATTTAGACCTCTTTTTCAAGCCCCACAGCGTTACCAAAGCCACGTGACCTTTTTATTTCTTTCCGCACTGTCGCATCTCCTCACTACTGCCGGCACAACGTTACCCACAGTTTGAAAAAATATAAACATTATTCCAACCATAGCAATGTTACCAAAACGCAGTGCATTGTTTTGACAGCAGTGCAATTATTTTTTTACAGTATATTCCAGTTTTGTTTGAGTTCACGCAATATTTCTGTACCACAATTGTTTCCACGGGACCAAACCTGCTGCACATTTACCATGCCATTACACCCGCCATAGCGCTCGCTGTTAATACCGACAACATTCCGTCCCTATCGCCACTGTGTTCCCGAGCGCCATCCGGAGCATTCTCTCCCAAACGTTACAAACACTGCACACCTCAGTCTACAAGCGTGATGCTACAAACACAACATATTCTTTAAGCGTCATTAAGCATTCTCGGATATCAGTCTTCGAATATTAAAACTGTTAACTCTAAAAGCTTACCAAATGAAAAAAAAAAAAAAGAATAAGTTGATCCACACAAAACACAAAACAACACACTTCTCTCACTCATTCACTCCTGTACATATTCCAACACAACACGCTCTGCTCTCACCGTCTGACGTCACGAGGAAATACATAAGTAGTAGAGTCATTCAATATTTCAACTAGTGCACGTCCTCTGCTTACATTCTTTATAGTTCCCATCAGCCGCCGTGCATAAGGCATCGAATGGGAGGTGATAGACACGTAGAGAAGGTGTGCTATTCAAGGCTGGGTACAGATTGAGTGGAGGCTGCGCTAAAACTTGCCAGTAATACTTTGATACGCGACACATGGCCAGAGGAAAAAAGACTCGAACCGCCATTAAAAGTTTAGGAAGGCTCGTGAATTCGACACAAGAAGAGTGAAGAGTAAAAGTGAGAAAGAGGAGGAGGAGGAGGAGGAGGAGGAGGAGGAGGAGGAGGAGGAAGTGGTGGTGGTGGTGGTGGTGGTGATAAACGAACGTGTGAGGAGGAAAAAGGATTGGGTGAAATTGATAATTGAAGTTAATCATAATGAAAGCATCATTGTTAGATTACTACTACGATAATACGTAATTATTACAATTAGCTTGATTATGATTATCATTATCTTATCATTATTATTATTATTATTATTATTATTATTATTATTATTATTATTATTACTATTATTTATATCTATATTTATAATGTTATTATTACTATTATTATTATTATTATTATTATTATTATTATTATTATTATTATTATTATTATTATTGTTGTTGTTGTTGTTGTTGTTGTTGTTGTTGTTGTTGTAGTTGTTGTTGTTATCATAGTCATATTCATCACTACTATTATTAATTATATCGCAATAACTTTCATTTTCGTTACTTTCATTATCATCATTACTTTTCTATTACAATAAGTTTATCTGTATGATATGAAATACAAAAACCAATAAAGATGTCACTGTAATAAACGGGTGAAAAAAATTACAGAAATAATAATAAAAAGAAAGTGGAAATCTGTAGGACATGTCATGCACGGAACTGACTGACACTATATGAAAAATTAGAGAAACGGAAAGGCAACTTAGAGACAGGCACAGGAACACAGGGCTGACAGGGAAGCAGATGGAGAGATAAGATAGAAAGTTTTGCAGGAGTTGGCCGAAACAGGCAGGCGGTCGGCTCAGCGAAGTCTGGAGAAGGTTTTGGAAGGAGCTCTTAGACATACACTTCCTGAGACTCGTGATGCTACTGACCTTGAGTGAAATGATCCGTTGTTGTGTGTAATATGTACGAAAGGCAGTGGAATTAAACTTGACGAAAAAAAATTATTATACATTCTTCTTCTCTTCTTCTTTATGTAAGAGGAGAGGACTGGCCATAGGCAACAAAAAGATTACGAAAAAAGGCCCACTCAGTCGCCAGTCTCATAAAAAGCCGATAGTTAGTCAAAGGACGAAAACAAATGTCTTGAAACCTCCCTCTTGAATGAAGACAAGTCATAGGGAATTGGAAATACAGACACAGGCAAGGAGTTCCAGAGTGTGCGAGAAAAAGGTATAAAAGATAGAGAGGACTGGT
Source organism: Portunus trituberculatus (assembly GCF_017591435.1). Classification (NCBI taxonomy): domain Eukaryota; kingdom Metazoa; phylum Arthropoda; class Malacostraca; order Decapoda; family Portunidae; genus Portunus; species Portunus trituberculatus. Next base: position 12,583,629 of record NC_059298.1, read on the forward strand.
TAACTCTTGCGTTAGAGAGTTTGACAGAATAGCGGTGAGAGGAAGAGGAAAGCCTTGTGCAGCGAGGCCTCAGGAGGAGGGGAGGCATGCAGTTTGCAAGACCAAAAGAGCAGTTAACATCAAAATACCGATAAAAGATAGCAAGAGATGTAACATTCAGGCTGTGAGAAAGAGGCTGAAGATAGTCAGTCAGAGGGGGGAATTGATGAGACGAAAATCTCTTGATTCCAGCCTATCCAATAGAGCTGTGCGAAGAGTACTCCATACATACTCTCGTTGAGAGTAAATTAATATTTCGTTAGGTGTTTACTACCTCCTCTGCTCCATACATGACTTGTAGAACGACCGAAAGTGAAGCGATCTGCGGAGTATTTAAGCGAGTTATTTACAGTTGATTCCAGCAGTTATCTCTGGTGAATGTCGAGAATGTACAACGAATAGAAACCTTTATAAGAGTTGAGTACTAAATACTCAAAACAGAAAGATTACGAATAACTCGAATGTAACAAGTGGAGGTGATTGCAGGATTTTTCTTTTCTTATCTTTTTGTGAGACAATTCGTGGAGAATACTAACTTTGCGTCACTGCTTGAAAAAATAACGACTGAATTCTACTGAAATGTACATTAAAAAAAAATTCTTTGAAAATATAGGGAATTTACCAACACAGCTACGGACGAAGACTGTTCAAAAGGCACAGCACGTTTTAGTTAATAATCCGGAAGTCCAAGAAAATGCATCGAAAGCAGCCAAGCGTTTTAACCAAATGAAGGTGCAAAGAAAAAGGTTTAAGGCCGTAAAGTCACTCTTAAATCAACACCACTTTAAGAAATGGTTCGAGTTCAAAACAAAAGTCTGGAGAACGTAAAGGCATCACCATCACCAACACTACTACCATCACCACCGTGCACCATCACCATCAACCATCATCATCAACTATAATTTCTGACACAAAAAAAAAAATCTCCCAACAACCTTATCTATCGATTTTCGTTAGTTTGCCGTCAATTCAAGGCCACCACAGCATAAGTAAACACGTCAATACTAACCCCATCCAAGTAAAATTTTCATTATCAATTGTTTCAGTGCCTCACCTTGTTTATTTTTAAGTTAAATATTTTAATGAAGATTATGGTAGAGTTCAAAGACATCTTAATAATGATAACAACGGTTCAACACGAAACATACATCAATTATTACAAAAATAGAACTTGAGAAATCAAAGCACGAATAACTATCACAGTATCCTTTTAAAACAATTACTAAAAGACTTTAGTTTTATGATTCGAGTTTAAAACATTAAATAATAAACAGAAACCTCACAGTATGACAAAATAATCCTAGCAAATAGATAATATAAGTGACGTGATAACACCAGTGACATGCTAATCCAAGTGACACGGTAATACTAATGACAATAATTCAAGTGGTAACATAACACGAGTGACGACAATGCAAGTGCAATTTCGTTCCAGTCAACACGAGATTAGAGAGAGAGAGAGAGAGAGAGAGAGAGAGAGAGAGAGAGAGAGAGAGAGAGAGAGAGAGAGAGAGAGAGAGAGAGAGAGAGAGAGAGAGAGAGAGAGAGAGAGAGAGAGAGAGAGAGAGAGTGTGTGTGTGTGTGTGTGTGTGTGTGTGTGTGTGTGTGTGTGTGTGTGTGTGTGTGTGTGTGTGTGTGTGTGTGTGTGTGTGTGTGTGTGTGTGTGTGTGTGTGTGTGTGTGTGTGTGTGTGTGTGTGTGTGTGTGTGTGTGTGTGTGTGTGTGTGTGTGTTTTCCAAGAGCTACAATATATAAACTCAAAGTGAAGAATAATAAAAATAAATAAAAAAAGGCGAAGAGAAAAGGCGACATCACTTACTAAGAACGTCAAGAAAGTTATGTACAGTACCAATTACACAGCCACTAATGACACACCCTTGACGTCAAATCACTCCCATCAGTCCCACCGCTAACGAAATTATTAGTCTTCCTGAACACGCCGACCAACAAATTACCGAATAAGTTCAATTTTTTTATGAGCAACCTTTCACGAAACAGTTTGATTTTCCTTTTCCTTTTACTTTTCAGCATTTTCTTCGGAATCCCAATTACAGAAGCATCTTAACACAATCTCTTTCGTGGAAGGATCGAAGAAGAGGAAAAAAAGAGAGCAAGTCGACGAGTGAAGGAAGAGAAAGAAGAGCGTTAAAAGAAGAGCAGAGGGAGGAAAACGAAAGAGAAAGAGGAGATAAACATTGAAGGAAAAGCAGAAGCAGAACCAAACGAGGAGAAAAGGAGAAAAAAGAAAAAACGACAAAAAGGTGAGGAAGAGAATGAGAGAGAGAGAGAGAGAGAGAGAGAGAGAGAGAGAGAGAGAGAGAGAGAGAGAGAGAGAGAGAGAGAGAGAGAGAGAGAGAGAGAGAGAGAGAGAGAGAGAGAGAGAGAGAGAGAGAGAGAGAGAGAGAGAGAGAGAGAGAGAGAGAGAGAGAGAGAGAACATTTTGATGGAGAAAGGTGACGAGGAAGACAAAAGGAGAAGATAAACACAAAGAACAGTAGGACAGAAGCAGATAAAGAGGGGGAGGAGCAGGACGCGAAGTAGGAAAGAGAATATACGAGTGTAAAGGAGTATAAAGAGGAGGAGCAGAAAAATGACGACAACGAGGAGTAAAAAGTGAAGGAAAAGGAGAAGCTGGAAGAAAGAGGAAAACGAAAAAGAAAATGGAGAAGGAAATCTGCCCTTCAAGCACAGCAACCTTAAACTGGGAGCTGCAAACTGTGTCAAATATCCAGTGTTTTACGACTAAGGAAGGAGGTCGACAGAAACAATGGAGGACAATGGTTGGAGAGACGATTTCAAGGTAAAGAACAAAGATAGACGGACACACACACACACACACACACACACACACACACACACACACACACACACACACACACACACACACACACACACACAGACTAAACATGAAGAATATAAGTTTTGATAGACAAAGAGTGAGATAGACTGACACACAGACACACAGACAGACAGACAGACAGACAGACAGACAGACAGACAGACAGACAGACAGACAGACAGATAGACAGACAGATAGGAACAGACAAGCAAACAGACAGACAACCGAAACGAAACTCAACACAGCCAGACAATAAACATTAAAGTTATGAAAGGATGAAAAATGACGCCAATTTCCCTGTTCATTAACTAAATCTCTCTCCCACTCTCTCTCTCTCTCTCTCTCTCTCTCTCTCTCTCTCTCTCTCTCTCTTTCTCCACACACGGAAGAGTATGAACGCAGCTATTCGCCTCAAATAAAGAAAACTCCTCACATTCCAATCCTCCTCTTCCTTCCCGTTCGTAAATCAGCGGGAGAGGAAGAGAGGAACGGAGAAAAGTGAAGGCGAAGGGCCACCTGGGAGACGCTTGCAGTGGAGCGCTACCTGAAGCTACCTGGCTCGGGCTATCTCGAGCCACGCACCTGGAGCCACGTTAATAACTGTGATGGAATTCGACCGTGTAAAGCCGGAAAACGAGATTAACTTTTCGTCTCCTCCCTCCCTCTTACCTTTCCCTCCTCCTCCTCTTCGTCTTCCTCCTCCTCTTCCTCCTCAAAGCAGTAACGCGGGACGAGTCTTGTGAACGAGTTTCCTCCATATCCGTAACGAGGTGGCGGCGGCGGCAGACTCCCTCGTGTGTCAGGCTTACCCGCCACCCGACACCTGCGGCCCCGCGTGGTGCTGGGAGGACCTCGCCCGCCACCAGGAGGAGGAGGAGGAGGAGGAGGAGGAGGAGGAGGAGGAGGAGGAGGAGGAGGAGGAGGAGGAGCAGCAACCCCACACACACACACACACACACACACACACACACACACACACACACACACACACACACACACTGCCTATCTGTTGGTATCCCGTCGACGCCCAGGTGAACACGACACCTTTACACTAATTGGCTGTCTGCCTCAACAATCTAACATTCCATTCGTTTCCATGAGAATTTTCCTTCGCTCCTGAATTTAACTATCCAACATCGCTGCTCAGTAAAGTGGATATTATTTTTCAGAGCCTTGCATACATGCACCCTGATGACGGTACCATCGATCCCTCACCATCGGTTTGTGACTGCTTGTAACCCACAGCCTCATAAGGGCCCACGTTCAGGTGAGTCAACACAGGCCAGAACAAGAGGGCCACCAGTTTGCACGTTAAGCACGGGATGGATTTCACTGCAGTGTTCGGAAGAGAGCTGCGTCCACACAGCTCTCCAGGAACAAATTTACACTCCGACGCTCCGCCTTTCTTTTGTGTTAGCGAGGCCTGTCCAGGAGACTCGGTAATACTAAGAGGCCCACGCACGCGGACTTTAGTGTCGTTAAGGGAAACATTGTCTATTTAAAGATATTCCGTGTTCGACAAAGTCTGTATTCACTCAACGCACGACAGAACATTACATTATGTGAAGGGATAACGAAAGTGTTCAAAAGTTTTAAATTCTGCTCGATAAATGGATGGGCTTTACTTTGGAAGGGTAAAAGTGGTGGTAGGTAATAACACAGTGACGGCGCCAGGCGGTGAGTGATTGGACAGCGTGAAGGACGGCCCTCTGAAGAGCCACGAGAGACAAACCTACCTGGAAGAAAGCCACAATTTTCTACCTGAATACTAATGGTGCTTTTAACCTTACGCGAAAAGTAAAATCAATAGTATGTTTCTAGTGAATATTGAATTTACTTACATCATTTATTTTATCCATCGAATTCATCACCTTATATTTTCGCTATTTTTGTCACTTCGTGGTGTGATAGATCTTTTAGAGCATGTATGATAAGATTTTACAAGACATGTTAACGAAGCATGTTTGTGGCGGACGCGGGAACAACAGGACTATGCACATAAAGCTGATCTGGAAAAGGAAGTCTAATGATAGAACGGTCTCCTCACAGGCCTAAAGAATGGGCTTTTTCTATCAAGCTAAGATGGAAAAGTATACAATCAGACAAGCTGCCACATCACTACTGTGAATTTCGGTCTCTCTGCGGACCAGAGTAATTATAGGAAACTTACTGGGATATGTCGACCTGACAAGAGGCGGAAGTGAAAGTGGGACACACTCCTAACACACCGTGACGCGATTAGTTTCTGAAGGAACGGGAAAAATAACTTTACTTCGTTCTGGTGCAGACCTTGACGTCCTGCATCTCGCGACTTGCCTGGCCAAGCCACGCGGAAAGGGAGGCAAACGTTTCAGGTAAACGTTTCATTCTCAGTCCAATCAGCTTCCTCGATGCAAATGGCAAACTGAATGGTATTTGCTGCTGGTAGTGTCTGTGTACGTGTGTATGTGTGTGTGTGTGTGTGTGTGTGTGTGTGTGTGTGTGTGTGTGTGTGTGTGTGTGTGTGTGTGTGTGTGTGTGTGTGTGTGTGTGTGTGTGTGTGTGTGTGTGTGTGTGTGTGTGTGTGTGTGTGTACTATCTGTGTTATCTCGCTTAAGTACTCCCAGGTATAACAGAGTCAAACCCAACTCTATTTTGCCTTGTCTGTGCTCGTCTGTTTCACGTCACGAAAGAAAGATATGAACTTTATGCCTGTCCTTTCAGCCGCAACGTTAAGCATGGGACACACGCATGAACGAAACATATGGACACAGATGAAAACAAATACAACGGAAGCTAAAGATAATAATTCATAAAATAGAAAACATCACTCATGGTGCGCGAGAGGAGTGACATGGGACCATCAATAATGCCGCCCCTGAGCCAATACGCTGGCCTCCCATGACACCTGGTCAATTAGAAATGGACGCCTTGCGCTGCTCACCTGAGGCGTCGTGCACTGACACCAATGGCTTTGACCTTTCATGGCATTCCGCACCCCCATCCACCGTTCCAGCGTATTCCCTTACTTTCCTTTCCCTCCCTCCCCTTCCCCAAGTGGTTCTGTGCTATTACAGGACCAAAGAATTAACATTACTCTTCCAATATTTTTTTTCTAAAGTCTAAAACCGAAGAATCCAACTAAAAATCAAGATAAACCTGAATCCAAAACAAGATTATTGATTTATCTTTGCAATGAGCAGACTTTGAGCCTTTGTGGAGGTAGCAAGGTCAGCTTCGCCTTGAATATCTGGAATGAATAAGCAATGAACTCAGATACTAAAATAATAAAGCCCTCAAAAGAAATTATAATCAAGAAAAAACACAACGACAGACATTAAGCGCCATTACAGTTACAGAAAAAATGTTACAATAATATAATTGTAACAAAGCAGATCTACACCAGGAAATAAGTCATTGCTAACTTCCCCAGCACTCCGATACATATTCTCTCTCTCTCTCTCTCTCTCTCTCTCTCTCTCTCTCTCTCTCTCTCTCTCTCTCTCTGAATCACCTCCATTCATCAGGCAGGATCATGCAGTCTTCTCAGAACCTCCACCACGAAATTTCTTAAATGTGTTTTCATACGTTTCATCTTTAAATATATATATATTTTTTTGCAATACACGAAAAATATTAACGCTGTTCCGAGTCATGAGGATCAGAAAGAATTATGGATATTCATTACATTTTTTACCCCAGCAGTTCTTTTTCATTTCCCTGAATTTTGTACAAGCTTTCACTTTTCTGCAGTTATATATGCAATACATTCCGAAATCAATTTACTTCCTTAATCAAGCTGGAAAAATATTCAGAGCTTTCGTATCAAAAGTAAGTATATTTACATTTAATTTGGAACACACCGCTGCGTGAGGGCGATTTTTCTCTGGTTCTGTTTGAAAGGTTACTGCATCGCTTAGAGGAGGGCTTATTGACTCAACTGTTTACCTAGCCTCCGGTAATCTGCAGGTACTTTGCATAATTGAGCATCATCTGTCAAAGAAGATTATTACATTTTACAGTGACACTTATCAGTATCATTACAAAAGTGTTGTGTCACTAGTTATGTAGTAGACAGATTCTGGGTTCAACTATTTATAAAGTTTCATGGTAATTTAAAGTTGTTTTTCATGCCTAAACATCTTTTAGTTAGCAAAAAAAAATAGCATGATTTGTTATAATGAACCTTTCTTCAAATCAGTATCATTTAAAAGTTACGATAAGTCACGCTTTATAATCAGTTGTCCTACTTAGAATTTCCTAACATCAGTTCATAGTCACAAAGTTTGATTACAAAATAACATAAAGAAATCCCTCCAGTTATTAGTTAGTGAATGGTCTAAACTAATTAAAAAGTTTCATAACAATCTGTTGTTTTTTTGTATCTCTAAATGTCACCAATGGATTGGCGAGGATCATTAAATATTGTTGTAAAAGATTGCTTGACTCGCTTCATATCAAGCTCTCCCAACCGTCACCTTACAATCCCATATACTCAACTTTCTTTGCTATTTCCCTTCCTTCTCTACTCCTCACAACACAACTATTTTTTGCTGGGAAATACAAAGTAATTAAGAACAAAACGTAATTCAATTG
>NC_059298.1:12593580-12613580 GCF_017591435.1 Portunus trituberculatus
GCATCACGTGACTCTGAGGAGGAACGGCAGTGATTGGTCAGACTCTTTCACTCTCATCCTCGCTCTCGCTCAATAATGACTCCCTATTGTAATGAAATAACAGCCCGACCATTGGACCTCTATTATATCCCTGCAGTAAGTATGCCACTGGATTAAGAATGATAAAATATTTCATTAAAAACTCTTGAATTAAATGCAATTACACGTCACAATAAAATGCAATGAAAAAGCAGGTGTGTGTGTGTGTGTGTGTGTGTGTGTGTGTGTGTGTGTGTGTGTGTGTGTGTGTGTGTGTGTGTGTGTGTGTGTGTGTGTGTGTGTGTGTGTGTGTGTGTGTGTGTGTGTGTGTTGTGTCCTTTATGTCCTGGCCTATAGCGCCTGTAGTTAACTCGAAGAGTAGGTATTGGAAGCGCTGTTAAGCTTCCACCCATTAGTGGTGCAGGCAATTTTATTTATAGTAGTACCCATATTATGCCCCATATCACCACCCCAGCGCATCTTTGGTGTAACCACCTAGAACCTGGGTATCATGGTGACATGTAGGTAACTTAAAACCACTCAACAAATGGCAAAGTTTCAAGGCTCATTACCTTATCCACTACGCCACCGCCTGTGTGTGTGTGTGTGTGTGTGTGTGTGTGTGTGTGTGTGTGTGTGTGTGTGTGTGTGTGTGTGTGTGTGTGTGTGTGTGTGTGTGTGTGTGTGTGTGTGTGTGCATAACTAGTCTGAACTGCTAAATCAACACCTGCTAAGTGGGTTTCCTTAAATTACAAAGAGGGAAGAAAGAAGAATGATGGAAATATATGGGAAGAAGCAAGAAGAATAAATGTTGAAGAGGAGGACCGCGGGAATTGCAGGGCAGAAAGATAAAGTAGAGAGCAAAGAAAAACATCGATGAAACGTTGATAGCTGCCAGAAAGACGAAGTGAATGAAGGAGTGATGAAGGAGAGAGATAGAGAGGGTGATACCGGAACAAAAGGATGAAGGACGTAGATAAAAGATAAAACGGAGTGGCCAGAGAGAAAGAGGGTTAGGGAAGATAAAGGTGAGGAATAAAAATAATATAGATAATAAAACGCTAAGAATGACGAATGAAACTGGTAAATAACACAAAAAAAGAAAAATTAATACATACAAAGATACATCCCAGATATCTATTCCCCCTTGCACATCTCCTCTATCACTTTATCCTCCTTCTTTTAAACATGAAAGAGTATTCTCTGTCAACTTTCTTTGTACTTATATAACGAGTTTTTTTCTATTTTCATGCATAAAATAACCACAGCGTCAGAAGGTAGGGTTGTGGGATGTGGAGGGATGGGGGGGGTGTAGTAACGTTATCAATATGTCTTTTGATGTTTGGATGGGGGAGAAAATGGGCAAATAGGGAGATGGTAAGATGGAGGGTTCTGGGGAGGGAGATTGAAGTGGAGAAAAAAAAAGCTACGGTGTACAAAGAGGATAAAATTGTGTGTGTGTGTGTGTGTGTGTGTGTGTGTGTGTGTGTGTGTGTGTGTGTGTGTGTGTGTGTGTGTGTGTGTGTGTGTGTGTGTGTGTGTGTGTGTATACGCTCCAACGCTCAACACACACACACACACACACACACACACACACACACACACACACACACACACACACACACTGGGGCTTCAAACTCAAATCCACAAATTATCGGGATTCCATTTCCAAGATAGGAGATCATTTTGCCTCGTAGTTTCCTGGACCACGAACCACACACTGCCCGGTCCCGCAATTACCGCCAATCCTAATCCAAGCGGCCCCTCACCCCCTCTACCACCACCACCACCACCACCACTTGACACGAAGGATGCACTGTGATCTCCCTCGTTTACACCACCACGTTTGAATCCTAGCAGAAAAGTTGCTCTTATTAACCTCTTCAGTACCATGACGCATTCTCATATTAATTTTACTTACTAATTGATGTTTTATACAGCTTCAGAAACTTGTGTGGGGAATTAAAATAGTGAAGACTGTGGCCATTAATCTTCTGGTCTAATCGTAAACGAATCCCAGGTAAAAATGTTTCCCAGAACTGAAGGGGTTTAACACACGTGAAGAGAAGGAAGGATGTTTCACGGTTCTATGTTGGAAATTGGGTAGTGGGAGGAAGGTTCATGAGGGAATTTAAGGTTTGCAAGGTTTACATTATCAAGCAGCCCATTACCTTAAGTGCTTTGTCATGTCGGTGATTTTATTTCGATTTATTTTATTGTAACAGAAGGGAGAATTGTTTGTATGTATGTATGTATGTATGTATGTATGTATCTATCTATCTATCTAACTATGCATCAATTTCTTTTATATGTATACTATAAAGAGAGAGAGAGAGAGAGAGAGAGAGAGAGAGAGAGAGAGAGAGAGAGAGAGAGAGAGAGAGAGAGAGAGAGAGAGAGAGAGAGAGAGAGAGAGAGAGAGAGAGAGAGAGAGAGAGAGAGAGAGAGAGAGAGAGAGGAAAAGTCGGAGTTTTAATGTTTTGTCTGGCGTTAATGGCGTGTGACGTGATGGGTGCAGCAGCGTCAGCCTGGAAGTGTCGCCTTGCAGGCTGTATGAGCGCTTTCTGACTGTCATGGCTAATAATAACTTTAACTAAATAGTCTAGTGATAGTTTAGAGCATAGTTTCCAAAGCCTAAACTGGCAGCATGATAAATAACACGAGTTTACATCTTTAGGTCCCTTTTAGTGCTGGAAATATTAATAAAGTTGTTAAACTGAAGTTATAAGTGAGAATGCCATCAGCAGTGGTTGGTTTAATGAGTTGCTTCATTGCACTTATCATTTTTACTCTCTCCCTCTCCTCGATTCCATGAATTTCTGAATAAGCAGTGAGCTAGACGCTTGCTCTTTCATTCTGACCTGCAGATAAATATGACCTACATTTCTTTATTTTCATTTTTTACTGTGCATTCAAAGATTTTTTGGTTTTGAACGATCTTTTTTGGAAAGGGGGGTTGCGAAATTAAACTGAAATATTTATAAGCACTACGGTTAGGTGTCTGTGTGTGTGTGTGTGTGTGTGTGTGTGTGTGTGTGTGTGTGTGTGTGTGTGTGTGTGTGTGTGTGTGTGTGTGTGTGTGTGTGTGTGTGTTCTTATATGTTAAATAGTACCTGTGTGCTTGTTTTCGGTAAACATTTGGTGATTTGTTCTTTTTTAATGCGCAGCAACGAATCGTAAATGCATGTACAGTACCATGACTTACAATGATCTGATTGACCTCACCTGATCTGACCTCACCTGATCTGACCTAACCTAACCTGATCCTCCAGTTCACATCAATTCACTACAATATACACCAAAAACGAGTAAAAACGTGAATATTCGCGTGTGTTTTCTGGCATGTAACTGTCATTCTCCATTATGAAGAGTCGCACGGAGCAAATTTCAGTATAACAAATCATCAATTCGTTAACAAACCAATGCCTGACACCACCAGTTCGTTAATAAACCAATCATCACACTATCACTTCATTTAAAAAGCTAATGCATGTCAACACCACTACGTTAAAAAGAGGAATACTAAATTTTCTGTCCCTATACACAAACAAAACAAAAATCAACACTGATAATCTTCAAAACGCAATGCAGAACAAACACATTTACATCGATTTAAAATTAAATGGTTCATTCACCAAGAACCTCGTGGAATATTACATTTTCTGTTCTTGTATACAAACGAAAACAAAAAAATTGAACACGGAAAGTCCTTCACAATGCAAGGCAAAACCAGCACATTTGTATCTGATCAAAATAAAATAGGGCGTTCATTTACTGAGGACTCCGTGGAATCAAGGAAAGGGAGGGAGGCAAGAGTGTTAAGTCCAGCTACACAGTTGGAACTCATTAACACACTCAGTAAGGCTACACTCACAGCCAGCAACTCCGCCCTCCCCTGCACCTAACACCACCACACTCCGTTTACCCCAGATAGAATGTTAAAACAGGGAGTACCTACATACTCACTCTCACTCTCTCTCTCTCTCTCTCTCTCTCTCTCTCTCTCTCTCTCTCTCTCTCTCTCTCGCTGTGTTTTCTTTTGCTAGACTCACTAATTAGCAGACTCTCAGGATTCTGTCGACGGAGCTTCTTTTTTCCTCCCGAGTGTAATCTGGCGGCGCAGAGAGCTCGGGAGAAGGAGGAGGGGAGAGAAACGAGAGGGAGAGGGAAGGAGAGAGAGAAAGAGAGAGCATTACAGGAACGAAGGCGAGAAATGGAGGAAGGAAAGAGACAGGAAGGAAGAAGGAAGCAGGAGGAGGGAGCCCAGTGATTGCTTGTGTTTGCTCGGTGAAGTCAGGAGGAGAAGCCACGCACATCAGTTCCTTGGTTCCTTTCCATTGAGACGAGGAGGAAGGAGAGTTTGGATTTGGGTTTCGATTACTTTTTTTCTCTCTTTTCTTTCCTCAGTGATTACTCGCGTCTGGGAAGGAGGGAGGGACTGGGATAGGATAGGTATGTAAGGAAGGTACGTAGATAGATAGGCACGTAGATAGGTAAGTAGAAAGGGAGGAACGGAGGAAGATAGTCAGTTGGATAGATAAGAAAAGAAAAAGCGAGAAAGTAAGGAAGGGCAAAGATACGAAGCAAGAGAAAGGAAAAAAGGAATACTTGGAAGTGAGACAAGCAGAAAAAGAAAAGGAAGGAAAATATAAGACATGGAAAAAAGGGCAAAGTGAGGAAGGTAGGAAATGAAGCAGATCGAGAAGAAGAAAGGTAAGAAGAAGGAAAAGAAATAACGGAATGAGGAAGGATGTGTCAGGGAGTGAATAATCAAGAGAAGGATGAAGGAAAGGAAGGGTGGAGAGAAGCGGAGGATGAGAGAAACCAGATTGAGGTGGTATGTATACACACAAATTATATATGCATGCACACACACACACACACACACACACACACACACACACACACACACACACACACACACACACACACACACACACACACACACACACACACACACACACACACACACACACACACACACACACACACACACACACACACACACACACACACACACACACACACACACACACACACACACACACACACACACACACACACACACACACACACACACACACACACACACACACACACACACACACACACACACACACACACGTTTCATAACAAGCGTCCAGCATGGCAGTAATACAGTTGTATTTTGTATGGAAATAGACTAAACAAACATACAGAAAAAGAGATATGTGCATTTACATATTACATTAATGCATACAGACAGGCAGGCAGGGAGATGGATAGACGAGTGGACAGAAAAGTACATAGAAGCAAACAGACAGACAGAAAAATAAATGGAGAAAAAGATAGATAAATAAATAATAAAAAATCAATAAGAAAAAAAGATTTGTAAAACGTAAAAGATAGATAAATAGACAGGAAAATAGATAGATAGGTAGATATACATATACACACAAAGGAACAAACATATATAGATACAGATTAATAAATATATGTACACACACACACTTGAATAGAACGACAAAATAGAAATACACTGATGAAAAATGACCACACACACACACACACACACACACACACACACACACACATACACACAAAGACTAAATGGGTGAGTGAGTGAGTGAGTGAGTGAGTGAGCGACGGCCAAGCAAAAATGAAATATTGATCAATTCCAAAACTTGTAAGAGGAAGAGGCACAGCTGCTGGAGAAGTAAAGGAAGGAAAACTGTGAGTAAGGAGAAGCAAACACTGCAGGACAGGAGGCAGGCAGTACGCGCCGGGGAGTAAAGGTGAAGGAGGGAAGGGCGAGGCAGAAAATATATAAATAGATAGTATGTTTTGAACGGCCGCGGGAAAGGTTTCTGGGATGTGATGGAGGGAGAAAGAGGAAAAGAAGGAAGGGAAATAGAATGAGGAAGTGGATGGGAACCAGAATAAAACGGAGTAGGAGAGAAAAAAAAGAATAAAGGGTGATTAGAAGCGAGAGTAGAATGAAAGCAATGAGCACGACAACGACAAAGACGAAGAGAAGAGGAAAAAAAAGAGAAAATACAAAAAAGAAGAAAAACGAGAAATAATAGAATGAGTAAAAGAAAGACGAAAACAGAAAGCGTGAGGGAGAAGAGGATGAAGAATGGAAACAAGACTGAAATGAGAATGAAAAAGGAAGAAAGAAAACGATAAGTAGCAAGAAGACGACGAAGACAAGGACGATGAAGAAAAGGACGAGAACAAAGAAAACTAGAATGAAGATAACGATGAGAGGGAGAAAGGAGGAAGAAGAAGAGGAGGAGGAAGAGAATGTGTGGAAGGAAAACGAAGACTAGGACAGATGAAAGGAACGATAAAACAGATAAGATAGACGAGCGAAGAGGGCCATAGAGGGAAGCAATAAACGGAGGGAGGGGAAAAGATGCACAGGAAGAGAGAGAGAGAGAGAGAGAGAGAGAGAGAGAGAGAGAGAGAGAGAGAGAGAGAGAGAGAGAGAGAGAGAGAGAGAGAGAGAGAGAGAGAGAGGGAGGTGAAAAAGTATAGATTGATGTGTTTTGACGAGCACGGCAAAAAAGAACATTCTGAATGGTGAAAACTTGAAATAGCACTTGGTTTGATCTTGCTGTGTGTGTGTGTGTGTGTGTGTGTGTGTGTGTGTGTGTGTGTGTGTGTGTGTGTGTGTGTGTGTGTGTGTTTAGCCGTTTTCTTTTTCTTCCATTTGTCTCTTTTCTATTTACCTTTGTACTTTGTTAACTGCTTATGTATTTCTGACTATTCTTGTTTTGTTTTTGTTTTTTCACCTTGTTTTTTTATGATAATTGTGCTGCCTTTCTATACTGACTGTTCCTGTTTTATATGTTAATTACCATTTTTAAGGTAATTTTGTGCTTCGTTTCAGTTCATTTGCCTTATTTATTATATTAGCTGTGTTTGTTTATATACTCGCACTAATTTTTTGTTTCTTTATGCCAAATATCAGTGTTTCATGTGTTAAATGTTTTATTCTTATTAACTATCTTTATTCATTTGTCTCTCTACCCTTGATTTTATTCACTAGTCTAACTGCTCTCGTCTTCATTCACTGATTTCTTTGCTTTCGTCTCTATTCACTAGTTTTATGTTCTTTTCCTTATCCATTGGTCTAGTCTACATTCATTAATTCTTTGCTCACTAGTCCAGCCATCCTTATTATCTCAGCAAATCGTAAAAACAGCACAATGTTAAACAGCACAATTATCACTATGAACGCAACCACGTTGAAGACACACAATTACTGACGCATTTCTTATAAAAAGATTACTAAGGAAAGATGCAAGTTAAGGAGAAATCTGTAAGTCAAGTTGGAAATCATTGTAAACTTTCTTGCAAAGCTGTCACTTTAAGTTAAGTTCATGAATTTAAGAAAAGATGGGATGTGGTGTGTGGCTGGGTAGGATGTGTGGGCGGGACACACACACACGCACTCAAACTCTCTCTCTCTCTCTCTCTCTCTCTCTCTCTCTCTCTCTCTCTCTCTCTCTCTCTCTCTCGTCGTACAAGGGGGAAGACAGACCAATAACAAGACTGCTACTTAGCCCAAACCTGGCCTAACGAAGGGATTCACGTCCACAAAAAGCCAATTACCACGCCGGGCTTCCCACGGGGCGCCCAGAGAGGAGGACCATCACAGCCTCACGCCAGACAAGAGGCCACTTACGGCAGAGTCAACCTGAGGGAGTCAGGGACACAGTTCACGTCTGCTTCACTAACTACTGACTTAACGGTAACGTTGCACGGATGATGTCTTGGAAATGCCTGTAAAGATGTATTAGCTCATATACCATTAGTTATTTTTTTAAGATGTCGTCCGTCTTAACAATAACGCGTCTTTTTTTTATAAGGTTTGAGAATTAGGCTCTTATTTTTTCAACGCTTCGAGGTTTCACTAGGACTACTTGCTTTGGCCACATATGATTAAGTCAGGTTTTCCATTATTTTTTCTTTAATGATGGAAAATGCAAGTCGTGACATTCATTGACGCCCTCCATTTCGTCAAAAAAAGACGATATGTTTAGGAATATGGTGCTGAGAGACTGCGGTGCGTCTGTCTATACTAAATGATGCATTATGACTACACACGAGTATTTTGCCGAGGTTTTGAGGGCACATTTTCAACGTATCTGTCCATAGTTTATACAAAAAATATGCACACTGTAAAAAAAAGGAATAGCATATACATCAATTTTATCCGGCAGTGTTCGTATAGAGAGCGTGCCTTTGCATGCTGAAAGAGTGAAAGTGTGAGACTATTTCAGTGCACTATCTGCCATTTATATAATTTTTCTCCTTGTCATCATAACAAAATGCCTATTACTTTGTTGTAGGCAGGGACCGCTGATGATGATGATGATGATGATGATGATGATGATGATGATGATGATGATGATGATGATGATGATGATGATGATGATGATGATGATGACTGTACGTCCACATATAATGCAATTATTGTATACTCCACTACCAACTGAATTAATATTTTGACAAGATTTGTTTCATAAATATGACAGTTGGCTTCAGATAGAGCGATCACAAATAACACAAAGCAACATAAATAATACACATCACATAATGACTAATGAACTAAACAAACGAAAAAAAATAGATAAACAAAATATTGAAATATAAATATACATATATATAAATATACATTATATATATATATATATATATATATATATATATATATATATATATATATATATATATATATATATATATATTCTTTCTTCACCCTTCGCTATAATCCTTCAAAATCAGACGTGTGTGTGTGTGTGTGTGTGTGTGTGTGTGTGTGTGTGTGTGTGTGTGTGTGTGTGTGTGTGTGTGTGTGTGTGTGTGTGTGTGTGTGACTGGATCAGCTGTAGTCTCCCTTTGTGGTTCGTGAAGGATAAGCACAGACAAGGGGAGTGGGGAGTCCTGATCTAGTATTCTCTCTACAGAAACCGCCTCTCCCTCGCCGCCATCCTGCCCCGCCTCAGTCTTCCATTCTTTGTTCACTTCCCTCAAAAACGCTGTGGTGTGGGGCCTCTTTATTCTCATTGACCTTTATCTTTAAATTCCTACCACACCCACACACATTCTCTCTCTCTCTCTCTCTCTCTCTCTCTCTCTCTCTCTCTCTCTCTCTCTCTCTCTCTCTCTCTCTCTCTCTCTGTTGTTGCCACATTAATGTTTTATTCAACTTAATACCGTCCTTCATATTTCAGTATTTCTGTGTTTCCCTGCATCTCTCTCTCTCTCTCTCTCTCTCTCTCTC
This sequence comes from Portunus trituberculatus, assembly GCF_017591435.1. Taxonomy (NCBI): domain Eukaryota; kingdom Metazoa; phylum Arthropoda; class Malacostraca; order Decapoda; family Portunidae; genus Portunus; species Portunus trituberculatus. The sequence continues at coordinate 12,602,873 of NC_059298.1, forward strand.
TCTCTCTCTCTCTCTCTCTCTCTCTCTCTCTCTCGCGCACACAACTTCAAATTTTAGTTTTCTCTTCTCTTCCTTTCTTTTCCACGTCACTTGCTGGGCTGGCGAAGGTGCACTGCTGACTCCTCCTCCTCCTCCTCCTCCTCCTCCTCATAACCATAACCACGCCCTCCTATGTACCTGCCCAAAAGGATAAAACTGACGAAGGTAAACAAGGATATGAGAGTGAAAGGTCGAAGGAGGAAATGAGGGAAGGGAAGAGAGAGACAGATAGATAGATAGATAGAGAGAGAGAGAGAGAGAGAGAGAGAGAGAGAGAGAGAGAGAGAGAGAGAGAGAGAGAGAGAGAGAGAGAGAGAGAGAGAGAGAGAGAGAGAGAGAGAGAGAGAGAGAGAGAGAGAGAGAGAGAGAAAGTACAGGAAAATAAAAGAGAAACTGATACCTGGGAACACTGCAAGTAGGTCACAGAAAAAGAAAAATATACGTGCTGGAGGCAGAGAGATAAACACACGCACACGTACACGCACACGCACACACACACACACACACACACACACACACACACACACACACACACACACACACACACACACACACACGACACGAGGAAAGATAAATGAAAGAAATAGCAGGAGAAAAAGAGAAAAAAAGAAAAAAAAGAAAGAGAAAACCAGAAAGAAAGGAACGAAAGAAGAAAGGATGGAAAAGAGAAAGAAAAAGAGAGGTGATGAAAAAGATAGCAGGAAGTGAAAAATGTAGCAGAGAAATTACACATACAAGACAGGCTGTCACAAAAACATGTATGCCAATGTACAAAAATTAAGAAATCACTCAGTCAGTCAGTCAGTCAGAAAGGCAAAAATAGAAAGACACACAGACTGGCAGACAAGTAAAGACAGACTGACAAGCAAAAAAAAAAAAAAAACACAGACAATTATCAAATTATGAAACGTAACAAACAGAGTGGTGCAGAAATAGAACAGGACAGAAAAGAAAACAAAAATCATTCAAATCAAATGAAACTAAAGACATGCGAAGGTTAACAGAAAAGACAGACAGGCAAAGACAAATAAACACTAAATTGCACAAAAAAACTACAACGAAACACTGAAATACAGAAATAAAACCTGGAAAAAAGATATAAAAAACATGCAAATCAAATTGAACCATCCCCGAACCTGAAGCGGCGCTGGCTGTCAACAATTCCAAGTGTCGCAAACAAGTTGAGGATATAGGAGTCGGAATTTCTCAATATTCTTCTCGAAAACTGCAGTGTGAGGCAGTAAGGAGATCCTGGTGGTGTTGAGGGTGAGTAAAGAAGAATAAGAACGCCAGGATATGAGAAAATAAAGGAAAGCTGCAGGAAGTCACTAGTCAAGGCAAGAAGAAGCAATCCTACACAAAACAGACATTAGTATTAGTGATGTTAAAAAATGAAGACCAATATAGTACATGACAGAACTATACTTGCATGAGCGGCACGGAAAATCTAAGAGGAATCAGAATCAATAAGATGCAGCAAGTGGTGGATTCTAGCGGAGGTAGTAGTAATAAGTAAGTAATAATCGATGTGGTAATGGGAAAGCACTTATATGAGCGGCAAACAGAACTTATAAGACGTCACATGTAGTAAGTGAAGTCAATGGAAGACACTCTAGTCATAAAGGATAAAGTGGATTAGTCAATGGGTGAATGTGGTTAAGAGTGTATGGGTGGATGTGGTTGAGTATATAAATGAGTGAGTCGGGGATGGATTGGTCGACGAATGTTGGTGTGGGTGGCTGCTCTTTTCACTACGTCACACTGCGGCATCACTTTCATTATATTTTGAATGTCACTGGTGTTAACTTATTCATCAATTGCACGTGTTTTCTGCTCTCTTTTCACTAATAATACACTTCATTAAATTTTCTATATTGACTGTAGTAGTGAATGTGTCGATGTCTCACAAAAACCTTGACATCACGGAAAATTAATGAGAAAGGTGAATGTCAAAGCGGACTGGACTGGCAAGAAGTTTATGTCTGTAGGTGGAGTGTTTACGTGGGTGAAGGTAAAGGAGATATGACGAGAGGGAAAAGCACTGTTCCACTTTGAGATCCTATAAATAGTCAGCATTACGTTCCCCACTGCAACACAAACACAGGCTTCAAACGTTACCTTCACCTACTGCAGTTACTTAAAATTGATAATAAACTAATGAAGAAACACATGTAAGTATCTCATAAAGTGTCACAGAAACCACTGTAGACTAGCAAATTAATCCACTAGACATTTTCAAATATATGCCATCATCAAATACAAGACACATAACATCAAGACTAAGCTCAGTTCAACAAAAGACTAAATACTGTCCTTGCTTCTAGTCTTGTCTCTCTCCATTATTACTAACCACTCGATAACCGTCCACGAAAAACACAGCGGACATTGAAATAAATCTACAGGGCGGTAATTTCCAGATTCACGTACCCATTCACGAAAGGTACAGAGAACACGCCACGCAACCATCAACACTGCTCACCTTTGTAACGCAACGTGTGTGTGTGTGTGTGTGTGTGTGTGTGTGTGTGTGTGTGTGTGTGTGTGTGTGTGTGTGTGTGTGTGTGTGTGTGTGTGTGTGTGTGTGTGTGTGTGTGTGTGTGTGTGTGTGTGTGTGTGTGTGTGTGTGTAGATGGCAGACTCCTCACTTCCCGACATCCAGGTTACTTCATTCCAGTTTCCTCTCAAGTATGCATAAGCCCAAAATTGTCCTATTGTTAAAGTGAAACGCCTAAAAGTTCCCGGTAAATCAGATCGATTCCGTCCCGTTACTAGCCAGCGGAGTCTCGATTTCCTTAATTTCCTGTTCACGTCCAAACTTTTGTAAAATAACTGCCCCCGAGCCGGAACTTTCTCATGATGTGTATTGGCTCCCGCTACTGTAATGAAAATACTTTGACAAAATTAGATTGTAAGTTATGAATACTTCAGTACTACAAAAGTATCTTGCACTGATTAAAAAAAAACACTGAAATTCTTCCTTTATATGATTAATATATGTCACACACACAGAAATAATCATGTATTAAGTAAACGTTTGTTGTTCACACTTAACACCTTCAGTACCATAACGTGTTTTCATTTTTATTCTGCTTATTATTTGACGACTTTATACAGCTTAAAAAACTTATGGAGGTATTGAAATAATGAAGACTCTGGCCAATAATCTTCTGATCTCCACAGACCCTACATAATGTAAATGAAATCATTTATCATACCCAAAACTCATAGAAAAATGCGTCCCAGTACTGAAGAGGTTAAATTAAAGGCCCAAGCTTTTAAAATTGGCAGAAAATTAACAACGTATTTGAACCAACTCAGTCAGTAATTTATCTGGACGAAGGAAGTGTTAACGTGTTGCCTCCTTCCACTGAACACTTGTAAACATTATCAAATCGAAAAGAAAGTCTTATGTTCTCGATTTTATACAGCAGAAAATATCTCGGCAGACATTTACTATTATTTACTACTAATGTTATTGTTTCTTGCATTTTTTATTTACTTTTTTTTATTTTCTTACTTTTGTCTGAACAACAACTGATCATATTTCTTTGGTTACTGCTCCGTCTCCCGCCATCTCACATTCCGGAGTGGATCAATCACGTGGACCGGGCGAGCTTAAGTGAATGCGACAGCCATTGATCAACACGAACCAAAAGCTCTTTTCACTGTTTTAATTACGCTGGAGACAAAGATTCTGATAGGAGTCTTCTGGAGTCAATGGATCTTATCGAATGTCTTTTTGTTTTCTTTTTTTTTAATCAACATAAGAGGCCTCCATTGTTACACTAAATGACAAGTTTGCCCAGGTTGTTTAATAGTTCTGCCTTTATTTCCATTGATCCCATCTATTCCAAGTCACACGAGCACCACCTATCTCATTTCTCCATCTAAACACAATCACATTTATTCCAAGCCATCCCAGTAACACCTATCTCAATTCTCCATCTAAACACAATCACATTAAAAAAAAAAAAAAAAACATTCAAGTCAGAAAGAAAAAAATAGGAAACTCACACTCATAATATGTCTCAAGGACTCGCTTGATCTTGTGCTTTCCTCCCATTCCTTCCATATATCCTGGTTACAATACGCCTCAAGCCTCGTATGTCACGTGTACTGGAGGAGAGCCATCGCCAACGCTACCACCACCGCTACCGCCACCGTCACCGCCACCGTCTTGCCTCGTCGTCAGCGGGAGGCTCCTAAGACTTATCTCGGCTGTTCTCCCGTTGGCTTGCGGTCGTCGTCAGGAAATTCTTTCATTTCCGTAAAGGCTGTTTTGTTGCGCTGGCGTCCACACCAGATAGGACTGTTGGAGGTGGGCCGTGTTTTTTTTTTTTTTTATTGTTGTTGGGGGTTTAGGTTAAGGGTGGTAGTGGTGGTGGTGAAAGCAGTAGTGGTAGTGGTAGTACGTGGTAGTAGCATAATAGTGGTAGCAGCAGTGGTAGTGGTATTGGTAGTAGTAGTAGTAGTAGTAGTAGTGGTAGTGGTAGTGGTAGTGGTAGTAGTAGTAGTAGTAGTAGTAGTAGTAGTAGTAGTAGTAGTAGTAGTAGTAGTAGTAGTAGTAGTAGTAGTAGTGGTGGTGGTGGTGGTGGTGGTGGTGGTGGTGGTGGTGGTGGTGGTGGTGGTGGTGGTGGTGGTGGAAAGAGGAGCAGCATGTAGTAGCAGTATGTAGCAGGATGGTAGTAATGAAAATGAGTGTGTGTGTGTGTGTGTGTGTGTGTGTGTGTGTGTGTGTGTGTGTGTGTGTGTGTGTGTGTGTGTGTGTGTGTGTGTGTGTGTGTGTGTGTGTGTGTGTGTGTGTGTGTGTGTGTGTGTGTCCACTCATCTATTTCTTTCCTAAAGCTGGGTCAACATAACAATTGCCAGTCTCATAATTTGCAAAATTGTGCGGCGAGTCTGTTTTTTCCCTTTAATGGAGAGCTATTCCATCCATAAAGAAAACGAAAGTTGAGGCCTCGCTGATCCACAAACAAAGGCCGTCCGGCTTGTGTTGCCTCTGGGAAAACTTTGTTAATTACCGCCACACTGAAAAGATTGGGATTACTCTTCATATTCCTTTTTGTAATGCTAAAGACTAAAAAGAAAATGGGAAGAATGTAAGGAAAAATTGAAAATATGAAAACTCAATTTTAAAAACTAAAAGAATATATGAAACCGGCAGGAAAATATTAAAAAATATGCAGATCGAGTTAGTGATACTATGAGAAAAATATCTAAAAGAAAAACTTTTCTGAAAATGTGAAAGTGTACGCAGAAGATGACACGCTGAAAAATAATAGGAGATAATGAAGAGTTACACTGATGAAAGCATGAAAAAAAAACTGAACTGGAGTCTTCCGCTAAAAATAGTCATCCGGAAAAAACGAAAATTTTCTAATACTCCAAAGTAAAAACCTCAGATCAAGGCAGTCCTAAAGCAAAAAAGAAAAGAAAAAAGAAAAAAAACATCACACGACATAAAAGGAACAGAAAGGAACGTTTCGAAATACAAGAGCAAGGCCTGAATATTTCCAGAAAGGTGAGGACAGACAGAAACCAGAAAGTGCCAAGACGCTGCAACTGGAAAATATTTCAAGAAAACGAAAAAAGGCAACCATTTCAACAACTACAGCCGCACACCCTTTCTGCCAACACCGCAAGCTTTCCCTACACCCCGACGCCCCCGCCAATCCTGTAGTGATCCCCCAGCACAGCGTCGAGTGTCAAGAATTTAATAACCTGGCTTGGTCGCATCGACTCACCTGCATATTTCAGCGACACAGATGCCAAAACATGGCGGCCCCGATAGCCGAAGTGTGCGTGGTGCTTCAGACGCGGATATTGTGGCCCGATGGTAACATGGAGGTCAGGTGATGTGATGGCAGTGGTGGTGTGGGAGCTGGTGGCTGGATGGGGACTGAGGATGACCTGAGAGTTATATCAGAGGTGATGGTAGTGGTGGAGGTTGGAAAAGGGAGGTCAAAAGCTGTGCATGGAGAGTGGAGAAGAGATAGGAGTGTTTAAAGTATGAGAGATGAAAAGAGTAGCAGAAATGGGGAGTTCGAGAGGATAGACATAGTGGTTAAATCAGAAAGAGTGGAGCTTATAATGAAGTAAGATACAAGGTACGAGTTAGGATAGAATTGGTGAAGTACATGCATATCATTCAAATCTTAAGGGAAGGAAGGAACATATTTTATAAGGAATAGTGGTGGGAATGGGAATGGTGGACAAATGGGAGAGGCAAGGAAATCACAAGCGGAGGGAAGGAGGTAAGGGAGGTTAGGTTAGCCAGGGAAGAGGAACAAGAATAGGATAAAAAAAAAAAAAAAAAAGGAAAAGCTTGGGTGTTAGGAAGGGTAAGGAAGCACAAACAGAGGTAGACGTGAAAGTATGCAAGGTAGAAAAACAAGCCCTTATCCTAAACAATTTATCAACAAGACTATTTTCAAAGAGATAATTAGCTGGATCCTCAATAGTATGTACCCAATGAATAATGCACAATTTTTTTTCTTAATCTATCACTAAAACCACAAAAAAATGCACTAAAAACCTTTGGCCCTTCAACTAGAGTCTATTGAATGTAGTTGGAGTGCGGTGCGGAATTGTTTCAGAGTATGGCAGTTAGCGAGGGGACTGGAGGCGTGTTAGTGGTTATATAGGCATGGATGTGCAGGAGGGTGGTGGGGATACAGGCGTGACAGTCAGTGGGAAGGGGGAGAAGGGCAGGGTTGTACGGGAAGGCCAATGGAGATGAGAGAGAGAGAGAGAGAGAGAGAGAGAGAGAGAGAGAGAGAGAGAGAGAGAGAGAGAGAGAGAGAGAGAGAGAGAGAGAGAGAAAGCACACGTTCACGCCACAGTGGAATGAAAGCAAGCCTGAAGCGTTTTATAAATATGAACAGTTCAGAACAAACCACCAGGAAGCGTGCATCTCTCTCTCTCTCTCTCTCTCTCTCTCTCTCTCTCTCTCTCTCTCTCTCTCTCTCTCTCTCTCTCTCGGCAACCCCCTCCATCATTAATGTAAGGGCCGGTCTGCAGAGTCAACTTTTAATCTGCAAAATCCAAACATTCGCCTACTTTAAACACTGTGCTCGTCTGTGTGTGTGTGTGTGTGTGTGTGTGTGTGTGTGTGTGTGTGTGTGTGTGTGTGTGTGTGTGTGTGTGTGTGTGTGTGTGTGTGTGTGTGTGTGTGTGTGTGTGTGTGTGTGTGTGTGTGTGTGTGTGTGTGTACCACGGGTGAGTTAAGGGTTGTAAAGATTGGTTAGACTATAAGGAAGGTCAAGAAAATCTGCTGAAAAAAAAAAAAAAAAAAAAAAAAAAAAAAAGGAGGAGACCCAGAAGAAGGATGATGAGGACGAGAACCAGGAGCAAGAGGATGAGAGTAAATAAAAGAAAACGAAAAAAAATAATAGCTATAAGGAGAGAAAAGGAAAGACAAGGAAAGTGAGTGGAAAAATATATATATGCAAAAAAAAAAAAAAGCTGATAAAGAAATGCAAGAGCAAGATAATAATAACTGAAGGAGACTGAAAGCAGGAAAAGAAAAGTGAGTTGGTGTGGATGAATACGAAATAATGCAGTAGGATTGAGGTACAAGAAGAGTATTTGCTTATTTATCTACAATACTATCTTTTACGATCCAGCCTGTGTAGACATTGAACCACACACACACACACACACACACACACACACACACACACACCACTATGCTAACGATACGTGCATTTAAAACTATCCAAGCAAACACAAACACGCACAGCAAAATAAGTGAAACGTGGCCTGGAGAAACCTGCCGTGGTCGTGTTTACAAATTAATAATGCGGGCGAACAGAAATAAAAGGGAAAATGAGAAGGAAAAACTTCGAGTCTTGTCTTAAAGAACGCGACAATTTTGGCCACCGCTGAGTCATTACAAAATCAGTGCAATGCTGGGTGCAGTTTTGCCTCTAATTGTTGTTACTGAACTGGATCTGAGCCCCACATGTGAAAAGAAAAGAAGTTAACTTCACTGAATGATATAAAGAGAATATTTCGGTGTGTGTGTGTGTGTGTGTGTGTGTGTGTGTGTGTGTGTGTGTGTGTGTGTGTGTGTGTGTGTGTGTGTGTGTGTGTGTGTGTGTGAGAGAGAGAGAGAGAGAGAGAGAGAGAGAGAGAGAGAGAGAGAGAGAGAGAGAGAGAGAGAGAGAGAGAGAGAGAGAGAGAGAGAGAGAGAGAGAGAGAGAGAGAGAGAGAGAGAGAGAGAGTTAATATTTTTAAGCGTATATAAATTAGCTTACATTTGCAATGAGTGAGTTTACAGATGCTATACAAATAGTGTACAAACGCACATAAAAATACATATAAAAAAACTTTCTCCTAGGTAAAATTAATTAGTCTTCAAGGCAATAAAGTTACATAAAATATCATGATCTTAGTGAAAGATTCTTAAAAAGTTGAAAGTACAAACTTATAAACTTTTTTTAACAAGGAAGGTAAAAATCTAAGACTTCCAATAATCTTTAAAAACTAAAAGTAAACATTAACAAACTCATAAAACTCTTGCGATTATTTTTGCAAATTATTGAAAAGTGAAAGAATACACTTACCAGATAAACCAGCGAGCATTAAAACTGTCCACTTCAAAGTAAAAAGGAAGAGAAGAGCGAGAGTGATTCATGGCTGACGGGCCGAGCGCTTCAAACACCCACCAAGGCACAACATGAAAATTCCGCCTTTTGCCTCGCCACCCCAGAATATCACGCCACCCAACAACCGTGTTCAAAAGTGCCCGGCAGCGGGAAAATATTTTGCTGGATAAATCTACCTTATTTCATTCTACTCCCTCTCTCTCTCTCTCTCTCTCTCTCTCTCTCTCTCTCTCTCTCTCTCTCTTTCAATGGCCTTCCCCAAGAGTGACGTTAGTCGTGTGGATAGTGTGTCTCTTTTTTCCCAGCGTTTCAGTGCAGCGCGCCGTGATGTGGAGCCATGAACGTGTTACTGATTTGTTTTCTAAACGTTGCTGGACGAATGGAACCGGTGGACTGCATGGGAGGTGTAGAATTCCCGGTATCGAGTGCTGGTATACGTAAACTCAGTGCCAGAACCTCAGAGTTTAGAGTACCTCCTCCTCCTCCTCCTCCTCCTCTCCTCCTCCTCCTCATCCTCCTTCTCTTCCTCTTCCTCTTCCTCCTCCTCTCCTTCTTTTGTCATAAACATAAAAAATAATACACCATCATTCCAACAAATTCTAATAAAAATCACGAACAAAACTGAAATTGACACACACACACACACACACACACACACACACACACACACACACACACACACACACACACACACACACACACGATGCAAAAACAAACAAATGATGGAATTTCCCAACTACAAAGGAAATAGAATAACACAAGCAATGAAAACAAATTAACAGAAAATAACAGAGAGAATGGGTTTGCGTGTTTGCGAGTATGTGCGTGGGAGGGACAACAGGAAATGGGACAGAGACAGTGGACAGAGAACAAGGGACATAGAGTAACAAAGAAAGCAAAAATACACAAAAAAAAATCAGAGAACGGGAGAAAAAGAGCTAAAACAAGAGGTAAAACAAGAGAAAAAAGAAAAGAAACAGGAAAGAGAGAGAGAGAGAGAGAGAGAGAGAGAGAGAGAGAGAGAGAGAGAGAGAGAGAGAGAGAGAGAGAGAGAGAGAGAGAGAGAGAGAGAGAGAGAGAGAGAGAGAGAGAGAGAGAGAGAAATATTTGAGAGGCAGACCGAAACAGAGAAACAGAGACAAGAAAACAGCAAGAGAAATACAGAAAGATAGAATATAGAAAACAAGGAATAGAAAAATTTGGGAGAAAAAGACTAAGAAACAGAAGAAGGCGAGACAAGAGTAAAGGAAGGAAAAGCAGAATAAGGAAAAGAGAAGAGACATATGGGAAACGCCAACAGAAGAAGAAGAACAAGAACAAGAACAAGAAGAACAAGAACAAGAACAAGAAGAACAAGAAGAACAAGAAGAACAAGATGAAGAAGAAGAAGAAGGAAAAACAAAGAAAATAAAAAGAAGAAGAAAAGAAGAAAAGAAAATGAAGAAGAGACATTTAAGCCAAAAAGAAAACAGGAAAAACAGACAGAAGCTGGGAGAAAAGACAGGACACAGACAGAGAGAAAGGGAAAGGTGAACAGAGAACAAAGGAAAGGATAACAAAAGGTAATGGAGCTTGCAACCACTTCCACTCTTAAAAGCCGAGAGAAATTAAACCATTCAGAACATGTGTGTGTGTGTGTGTGTGTGTGTGTGTGTGTGTGTGTGTGTGTGTGTGTGTGTGTGTGTGTGTGTGTGTGTGTGTGTGTGTGTGTGTGTGTGTGTGTGTGTGTGTGTGTTTGGGGCCAAGTCTCCCACACAATCCTTTGACAGAGCTCGTTAATCTGGTGTAGGGGGGGGAGGAAATAAATTGAGAGATGTGTCTACTATTGTCTCCCTCACTGCGATAATACTGAGGTCGCTGTTTTCTTGTCCCCGTGACTCGTGATTGATAAAAGAGAAATGCATGGTGGAAGATAAAGTGCAGAGTAAAATAAAGAGAAAATAAAAGACAACACAATATTCTGACATTTCTCTATATTCAGTTTGATAATATGAAGACAAAGAAAAAATGGTGGCGAACTTTAAGGTACAAAAAACGAAACTAAAAAGCGTTACGCCTAA
>NC_059298.1:12621080-12638580 GCF_017591435.1 Portunus trituberculatus
ATGGAACGAAAGAATCTCCCTCAATTAACAAAGAAGTCTGCACGTGAATTAAGATAAAGTTTACACAAAATGAATACTCAAAAAATTTCTGCAGATTGATAAAGAAAAATAATCCAAGTAAATCAAAGTCTCTAAATTTAGTGAGTAAAGTTTCTCGATATCAGTAAAAGGAAGAGTCAAGAACAAATCAACATCTTCAGCATCACGTAGCCAAAAAGTGTGTACGCAAACATGAGACTTCCAAACAGAAAAAAAGAAAAGAAAAAAACAGTTCAGCGTACACCACCACATCATATCGCACCTGAAAACAATAAACAATAGACAATAAACAATAGACACACAATCTACTAACTAACCACCTGGCAGCACACAAGCAGCTCCAGAACAAACACTTACTAGAGACAACACTTGAATTGTCCCTTTTGTCATGACGCTTACATGTTTTGTTTTTTTATCTAATCATTATGTCAGGAGTTATATTAGCACACTCTGATAAGACTAACTAGCTAAAGAGTAATATCACTAGAAATGTCTCCTATGTCGTGAAGCTTTATCTATTTACATAAGCATCCTCTGATATTCCAAGCCTAATGAAAAGTTTAGTTCCTGGCGCACACAACACAGGCAGCCTCATAATTAAGACTAAGCCAGAAAATAATATATCAGGAGCTGTTTTGCTGCTGCTGAGCTCCTGGACCCCTCACGAGGATTAGATTACATTGTGTTCAGGATCTAATGATTACACCCTCCAGGCTACACTCTAATTATGATAAACAACTTCCACCACCACTGCGCACTGATGGCCATACTTTGAAACGCTTCCGAGCTGCATTTTCATTAAATTCATAAGTCTCTATACGGAGTGAGGCTGGTTTTTAATGATGTTTTTACAGTTCTAATGACAGATTGACAAAATTTTCACGTTGTTAACAGGAAAAACCGTCTTGAGAACCAAGTTAATCGTCGCAACGAGAGAGTGAAGTATTTCTGAGTACAGGTCTATGCCTTGACGGGTGGAAGAGGCAACAAACCAAACCTCCCGCGTCTCGAGTCCAGCGCTGATGACATGAGGCAATGACGAGGTAATGCTTGCTTGGATTTGCCGCTGGTTAATCCCATTGCCACACGTCTGAAGGATTAAATCAATTTTTGCTGCCATTAACGGCTTTAAAGAGGAGCAGTGCAAGGGAGCTCACAAAAACACGTAAATAGCTTAGTACAGCAAGGGCTCGCTGGTGAAGACTCGATACGTCGCCGGTGAGGAGGACAGCACGACAAGGATGAAACAGAGAGACCTTGCAAAAAACACAAAACAATGAATATAGAGAAAAAGGAATCAGAGGTAGATCTGATGAGCATGGCCAAAAGATGTAAAATCGCTGAAATTACTAAAGGCTCATCCTTCCTCCTATTTATCTTTTTCCATGATATTTAAGGCAGGACACTTATGTATGATACAGTAAAAGAACAGAAGCAGATGTCAAGACTTCAAATTTAGTGAAAGCATCTTCCTGCCCAGCTTCCTGTTTAGATTTAGCATATTTGTTCAACCATTCTTTAAGCTGAGATGTTAACCTATGATAATTTTTTTTGAACTGATAACCTAAACCGTGATAAAGTACTGTAACAGATGAAAGATAATAAAGACGAAGCCTCCTACTCTTTCCTTGGCGAAGACACATGCCGACTCTTCTAAGCATCACAGTGTGTGGTGTGGGGCATGATGCACGCCCAGCTAACACAGCCAGCTCGAGGGAGGAGGGGAGCATCTAAAGCAGAGCTGCCTCGCGCTGCTGCAGGTCAGGCAGACCTCTGGCACCTCCCAGCACCACACTCACGTCCCGCTGCGCTCCACGAGACACCCGTACACAGGGTTTCCTAATCTTGGTAATTAGAATCTCTAATAAATTTGATTAGCGCTCCCCGCATCTCTCTCACGCAGCAGTGAATGCCGGACCGTTCCAAGGACTTCCCGCCGCAGACTAATTCCCTCTCCGCCATTCCGCAGTGAGTCGTCCGTCTGTCACCTTCGCCTGTGCTGGACGTTTTAGCGATCTTTCTGCTTAAAAACGGCCTTTCAATCTATTTATGGTGATTAAGAGACCAGGATGCTTATACGCTACCTTTAAAATTGATACGGTAAATAATTAGATGAAATATGAAACTTTCACACGACACCGATTTATTTCTCGTCTCAGTACAGAATGCTTAAGCTATTATTGATTCTTTAACTGAATACACACGCATACGTGTATACACGTATACGTGCATTTACACACAATAATTCTATATGTACTTACCAGCGTGATGGTGGTCGCCGTGGCAGAGGTCAGCAGGTATCGGTAGTACAGGTGTGTAGACACAAGCCAGAGACTCAATGCCGCACTGGCCCACTGTACCAGTGCCAAGCTTGGCCACTCCACCTCCACCAGCTTGCCACTTCCTCATGTGACTCTTAGCGATACAACGCTGTCAATGTCTATCTGGAAGATAAGTTAATAAGTTACGTCTCAAACAAAGGTACTGATAACAGCCATCTAGCATGCTTTGTAATCCAGGAAGTGCATACATTTTTTCTTCGTAGATTCTCACAGGCTGAATATAAAATACATACATAACATTGAGCAGTGGGTTAGAGTTTGCGAACACAGTTTAATACAATTCTTACACAGATAGATAAGTCTTCCACCATCATCCCGTGGAATATAAAACGAAAGGGTGAGTTTTTGTGTGAAACAGTTTGTTAGTGTGCTGATCTGATGGTTGCCGCTTTGATGTGCGTAAATTTAGTGCATGGACATTAACTCACCCTCTGATATGAGCTCGTCACACACACAAACACACACACACACACACACACACACACACACACACACACACACACACACACACACACACACACACACACACACACACACACACACACACACACACACACACACACACACACACACACACACACACACACACACACACACTATTCATCTCAGTAACCTGACAGCTATCGTAGCAACTAAAACAAAAAAGCGAGGACTTCTCTGAGGGAGTGTATCGAGTCTCCCCTTGGCTGATTCCCGGGCATGATTGCATTATTTCTCTGGCCAGCACGTGCCGGGAACATTTATAGGAGCGCAGTAATTCACAGTAAGCAGCCTCGCCGCGTCAGAGTCACACCGCCTGTGCCTCCTGTAATTGCACTACCGACTGAGCCAATCAGCCACAAATTAAAGTCGTGACGGGTTAGGTGCTGCAAAGTTAATTTTCGGTCAGGTCAGCTGGGAACAAGGAACAGAGCGCCAAGCCCAGCTCCTGCCTCCTCCCTAAGGGCACTGCGATAGTGCCGTGCTTATGAGTCACATGGCTGAAATAATGCATGCTGCTTTTTTTTTTTTTTTTTTTTTTTTTTTTTGTCATAATGAACTAAAGTGTGAAGCGACAATAACTGTACATGTATGTGGTGGTGGTGGAGCAGAGAGACCATACGCTCACTAAACATATGCTGCTAAATAAATATCAATGATTATTCCATCAGGTTTCTTCCGGGAGGTATTTCAGGCAGATACGGCGGCACTCAACAATGAGGCAAGAGTGTCACTAACTCCTCGTGCTGCCTGATCCAATCGGTGACCCCTGCCGAGCCACACTAAAGGGTCCCAATGTTGATGCGCCATATAGCACCAACCTTCCTAACCCCTCGACGCAGGGACTCCCCACTGAACAAGCCGTCTGTCACGCGTCCATGTTGTGTCAAGGGAAAAATCTGATAATAAATACGGCCATGCAGGTAACGAGGTCAGCCTGTCATCACGCGCCGGCCAATCAGGGAGACCGTGAACTGGGAATTAACCTGAGCCGTGCAGTGAGGGTCTTCGACTCCCCGCCGTCACAAGATACGCTGCCTCTCCGCACCTCATTCATCCCACATTGAAAAAACTAAACTAATTAACGTCGAGCTTGAAAATTTTATCAATATCCTAAATGCGTTCCATCTTTAAACATCGATTAAACTATAGGGAGTTGGCTGAGGGAAAACATTACTTAAAAAAAGTGTAGAAAAAAACAAAAAAAAACGATGGCGTTGGCCCAGCTCCGCTCCTCAAGACTTGGCCTCTTGGCGCCCTGCTCTCCATCTTACTCCCTCCCAGGTGAAAAATGATGAGTCCGCCTCTCCATAAATCTTATTTGGACGGTGCTCGTTAGAAACTGCTGATCAGGCTGCCTCCATCTATTTTTTTTTTTTTCTCTCTCTCAAGGTTTTCAACAACAAACTTGATTCAAAATGCTACCTTCAACGAAAACAAAAAAACGATGAGTATAAACAAAGCTGCAATAACATTACCAGAGGATGAGGAGAAGATGGAAACACTTGTATATATCATGTTTCCAAAGTCAAAAAACATCACTGTTAATAAGAACAAAGAGCCATGAGTATACGCAGTGATACTCAGAGACACAAGGGGATGAGATGAGAGTTTCACCTGAATTTTTTTGTGCATTTATTTCTGTGTCCTGAGTCTCATCCCACATTAAGATGGAAACACCAATACATCACAGAACAGAAGGCGAGGACTAGTATGGGTGAAAAGTACTAGCTTATGAAGAGATTGTTTATAATACTTATTTTGTAAGCTCATTGTGTAAGACAAATATAACAAAACCGATAGTGTTAAATTTCCTTCGTCAATTACTACTATATATGTTAAGTAGCAAAAAATACCTCCTCGACCCCACACAGCAAGGAAAGAGCAAAAGCAAGCACACCTGGCGGCAAGTAAGCACCAGCAGGGAGGACCAGTGAGGGCCAGCACTGCACGGGACAACGTGATTAGCTCCACGGTAATAGGATAAATGACAGGCCGTGATTGGCTGCTAGAAATGGAGCTCTGATTGGCCGTCTTAGGACCAGAGGAACCTTTTTATAATCTATTTTTATTCTCATCTTTTTCTCTTTCTTTTTTTATATGTGTAGTAAGCTGTCGAGCAAATGACAGTGAAATCGACATAAAGGCAAAGCTTCAGTCAATATCTACCATCACTTGTTCTGTTATGTGACGAAATGTTTTGCTCTCCTCTGCTTACCACCACAACCACCACCACCAACCTACACCACCACCACCTACACCACCACTATGTTCCCATTATCGACTGTAGCTAACCAATAGACTTGACAATTACTACGTGATCCTACAACCTCCCACAACAATTAGTTATGTGATACACTTATCGTAGAAATAATATAACGCAGTACAGGAGATTTCTTTAATTATCAACATGGCGAGACAATAATTATTTAGTACGTTTCTCTCTCTCTCTCTCTCTCTCTCTCTCTCTCTCTCTCTCTCTCTCTCTCTCTCTCTCTGATCATCTGTATAAACGAGTCATTTTTTCAGCTCTTCTTACTCGTTTTCATTTATCACTTTTTTCCTATCTCTCTCTCTCTCTCTCTCTCTCTCTCTCTCTCTCTCTCTCTCTCTCTCTCTCTCTCTCTCTCGTTTGTTCTGCGGCAGGAGGAATTTCCCCGGGGTTCAGTCTTCCATTATCCTGATCTAATTGAATTTTCAGCCCAAAAGGCGCCATGAGAGACGACTGTGCCCAATGTCAGACCACCAGTAATTCGCACTTAAATTTCCATTCCTCCTCCTCCTCCTCCTCCTCCTCCTCCTCCTCCTCCTCCTCCTCCTCCTCCTCTTCCTCTTCTTCCTCCTCCTATTTCGTTTTTTTTTTATTCCTCTATTTTTTTCTTCTCGTTTTTCTCTTTCTTCTCTCTTCTCTTCTTTTTCTTATACAGCTTCTTTTCTTTTTTTACTGACTTCTCCTCCTTATTTCTTCTTCTGTTTCTTTTTCTTCTTCTTCTTCTTCTTCTTCTTCTTCTTCTTCTTCTTCTTCTTCTTCTTCTTCTGCTCATCCCTTCATTGCTTCTCCTTTTTCATCTTCTCCTCTTTCTTCTCCTCCTTTGACTGTTTCTCCTTCTTTTATTTTTCTTCTTTTTCTTTTTCTTCTTCTTCTTCGTCTTCTTCTTCTTCTTCTTCTTCTTCTTCTTCTTCTTCTTCTTCTTCTTCTTCTCCTCCTCCTTCGCCTTTAGCTGATCTCTCTCTCTCTTGCTCATTTTCTTCGTCTGCTTTTCTTCTTCTCCTTCCTCTTCTTCTTCTTCTTCTTCCTCTTTTTTTTTCTTCTTCTTCTTCTTCTTCTTCTTCTTCTTCTTCTATTTATTCTTCTCCTTCTTTCTTCTCCTCCTCCATGTGGATACTAACATAATCCTTAAAGAATTAAGAGTCAACTTAGAGAGAGAGAGAGAGAGAGAGAGAGAGAGAGAGAGAGAGAGAGAGAGAGAGAGAGAGAGAGAGAGAGAGAGAGAGAGAGAGAGAGAGAATGATAAAAACTCCCCCCCAAAAAAATACACCGTTATACAACAAACATTTATCATTATTCATCATCCTTCCCAGCCAATCATGTTTGTTTCCCTGTGTGTATCGTGCTGTGATTGGACTTTACGTAAGGAGCTCTCTCTCTCTCTCTCTCTCTCTCTCTCTCTCTCTCTCTCTCTCTCTCTCTCTCTAACTGGAAAATGTCCCTCCTGTCTTTTCTCTTCAGTTTCATGGTTTAACAAATGGACGCTTTCTTCTCAAACACCTCTTACCTCCTCCTCCTCCTCCTCCTCCTCCTCCTCCTCCTCCTCCACAGACTCCTATTTCTGTGTTCACTTTCCCTTACTTTCTCTCCTTCTCTGATTTTTTTTCCCTCTGTCCGTCTCTCCCTCTCTCCATTCCTCTTCTTCTTCTTCTTCTTCTTCTTCTTCTTCTTCTTCTTCTTTGTCTTTCTCTGTCTTCCATTCTTCCTTTGTTTCCAGTGTATTGTGTTCTTTTAATCCATTTATTCTATTTGTTATATTCTTGTCTCCCTCTTATTGTTCTTTCTTCTTCTCCTTCTCCTCCTCCTCCTCCTCCTCCTCCTCCTCCTCCTCCTCCTCCTCCTTCTTCTCACTCATTTTCCATACCATTGTCCTTATCATATTTCTTTTTTATCCTTTTTTCTTATTATCATCATTACTATTATTCATCTTCATCTTTATCTTCCTCCTCTGATCTCTCTCTCTCTCTCTCTCTCTCTCTCTCTCTCTCTCTCTCTCTCTCTCTCTCTCTCTCTAAGTTTATGTAATTGTTCTTCATCCTCTTTATATTTTAACCTCAACGTTTTTTCCTCTTTCTTTACGTCCTTTTCCTCCTCCTCCTCCTCCTCCTCCTCCTCCTCCTCCTCCTCCTCCTCCTCCAAAAAGAATAAGAAAAAATACGGAGCAACTACTAATAGAAAGATGGAGATTCCCCTACAAATAGAACATAGTAGAAAAAAAAAGAGTATAATAAGAATTGGTGTTAATGATGAATACCAGAAAAAAAAAGGAAGACACAAGGAAGATACTTAGGAGGAGGAAATTGGCTCGTTTTCTGATACAATACGATGGAAAAAGAATGACGAGGATAAAGAATTGGTGCTGGTTACGAATACGAGGGCGGGAGGAAGATGGAGACGAGGAGGAGGAGGAGGAGGAGGAGGAGGAGGAGGAGGAGGAGGAGGAGGAGGAGGACTGTCTCGAGGTCCGGATGAGGCGCTGGCTAGGACTCAAAAGAACTACCCAGCGTAAAAATATAATGGGAATTCCTTCAGCCACTAATGGAGGTAGTTCTTGACGAAGGTTTCCTATCGAGAGAGAGAGAGAGAGAGAGAGAGAGAGAGAGAGAGAGAGAGAGAGAGAGAGAGAGAGAGAGAGAGAGAGAGAGAGAGAGAGAGAGAGAGAGAGAGAATTATTCGATTAATTCTTACAATTCTCTTCTTCCATGTGATCTCTCTCTCTCTCTCTCTCTCTCTCTCTCTCTCTCTCTCTCTCTCTCTCTCTCTTCTTCTTCTTCTTCTTCTTCTTCTTCTTCTTCTTCTTCTCTCCCCTTCTTCTTCTTCTTCTTTTAAACTATAGCTTTCCTTTATCCCATCCTCTGGCTTCACAAGCCAGAGGACCGGAGTTCGATTTCCCGGCAGGGTGGAGATATTTGGGTGTGTCTCCTTTCACGTGTAGTCCCTGTTCACCTAGCAGTGAGTAGGTACGGGATGTAAATCGAGGAGTTGTGACCTTGTTGTCCCGGTGTGTGGTGTGTGCCTGGTCTCAGGCCTATCCGAAGATCGGAAATAATGAGCTCTGAGCTCGCTCCGTAGGGTAATGTCTGGCTGTCTCGTCAGAGACTGCAGCAGATCAAACAGTGAGACACACACACACACACACACACACACACACACACACACACACACACACACACACCAAGGCGCAACACATCGGCATTACCACTTAGGTAATCCTCCTCTGTGACGCAATCCGGAAACGGAGGAAGGTAAACTGAAGGAGCAGAGAGAGAGAGAAAAAAAAGTCTACCCCTCCACCCTCCTTCTATGTCCCATCTTCCTCCTTCCTTCCCTTCTCGCTACTTTGATACCTAGTCTGGCACAGAAGAGGTGAGGGAGGTCGAGAGGACAAGAGGGGCGGTTTAAGATCCTCCACAACAAAGGCGACGCTCAAGACTCAATAAAAGCAAGTAGCAAGGAGGGGATGAGTGGTACACGGAGAATAGATGAGTAGAGAGGAGCAGGGTGAGAGAGAGAGAGAGAGAGAGAGAGAGAGAGAGAGAGAGAGAGAGAGAGAGAGAGAGAGAGAGAGAGAGAGAGAGAGAGAGAGAGAGAGAGAGAGAGAGAAAGTGGGTAGGGTAGAGGAAGGAAGATAAATGGTGAGAGAGTATAGCAAGTGGCCTAAGGATGTACTATACTATACTATACGAGAACCTGAATGGTGATCGTGTGTGTGTGTGTGTGTGTGTGTGTGTGTGTGTGTGTGTGTGTGTGTGTGTGTGTGTGTGTGTGTGTGTGTGTGTGTGTGTGTGTGTGATCTTGTTTTTAGTTGAACATGGTAAGTTAGGTTTGGTTAGGTATAAGTGACGTTAGGTTACATTTGGTGACCTTAATATATGCAGATAACGTCAGGTTAGGTCAGATTAGGTAAAGTTACATTAATATCAACATTTATTATCATTAGCATCATCTTCATCATCATCATCATCATCATCAGGCGTCACTCCCCCGATGAATCACTCCACATCATCACAGCCCGGCACTCCCGCCCCGCACACCAGCCATCACTTCCCTTCCTCACGGCTAAGTCAATGAGAGAGAGAGAGAGAGAGAGAGAGAGAGAGAGAGAGAGAGAGAGAGAGAGAGAGAGAGAGAGAGAGAGAGAGAGAGAGAGAGAGAGAGAGAGAGAGAGAGAGAATATTAGCACTTTGATATGGACCCTAGTATTTACAGTTTTGGATCAGTGTATGTCTTTTGGAACGAAGCACAAATAAGTACAATGAAATAGCTCAGTATTGTTGTGGATTGAACATAAATATTTCTATCCTTTCAGGAAGCTTTTCATAGTGAGTGCAAATCAAAGTGATCGAGGATATCTGCACTTGAAGCGTTCATATATACTGCAACACACATCTGCTCACAAGAGTTTAATACAGCTTCCTGAAATGTTACTGTCCGTTGCACTCTCACCGCTATCAATCAAGCTATTATCAATATTAACTGACGAACTTCCATTAGTTGAATGGAAGTGCCTTGGGAACATTTACTTTCACAAGGAATTCTTTTTAATTATATTCTTTCTTTATGTTGTCTGGAAAAATTATTAAACAACAAATCATTTATAAGGAACTCAGTAAGCTCCCTCTTTAATAAGAACTCTGGAGGGCTTCGTTGCTCTCGCCTTGCCTGTGTCTTTATACTTAAAGGTTAAAAATAGATAAATACACAATACATAGTTTTCCCCTTTACTGAGATTTTCGTTAGAGAAAGCAAGGTAAAGCAAAAAATGCAATACGTATACAATCGAAGTGAGTGCAGCAGGTTAATTAACTCAGCTCTAACCATTCATGTACTTACACCTAATACATTTACTATACACGTACTAACAAACAACACAAACGGCTCTCTCAAAGAGATAAACACAATCTAAATTCTAATCAATGCGTAATACAGTTTCCACTCCTGTGCACGCTGACACACCACTGCATTGCCTGGCGCCCATCAATTATACGCGTGTCATGTGCATGGTAAACCCACGTCCGGATAAAAGTTTGTTCATAACCCTGTGCTGAATATTTTTCAGATCAAACCACGGTACTGACATGTGGGACGGGATGACAGGGGGGCCGGGGGACATAGGAAGAGGGGTGGGAACGGGGAAGATGAAGGGGGAGGGTATAGTTTCTGTCCATGGAAATGCCCAGGTTTGTGATGAATGGTTAGGTTAGGTTAGTTGTGGTCTGTGGAGGCCAGGGTTTTGTCGTGGTGGTCATCACCTGACACACCTCACCTTAACTGGTAGCTTTTCATGTTACAGATAAAGGTCAGAAAGGCAAGGTTCTCCACAACGTACATTTTCTTGTAATCTATTTACCTATATACTTATTTTCTGTTTATTGATTACACTGATTTACGTCAAATATATCTAGAATTATTTCACGTTTATCATGAATGCTTTACCTATAATCTCTGTAGAGGGCAGCAGAGTAGACACCACACAATCAGTCACACAAAAATAGATCAGCAGATCACGCAGGGACGCCACAGAACGCCTGACTTCCGATCTTTCTAGGATTTCCGATTGGGGCACAGAAAATCTAGTAGTTTTCAATGCTTCAAAAACTCAATTCCTCCATCTATCAACTCGACACAACCTTCCAGACAACTATCCCCTCTTCTTCAATGACACTCAACTGTCTCCCTCTTCCACACTGAATATCCTCGGTCTGTCCTTTACTCAATATCTTAACTGGAAACTTCACATCTTATCTCTTGCTAAAACAGCTTCTATGAAGTTAGGCGTTCTGAGGCGTCTCCGCCAGTTTTTCTCGCCCCTACAACTTTTTACTCTGTACAAGGGCCTTGTCCGTCCCTGAATTATAAATGAAAAAAATGATATCGAGAAGTACAAATCACACCATGGTACAGTACATATATATTATAAAGTATATGATAAATAGATAAGTAAATAAATAAATAAATAAACAACCTCACGATTTTCCGCGTTACGATTTTCGACGATTTTATTTTTCACGATGCGTTTTTCCAAGATTCGATTTTCCACGATAATATTTTCCGCGATGCGATTCTCCTCGATAATATTTTCCACGATAATATTTTCCACGATGATATTTTCCACGATAAAATTTTCCAAGATTCGATTTTCCACGATAATATTTTCCGCGATGCGATTCTTCTCGATAATATTTTCCACGATGATATTTTCCACGATAAAATTTTCCAAGATTCGATTTTCCACGATAATATTTTCCGCGATGCGATTCTCTTCGATAATATTTTCCACGATTCGATTTTCCACTATAATATTTTCCACGATAAAATTTTCCACGATTTGATTTTCCACGATAATATTTTCTACGATTCGATTTTCCACTATAATATTTTCCACGATGCGTTTTTCCACGAAGCGATTCCTCTATAACGAAGCGGTTGATAACGATGACGAAACTTTGAATTCTATTTTCCTGGGTTGGTACTGGGCTGAACCCTTCCTCCCCAAGGGTCCATCCCAGTCCCGAGGGTGTGAGAGCAATGACGAGGCAACCTTGCCGCGTCTCACACGGATCGCCATGAGCAATGACCCACCACACACCACGCCCCAGCCACTGTCATGAAGTGAGTCCTCTCACCAGTAGAGGTCCCTCCTCGTCCTGCCAATGTCTGGTGCATAACGTACAGCGTGCCACACACCACACCCCAGCCACTGGCATGAAGGGAGCCCTTTCACCCCTGAAGGACCCCCCTCGTACTGCCAGTGTCTGGTGTATGGCATCCAGCGTGCCACACACCACACCCCAGCCACTGACATGAAGGAGGCCCTTTCACCCCTGAAGGACCCCCTCGTACTGCCAGTGTCTGGTGTATGGCGCCCAGCGTGCCACACACCACACCCCAGCCACTGACATGAAGGAGCCCTTTCACCCCTGAAGGACCCCTCGTACTGCCAGTGTCTGGTGTATGGCGCACAGCGTGCCACACCACACCCCAGCCACTGACATGAAGTGAGTCCTCTCACCCCTGAAGGACACCCCTCGTCCTGCCAGTGTCTGGTGCATGGTGCACAGCGTGCCACACACTACGCCCCAGCCACTGGCATGAAGTGAGCCCTCTCACCTCTAAAGGACTCCCCTCGTACTGCCAGTGTCTAGTGCATGGTGCACAGCGTGCCCTCGTTCATGGCGATTTATTCAGCCCAGTGCTACCACAATCAAGAGACACCCTCCACCAGACTCTATGGAAGGAGCTCTTATTTCCCTATAAGGACTCCCCTCTGGTCAACATCTGGTGAATGGTAGACATTGATCCCTTGCTTATGGCAACTCCTTGCCTAGTATGAGGCACTGCAAGTGGATGATTATCACTAAAGCTTGAGGCCGCAAAGGAATAAAAGGACCTGCTGCCAGTTCCCTGCCTTGGGCCCCAGGCCGGACCCGACAGCCACCTTCTCCCCCAGTGTGGCGCCCAAGGCCGTCACGGCCCTCAACAAATTTTGTCCGAAACTTTTTTCGATCTTCATTTAGATTTTGATCCGAATAGAAAATCATCGATTGCAAGTGAAAAAACGAGGGTGTTTGAAAACTGTGGAAAATTAAGGTGATCAGTGAAACAAGACAAAGCAGTTTTGCATAGCTTAGTATAATATAAGGAGTGTGTGCCTTCCACGTCTGTTGCCCGTGAATATCATGATGCACATGTTCCTAGATGCCTGGATAGAGCCAGTAATGCATTGGCGGCTACCTATTTCATAGCGGACTTTAGATCAAGTAGATTTCTGGATAGGGAGGATGAGTGGACGTAAGTAAACATGAATACAAGAACTGCCACATGTTGATCTACTTTATGTTATGATTTTCTTGTCCTTGATTTTTTTTCTTTTCTTTTTTATCTTTTTAACCTCAACATTTTGTAATTATAGGGAAAAAAGGAAGGCATGAAGAGGGTAAGATAAAATGTTTTGTTTTTATGCTGCTGCTGCTGCTGCTGCTGCTACTACTACTACTACTACTACTACTACTACTACTACTACTACTACTACAACAAGAACAACAACAACAACAACAACAACAGCTGCTACTACTACTACTACTACTACTACTACTACTACTACTACTACTACTGCTGCTGCTGCTGCTGCTGCTGCTGCTGCTGCTGCTGCTGCTACTACTACTACTACTACTACTACTACTACTACTACTACTACTACTACTACTACTACTACTACTACTACTACTACTGCTGCTGCTGCTGCTGCTACTGTCGGATGCCCATATCATAATTGAAATACGCATGAAGACACAAGAAATAAAAGAAAACATTGATGTATGATAGTTTGCCAGTATGCTGTGTGTTGTTGCACACAGCCATAAAAGGGATTAGAAGGGGAAAGATAGTGAAAAGGAAACAGTTAATGACCCAGGCCACCCCAGGTCAGGTAAACATCCTGTGATGTTGTTCTTAGATATTGTTGATACCACACACGTGGGGTCACGTGAGTTTGTACTTGATTTGTGAACTGTACATTTGAGGGGCGTGTTGTGTAGGTCAAGACACGCCAACAGAAGTTCCTGAAGAGAAATTGTAGAGACATGAGGCAGAGAGAGACGAGAGCGGAAGCAGAGAGGACAACCGTGGCTCGGCTGCATAGCTGAGGGCGGCATGAACGTTTCGTACTTCATATAAACAGTAAGTGGAGCTATGAGTTGCAATGCAGTCTTTTGAGGTACATTAGATGGGAGGAGGAACCATGATAGGATGTTTCGATATTATTTTAGTATATGTGTTTATGTGTATGTACTTGTATCAATATGACGCCGTGATATACTTACATTCCCGTGTTACGAGTAAAGACTATGGTGTTGCTCTGACGGATAAGTTACTTGTGTGTATTCTTGTACGAAGTTAAAGTAGTTCTTATGTATTGTTACTAAATGAAAGTGGGTTTGTTCCATATGACACTTGTTGAGTGAAATTACTTGCGTGGATATATCAAGATTTGTCATTATATTCGGTGGTGTGTTACGTTGTCATTTTCGCGAACGGAGTAAGGTAACTATATGTGTATGGTAAGATATTTAGTGGCGTGTTGCGTTGATTGCTTTTATTCAGGTACCAAGTAAAAGTAATTTTCATATATGGGTAATTGGTTGAAAAGGAGAATATTGTACTTACTGCATATGAGATTTACGGATAAATAAAGCACAGTGTTCAGATATTGAAAGATGAAGAGAGAACGTTTGAATTATTGCACATGAAACAATTATGTATGTTCAGTGACGAGTTACGTTGTTGCATTCGTATATGAGATCAAAGTAATTCTTATGTATGGCTGTAAGAGAAATTGTAATGAATTGCAGTAGAGAAGGTGAAAGAAGGAGTTGTGATTGTCATTTGCCGGCGCCGTATCGAACATCTTATGTATAATATTATCTTTATTAATTAAAGGTAGAAAAAACTTTTGGCTTTTTGTAACCAGTAGCTAGAGACTTTGTGCAACGTCGTGCAACAGCTCAGATCACGACACTACTACTACTATTGCTATTACTACTATTACTATCATTGTTAATACGACTTAATGACTGACTGCGTACGAAGACGAAAAGTTATGTCAGAGCCGCCCGGCTTCTCTGCATGGCAGTCTACTAGACAAGCCACCACGGCGGCCCTGGAAGTATAAGGGTTAATATCATGCCAGGTCTTCCGCTAACACTGCGCACATTTGTGTGTGTGTGTGTGTGTGTGTGTGTGTGTGTGTGTGTGTGTGTGTGTGTGTGTGTGTGTGTGTGTGTGTGTGTGTGTGTGCATGCAAGAAGAAAAAACTGGCCATGGCAACAAAAACAATTAAATAAAAAGGCCTACTGAGATCTCATTAATTCCTCTGAACTTTTTACTTTCGCCTTATGAAATCTGGCAATTGATTGATTCTAAGCAGTATTAATGGAAATGAGTGGTATGTATTAACTCAACTACTAAGAATTACTATACACACATGACCCAAAATGCCTCTCCTCACACAAAACCTTTACCAACAGACTGTATAAAACTCTTCTGAGAGGAGAAGTTGGACTAGAGCACCTTTGGTAAGAAAGCTGTACGAAATAAGCGATAGAATGGCCCTCTGCTCCACTCCAAACACACATACACATATACTACTGGTAATGAGAACTGAATGTGAGCGATACCCATTATTTTTTACTGATATTACTAGAATAATTATGTGTACCTTTCATATTGACTTTTATTGTGTTTTCCCCTTCTCTCTCTCTCTCTCTCTCTCTCTCTCTCTCTCTCTCTCTCTCTCTCTCTCTCTCTCTCAATCACGGGTCCCAAGGTCTTTTTTTTAGAATCTCAGTTGTCAAGTTTTACAAGGAGGGCTTTAGTAGATCAGAAAACTTGGCAATATTAAATAAAAACGCTAAACCTGACGTAAACAGATTATGGGACGTTAACAGACTTCTAGCTGTGACTGCACAATCTCATCTTATCCGTCATTTGAAGACCAAGTAATGGGAAAATCTTTATTAGTAGGTAAACATGAACAGCGTGAACCTTAATCAACCTTCTAATCCTGTTCTGTCAACTATAGACTAGTTTCTCTTTAAAAAACAAAATTTTCTCTGAAGTTTGAATGGTTGACTTTCTTATTTGTTGAGGATCATTAAATACTGTTATTCTGTTGGTTGCTATGGCATGCTGGTTTTTATTTATTTTTTTTTTTTCATCAAATGAGCCTATGCATCAAGATATTGCTGCATTAAAAAGACACGCTACACTGAAACTTATATGTACCTAAAGAAAATTATGTTAGAAGAAATTGGCACGAAACCAAACATGTTGAGTCAATAGAGAAGTGTACATTTTTATTTATTTCTGATTTCACCACGTCATCCATAGTGATGGATAGGTGAACAATTGATAAAAGCAAAGTGGGGAGAACTACTATACTGAGATTAAAGAAATTTAAGTCAAGCATCCTTCACTGAGACTGGGGAATGTGATAAAAGTTTAATGAGATGTAATGTCACGAAGGTGAAGTCATTTGTCAAAATGAACCCACTTCAGAGTAAGAATAACCGTAAGTGGAAAGAATCACACTCCAGTAATGAAAGTGATCGAAAGTCGAATTAATTAAAATGATGAATGAAATCAAAATATAGAAGAAAATGGAAGAAAACTACTTGGTGGTGGTGATAGCTACAGTCGATAACTTATCACCAGAAAATATATAAACAATATCATTGCAAGGATGTATAAAACACTGATAAGCAAAATAGTAAAGGTCGCATTCACTCATCGATAAAACACAGCCGAAAGAAGTGAAAGTGGTCAAGATAGGAATTAGAAGTGTTGTGTTCCTGCTGAAGATAGGAAAGAAATAGAGGCAAGACGATAATACAGGATGGAAGAAGATAAAAAGAAATCAAGCATGTAAAGGACGTGATCTTGGGATCAAGTGATGATAAACGATAGCTTATCACCAAAAATACATCACAGTTCTTGTTAGACATAAACGTGGCATAGAACTGTTTATTACCATCAAATTAGAAAAAAATATCGACCAAACTTGAAGCATGTGTCATTGCGGAAGATGAAGGTAATGAAAATAAATACTTAAGGGAAATAATACTATCAAGACTCGAGAGTCACTAGCAAGGTAATGTGAAATATGTACTAGAGTTAGAGAGAAAAGGGGCGAGATGTTATAATGTTAACCCCTTCAGTGCCAAGATGTGTTTCTATATTCATTCTGCTTACTATTTGGTGATTTTATACATCTTGAGAAATTCATGCTATGGATTAAAATAGTGAAGACTGTGCCCATTAATCTTCTGACCTCCATAGACCCTTCCTAATGTCAATAAAATGGTCTACTCGTACTCAAATCTCAAGGTTTAAATGTGTCCCATTACTGAAGGGGTTAAAAATGTATAGGGGACTGTATAAGGAAATGTAAAGAGAAGAGCTTGTAATAAATAGGCAATACATTATAATGGTGGGAAAGAAAATGCAAGAATGATAAATAAATATATAAATAAAACTGCAAATGCAATACCTGACAAATAGCCGTGAAATAACAAGAGAAAGCAAGTATAGCATGAGAGAGAGAGAGAGAGAGAGAGAGAGAGAGAGAGAGAGAGAGAGAGAGAGAGAGAGAGAGAGAGAGAGAGAGAGAGAGAGAGAGAGAGAGAGAATAAAAAAAAAACACACAACAAACTCAAACACATTAGGCAGACTGCATTGATTACACTTAACAAAGCCAGTTTTTACTCGGGTTCAACTTAAACCCATTTAAAATAACTATATACAGCTAAGCAACACAAAGGGGCAAGAACGCACAGGGTACGCAAGATCACGTGTTGCTGAGAGCCCCGCCCTT
>NC_059298.1:12643580-12676080 GCF_017591435.1 Portunus trituberculatus
GGAAAAGGAGAATGAGAGACTCAAAAAGGAGGAGGAGGAAAAGAGCAGACTGGAAGAGGAAGAGGATATCAGAAGATTGGAGGAAGAAGTAAATCAGGAAGAACAAACTCAGGAAACAGAAAAGACAAACAAAGATGATGCTGAGGAAGTGACTGCCACCACCAACGCTAGCCAAATGGGTGAGATAAATGGTAATGACTCAATAGCAACAAGTGGCATTAATCAGATTAGTCCTGAGGTTGCATCACACGAAGCTCCACAGGCTTTTTCCGCTTCCACATCTGAAGAAACAAGTTATTGTTCAAGCGGTGTAATTAACAATGCTAGCATAGCTTGCAGAACTGAGACGACTAATGTATCTAATAATGCATCATCTTATGGCCTTATGCTTCAACCAACACCATTTCCATCTAATAAGTCTGTAAGGTCTCCCTCTAAAACACCAGCTAATATTAATTTTGCTGACTTTGAAGGGGAAGGTAATGATCCTTTTGACAGTGCCGCTTTAAAATCAATCAATGATATGGAGGAGCTTGCTAAAGTACTTGATTCATCACACATCACTCAAAAACCTGTGGAAGGAACAAACTCTGCACAGGCTCCTACTAAGGAGAGCCAAACATATCATAATGTATACCCAAATGGACAATTAACATATGGTGCATTTGGACAGTATCCATACTTCATGCCTCCACAACAGCAGCATCTGCAACAATCATTACAACAGCAGAATATGACACAGCAGAGGCCAGGGTTCCCACAGTATGGAAATCATTTGGCTAAAAATCCTCAAGTAACCCAAACATCTTCCACACCTTCTTCATCAGATCCACAATATGCCAAGGATCCTGCCAGGACTTTCCAAAACAAATACTATCCTCAGCCTTGGGGGAGTGGATATAATGTAAATAGTCCAAGCAAAACTGCACAGTTTGTGCCTTATGACTATTGCCTCCAAGCTGCAAATCTAGCCAATAGTATATCTAATACAACACAAGGAGTAATGAGCCCAAGTAATAACACAGGGAATGCATCGACTCTTCCTACTTACACTAGTGGTGGTGGTTCTACTGTGCAGTCCGTTGACAGAGGATCAACAGTTAGTAAAAGACAAGACTTGGAGGATTTCTATTCAAAATATTACTTGCATAACAAATGCCATGTTCAACAAAATCAGCAGTCTGGAATACAATCAGGTGAGTCAACACCAAGTCACAGCAGCAGTTCTGGTGCTGCGGGATCAACCACTGGGTCGCTGCGGTCTTGTCGGAGTGTGCCAGACTTGACTGCAGCTGAAGATTCAGAAGTAACTAAATACAGCAGTGGTCTGCAGTCCCAAAATGAAAGTCGAGGAGTCTCACATACACCACCTCCACGCCCTTCAAGCACAGGACTTACTGGCCTGGAGGTAATGTTAATGATATTTTCTTCCCATATGAAAACCAAAGAAAACATGTGATCCAAAACAAAAAAAACGGTTTTGTGCAAAATTCATTGGCTAAAAGGCTGGTTCACATGATACACGATAATGATTACTTTTTGCCCTTGGTAACTCAATGGCCAGTGTCTGTTCACTAACAGGTTTTATGCAACTAAATACTTAATTAATTGTCAGTGCTTATTCTGTTGGTTGTGTGTTTAGTTTTCATAATAGAAAATTCAGATTAAAAAATGTCTAACATGTAGAATTTTCAAAAGCTAAAGTAGTATATCTCTCTTTGTCAGGATTGGAAACCTCTGCCAGATATTTCAGGATTATCTGAGATATCATCCAATCAACACCTTTATCAGTCTTCACCTGTCCAGCATCCAGCCATCTCTTCCCTACACACTCCAATCAAGTCCCGCCTTCCAGACCCCTTTGGGGAACTGACAACAGATGCTCAGGCCTTAGTCCAGAACATGGCAGAAATGGGCTTCCCTCGTCCCCGAGTAGCAAGAGCTGTTCAAAAACTTGGGACAGACCACAAAAAGGTATCTATTTCAATAATTTTAACCCCTTCAATACGAGGATGCATATTTTGTGTCCTTGTAGTCCTCATGATATATCCAAGAATGCACACACTGAGTCATGGCTGCATTCTGCTAAAATAATGTTTTTTTTATTTTTTTCCCTGATACTGTAAGAGATCTTTCAGAATGTAAGTTGTATGTGATACAATGGCTTACTTGACTTTCATCATTATTACAAAGGTGTATGATTCACTTATATCAGGATAGGTACCGATGTACCCTGCTGGCAATAATTTTATTATTTTTTTTGGAACCAATATTTAAGTATAGGACTTATTATGATACCATAAAATTTTTCCTCAAAGATTTGTGTGGCTTTATTTCCTAATGTACGTACTTAGTATGAAAAATCACTTACTATTAACATTCTTATTTCTGTTGAAAAGAGAGAGAGAGAGAGAGAGAGAGAGAGAGAGAGAGAGAGAGAGAGAGAGAGAGAGAGAGAGAGAGAGAGAGAGAGAGAGAGAGCTTGAGTTAGGTATTCCTCCTCCTCCTCCTCCTCCCAGCCCTGACATAGTGCTGGGGCCATTTTCTATTGCCTAGAGTGAAGAGATTGTTGTTGCTTTGGTGTGTGTTTGTGTACATGTGTGTATACATGAGGACTTTATACGAGTTTATTATTATGAGATGTGTATTTTGCCTTGAGGTTTGATATTTAGATTAGTCTTGTGTATTTTCCATGAATTGGGTTTAACTACAAGTATGTATTAGTGATGATTTCCTGTTATTGAAATACTGTTTCTTCTATCTTGCAGCTTATTGAAGTTTTGTTAGAGCTGCAGTCACTTCAAGGGAATGGAGAAGATGGCTACAAAGCAGAGCGTGCATTTTATCATTACATGGGAGATATACAGAAAACAAAAGATCATTTGGCAGCTGCAAAACAAGTGAGTACTTCTGTTATATTTCACTCATCATGCTTTGTGTCTCTATGACTCCTTAACCTCACAACTTCTCTTCAAAGATTGTATGTATGGGAATGTGCATTCTAAAAAATCAGGATAAATGATGGTACTAGAATTTAAGCTTCTTGTCTTACTCAAATACAAGACAAAAAACTGTGCAAGGAAGGAGAGAGAGAGGTTGGCTGTGTAGCATGCATAATAAAAGGAACAGGGGTGTGGATTCGGAGTCGAGGAGTCGGCTACTTTTGGCCGGAGTCGGAGTCGGTAAAAATATGAGCGACTCCGACTCCTTTACGTGATATATTTTTGAGTAAAGATTCCACTTCATGGAGATTCCTACAAATTGGGAGAAATTTACTTTGTGGAGGATGTGTCCAATCAAGCAGTCTGCGGGAATATTGGTATTTTTAATATTTTTCATGCTTTTTATTTTGTTGAGGATATACCCTAAGGAAGGAGGGCGGTACATGCAGCAACAACCACCCAGACAGCAGATAATATGGGTATCCCCTTTTGCCATATTTTTTGGTGTTTTGCATGAGCTAATGCTATATTTATCATAGAGGTTAATTGTTAAGTGATATTCAACGATGGTAAAATGAGTGTGGTACTATGTGCGTGTGCGTGTGCGTACGTCTGTGATATGAAGATTCAATTACATCCTCATATAAGGAAAGGATACAAATATATAACAGATATATGTATATACAGTACATGGTTTATGAAGAAACGTTACACGAATTATTATTATTTTTTTAATATTCATTTTGTTGGGAATAAGGAGTGGTGAGTGACCTGACATGGTGAAATCTCCTGAGACACCTAGGCTGAGACAACTTCGCTCTCTCTCTCTCTTTCTTCGTGTGTGTGTGTGTGTGTGTGTGTGTGTGTGTGTGTGTGTGTGTGTGTGTGTGTGTGTGTGAGAGAGAGAGAGAGAGAGAGAGAGAGAGAGAGAGAGAGAGAGAGAGAGAGAATTACATTCTCATATAAGGAAAGGATATGATATAATATAAATGTATCATAGATATATGTATGTACAGTACGTGGTTTATGAAGGAATGTTACACGAAAAGATTATTAGTGGCGAGTGACCTGACACGGGGAAATCCCGAGACATCTTGGTTACGACAATGCTCTCTCTCTCTCTCTCTCTCTCTCTCTCTCTCTCTCTCTCTCTCTCTCTCTCTCTCTCTCTCTGTGTGTGTGTGTGTGTGTGTGTGTGTGTGTGAGAGAGAGAGAGAGAGAGAGAGAGAGAGAGAGAGAGAGAGAGAGAGAGAGAGAGAGAGACTGCATTCTCATTTAAGGAAAGGATATAATATAAATTAATCATAGATATATGTACATTTATAATAGATATATGTATGTACAGTACATGGTTTATGAAGATATGTTACACAAAAGTTTTTTTTTTTTTTTTTTTTTTTTTATATTCATTTTGTTGGGAAAAAGGAGTGGTGAGTGACCTGACATGGCGAAATCCCCTGAGACCTACTAGGGTAAGATAACTGCTCTCTCTCTCTCTCTCTCTCTCTCTCTCTCTCTCTCTCTCTCTCTCTCTCTCTCTCTCTCTCTCTCTCTCTCTCTCTCTCTCTCTCTCTCTCAGTCATAAGCACACAAATCCACACAAACTGAGAGAGAGAGAGAGAGAGAGACAGAGAGACAGAGAGAGAGAGTCAGGTCACTCACCACTCCTTATTCCCAACAAAATTAATATTAAAAAAAATAATAATAATTCGTGTAACATTTCTTCATAAACCATGTACTGTATATACATATATCTGTTATATATTTGCATCCTTTCCTTATATGAGGATGTAATTGAATCTTCATATCACAAACACACGCACACACACACACACACACACACACACACACACACACACACACACACACACACACACACACACACACACACACACACACATTTACCGTCGTTATGTTCCATACATTATATTGTATAACGTGATGTGCCACAAGCAGCATATGTGTGTGTGTGTGTGTGTGTGTGTGTGTGTGTGTGTGTGTGTGTGTGTGTGTGTGTGTGTGTGTGTGTGTGTGTGTCAGAGAAGAGGAGGAAGGGGTGAGATTAGACCTCATTTACTGACCTGCCAATCAGGAAAAGGTGTGGGAGGGGCTTATTTTGGGGGGTTCTGTCGTCTTACTGATAAACGAGTATAGTACATCGTGTGATCCTGTATTATACGCGTCTCCATTCTCCCCTTGCTGAGCTAGGCTGATAACGCTTTTCAGCAGATGCCAAGAAGGCCTCATCAACGAGAGAAAAAAAAAAGCGGAGTCGGAGTCTCAACCTTCTAATTTCTTGGAGTTGGAATCGGAGTCGCAACATTTAAATTTACTGGAGTCGGAGTCGGACTTGGACTTTTGAAAATCCGACTCCACACCCCTGGAAAGGAAGGATGGTGTCTTGTACACAGTTATCCCACACAGAAAACTGTATACACCATTAAAACAGGAGTGTCCAGTGATATCATTATTGAGTATCCATTGAATAGCACTGCAAAGAACACACTTCAGTGCAGAACCAGTAATATTCATATAAATGCACATAAATAATGATTTACTGTGATTTAAGTTCAAAATTTCATACTTTATAAAAGTGAGTTTTCATATAAATGAAAGGAAAAATATGTTTATAGTTATTATTAATTATTATTATTATTATTATTATTATTATTATTATTATTATTATTATTGTTGTTGTTATTGTTGTTGTTGTTGTAGCAAGCTGTACTATGCCTGAAATTTAGGGATGTTATTTGGTGATCAAAGAGACTGTCCCTTTCCATTAGGGACTATAAGAATGTCTGGGTCACCCTCTTTGGGATTGCTGGCCTGTTATATAAATAGATAGGTTATTGTTGTTATTATGATCATTGCTGCTTTGACTGAATACCAGATGCCATCTGGACATGGTGGTAGGCAGTGCTAGCAACCATGACAAACAGTAATGCCTATTTCTATGGGTTGGTGAGAATGCGAATAATTTAGGAGTAATTTAAGAGTATGATGGAAGCCGTTGGCGAAAATTTTCATTGATGGAATCATAATACGTACATTGATTACCTTATTGCTTACATATTTAACCAGGAAGTGTATTTTTGGTCCTATACTAGATGTATTTATGTTATTATTATTATTATTAACATTATTTCTTTGCAGCTTTTGGATCTTGGCTTTGAAGAGGAGCAGATTGTGGATGCCCTCCTGAAGCATGACAATGACCGTGATAAGGCTTTGGAGGAACTCATTGCTTAGGTAGCAGAGCACTTCAGAGACACCCACACCATTGTTACTATGTGCATACACTCAATTTCAGTGTAGTAGCCTGTGAGGTGAGTGTGGTCTTACATGCATCCCCTTAAACAATGAGCCTGCTGGTGTCTGCTACAAGCAGCTACGTATATATACGTAGTTTCTCAAATGTGAAAATATTACTGAGGTAATTTTTTTTACAATTAAGGTATATTATACTTTTATATGATTTTCAAGATATAGTAATTTTTAATATCAACAAATCTTCTATGAAGATTTATAGTCTTGTCATATTGAATGTCATGCTATAAAATTTATACCAAGCTCCTCAGATTCCACCCAGAATCAGGAAAGTGTATATAATTAAAAATTAGGGATAATTGTACTGTATGCATCATGATTCAATAAGGTACATTATCTTCACTGTGCTTCCTGTTGCTTGCCTTTCATTATGCATGTGTACACAAGACACCCAACTTGAACCACAACAAACGAGGCTTATTATCTTAAGAGGTGCTACTTTCCTCATTGAAAGAAAAATAGAATGAACAAAACTGCAGCTCTTAAGAAACATTACATTCACCTAGAAAAAGTGACTCACAGAATCACTGATATTTCCACTGCAAGAATTGTTCATAGTTTGATCTGTTTCTCAAAATAAGCAGAAATTCATGATTTTTCTTGATCTTTATTAATTTTACATCCACTCTGTACTATATCAATATTATAGGACAGTAGTTTGGACAAAGTATTTACTTGTTTAAATGTCATCCACAAACATTCACAATTTTACCTAATAATTTGACAAAAAACAGTCATCTTGTATAATTAATGCAGCAATTTGTATGAGAGTTATTCATCAGTAGACTTGATATTGCCCTTTTAGGATTACATGTTTCTAAAAGACAAGAAATGTGTAATCATAATACTGGCTGGCATACTAAATGCTATGAGAATGAGTGATAAGACTAAAAAAGAAAAAAAGAAATAAATTAATGAAAAAAAGATGGATGATCATCAATGAAAAAGTAATAAGGTGGTTTGCTTACTGAGGTAACAAAACATAGAGAAAGGTGAAAGAAAGAGTGCAATATATAGAGTTGTGCCATTCAGTGTGTCAGGCACCAGGTTTAGTCCCTCATTCAGGTTTCTGATAGACCATTTTAAGTCCCTCATTAGAGGCAGTCATTGATTCCAAGCAGTTGTTTATTACTGACATTCCCTATGTATGAACTAATTGAATTATTGTATACCATTGGTTAAAAAAAGTTAATCTGGCTACCGTTTCCTATAGATTTGTATTTTGCATTAGAGATGTGTTCCTACAAAAGTAAAGGATTTCTCTAGAATGTTATAACACACAAGAGAGATACAGCATTTAACACATTTGTGACACTATAGTCTTCCAAGTCTAAATGCAGTTTTCTGGCATGGCCAGTCAGGGGATTCACGGCATTCCAGCACTGCCTGACCTGACCTGAGGCTAGCAAGTGGCCTCACCTGTCTGTCTTGTGTCAATGAGTGTTGCCATTTGAATGAGTTTTATATTTATAATACTCACTTTAATCAAGAAAATATCTCATTGTATTGTTATAGTTCTTCATGTTGTCTTTTGAACAGGTTCATTATACTACCACCATTACATGTGATCTTGCCCCATATTGTGTCTCACAGGTAAGCAGAGGCTTGGACAACAATGAGTGTTGCCATGTGAATGGAGTTAACAACATTTTATCTTATATACAAAATACCTCACTCATTCATTTTGTATTTGGAACACAGTTATTGCACCATTTGTCTTACTGAGGACTATGGTGAACGTTGATAAAGATTGTAATGTTTTTACACAGGATTGCTGGTATTTGTTATTGTGATATGAATATCATAAGCATGGAACATTAACTTTTTTCTATTTATTATTTTTTATTTGATGATGTTGGATTTTCATTAAAGCATTTTATGTCTCTTACTTATTTACACAAAGCTATAATTCACTAGTTGACATAGACTTGGCAGCGCTGGAAGGCCAGGAATTCCCTAAAAGGCCACATCAATAAACTGCATTTAGATTTGGAAGACTATAGGTTAAGAACATTAAAACATATACATACATGCATACAATATTAATAAATGTTAAGTACTTTATTAATCTTATTAATCTGAGTTCTTGTCTCATTATATTTTTCTATGCTGACTTGAAAAGTTAGTAAGATTTTTGTACAGAAACTCCTAGCTTTACATTTATTATGAACAGCAAACCCCAAATTTAATGGACTAATAGAGGAGATATTTTGATGGCAAAACCATTATACTGTATTGCATTTTTTTATTTCATCAAATGTAAAAAAAAAAAGCTTTAATTCAATATACCATACTGTAGAATATGAAATGATTAAATTATAATGCAAAATATGTAATATTTACTCTCCCAAAAGAAATATATAATGCACTAAAGTATCATTCTGAGACAGGAATGGTTCAGTCTTTCTGAAAGCATTGAATGGCAATGAACTTAGCTTCACTACTGAAGTTCTTTACTTTTGTCTCAGTTATCTTAAACAGTTTAAAATCTTATAAAAAGTTGGGCATGAGTATACATATTCTGTGTTGTTCATATAGTGGCCATCTTCAATACATTGCAGTGCAAGCTGTTTTAGGTGATGCTTTCTTATATTCATATGTATTAAGATAACTGTAGGGAAGATATCTCACTGTGTATGTTTACTGTTTATTCACAACATTCAAAGTGCATCCATCTATCTCATCCTTGTGCCAGTTCCTAAAACCTCCTTCAGCCTGTTGGTGACGGTCACAACAGTCCCCATTCATATGTATGTTTGCGTTCCCTTCTCCTGTACTTTAAGCACCATTTATTTTGTATCATTACATTTAAAGTTAAAGTCTGATGAGCACTTACACAACCACACAGCAGCTGTCTGTCACCCAGCAAAGCTGCAGTGTACATACACTAAAGTCTGCCATCATGCTTAGTCCTTCTCACATTGTTCACCTCTAATAGGTTTCTAATAAAAAAAATGAGGTTTGATATTTTCAACAACAACATTTATTTACTATAAAAAAAAAACATTTTTCACAAGAAACTAAAACCAAGAAAGAAATAGCTATGATAATAAAAAAAAACTCTTTTTTTTCCCCACACTCCTACATAGTGGTAAACCCAAACATTCAGATTTTAGTGGCACACACTGAAAAGCTGATGACATCTTAAAAGTCATATACACAGGTATACTACTTAGCCTATGACACTGTTGCATCACAGAGTTTTCCCTTATTTGAAACATTCTCAATTTTGAAAGTTCCCCTTATGTAATGTAAGGGGCCTTTTTTTTTTTTTTTTTTTTTTTTTTTTTTTTTTCTCTCATGTATTGAGTCCCTGGTGTTGGAAGAGGTTAATAACTTAAGCAGCGTTTAACATAAAAAAATTAGAAAAGTGTGATTTTGAAAGGAGCTACAAGGAAGATCAGAAAAAAGATGGGTAATGTGAAGAGAATACTAATTTCTGTAGAATAAGAAAGAATGTTTGTGCATGGCAGTGATGAATGGGGAATAGTTGTGAATGCATCAGTTATGACACAGCCTTGAAAGCATTGATAGAAGCTATCCTGCATCTGATCAGTTCAGCTTACTAAATTGAAGGAAGTTAGTCAATTATGAAGCAGTAAAGATAAACTAACTTTGTTGTAGAGTCCTGAAATAGGAAGAATCAATCAGGACTACTGTGCAGCAGACCATTATAGCATGGTCTGTGAGGATGAGTTGTATCTTCTCTTAGGGCGTAGAGGCTAAGATGTGAGGGAATGCTTGTGAATGTGACTATGATTGTGACTCGAAACATGTGGATGCCTTGTCTTGACTATCTTTTACATACAATGTCAAAGTACTTACATAGATATTGGTAATATGATGTGTTAAAGAGCTTAAGAACTAAACTAGATTCAAAGTAATATTAGGAAAAATATGAGAAAAAAGATGCCATATTATTATTATTACTATTATTATTGTTATTATTATCATCATCATCATTTTACATACCAGTCAGTGATTTCCCTTAAAGGTAGGTAGTAAGTCAAGGGAGGATGACATGCTTCATCTCATTGTAAAAATAAGATCATACAAGTAGTTCATAGCTCTCTTGCTCTCTCTCTTTTAGTTACCTCTTACAGTGGCAGTATTCCTGCAACTCTGCCACACAGTGAGCAGCCCGTCCTTGTCTGTCACAGGGCATCTTTGTTAGCATTTTTTTTTTTTTTTTTTTTTTTTTAGTCTTATTTATTGTCACTTTCTTTTTTCTTTTGCATTCCTTACTGATTTTCAATTATTTTTTTTATCTGTATATGATATATGCGCGCACACACACACACACACACACACACACACACATGCACACACATATATATATATTTATATTTATGTATGTATGTACACCACGGTCACCTGCTGGTCACCCAGCTGGCTTCCCCATTACAGATCGAGCTCATAGACCGATCTTCAGGTAAGACTGAGAGCACAACACACACTCCACACACCCGGAAAGTGAGGCCACAACCCCTCAAGTTACATCCTGTACCTACTTGCTGCTAGGTGAACAGAGGCTACACATTAAGAGGCTTAGCCCATTTTCCTCGCTGCACCCGGGACTCAAACCCAAGCTTTCTTGGTTGTGAGCCGAGTGTGTGTGTGTGTGTGTGTTTTTTTTTTTTTTTTAATATATATTAGTCTCTCTCTCTCTCTCTCTCTCTCTCTCTCTCTCTCTCTCTCTCTCTCTCTCTCTGTTGTTTTAATGAATTTAGTTATCCATTAGTGCATTTATTCATCTATTTATATTCTTGATATATGAAGTAGCTAATGATAATGATTAAGTTTTTAGGAAGAGAGAGATGAGGAAGCCAGGCTCTCACCTGTAGTGGCTGCATGGAACCATACAGGACATATTGTTGGCTCATATAAATTATAATCTTACTTAATTATTATTAACCTCTCAGATACTTCATCTGTTTGCATTTATCGTTCTATATATTCATGATATTTGTTCTCTGATGAACTATAATGTGGTCACATAAAAAGGCCAGACCAGGCTCTAACACCTTGTACATATGCTTGTATTTTTGTGAATACATTTGTGTAAATTCCAAGCAGTAGTGTATGGTCATCATTTGTATTGGTTGTTAAGTATGTATATGTAGTATGTCTGCCATTTATATTTCTTTATAATTTTTAATTGCAAAGACTCAAATGTTCCTGTTTCTTTGTTCTGTCATGTCTAACATGTTTTTATCTGTTTCTGTTTTGTATTTATTTCAGTCATCACTTTAACCTTTACAGTATTTTTTTTGTCTTAGTAACATGTCACTATGCTTTTGTGAGAAATCTGTGTTTATAAAGCTAGCTATATATTATTATACAATTTCAAGCAAGTCATATGAACTGTCATTATGTATATTTCAATATCAATACTACTTTCCATGGAATGATTCTATGACCACAAATTATTTAGCTTCATACATTTATTATGACAGGAACCAAATTATAGTAGATTTTAATGGAAACCTAATCTTAAACTATGTTATGTTTTAGGTAAATTAATTTTCCTTGGCTGTCAATATTTTAAATGTATGATTAAAGAATAAATTAAATAAAAAGTAAAATAGCTATGATCCAAAATATGAAAATATATCCTTGATGCACATTTGTTAATCAATAAAATTGTCAGAAAAAAAAAACTGACAAATAAAAATCTAGCTCACTCTGGGGAGCCAAACTGGCAAGATGAATGGTACAGCACTTACATCTGTTTGTATATTTTGAAAAAAAAAATATATATATATATATATATATATATATATATATATATATATATATATATATATATATATATATATATATATTTTTTTTTTTTTTTTTTTTTTTTCAAAATATACAAACAGATGTAAGTGCTGTACCATTCATCTTGCCAGTTTGGCTCCCCCAGAGTGAGCTAGATTTTTTTATTTGTCAGTTGTTTTTTTTTCTGACAATTTTATTGATTAACAAATGTGCATCAAGGATATATTTTTCATATTTTGGATCATAGCTATTTTACTTTTTTTATTTAATTTATTCTTTAATCATACATTTAAAATATTGACAGCCAAGTGAAAATTAATTTACCTAAAACATAACATAGTTTAAGATTAGGAAATCACATGTTTCCATTAAAATCTACTAAATAATTTGGTTCCTGTCATAATAAAGGTGTGATGAAGCTTGTTTTGAAAAAGAGCTATACACACTTAAGTCTGTGGTCATAGAATCATTCCATGGAAATTTTATGCTAAAGTGAATGAGCTATGAAAAGTAAATTAATGACTGACAATACACTTGAAACACTTGGACACCAACTACTCAGTAGGTTTCCTAACCTTGTACCGAGACACACAAGGATCAACAGGATTAAATAGAATCTCCAAATACAACACTGCTTGATATTACACCTTTGAGGAATGTTTTGCATGATAAAGTCAAAAGTGGGTGTTGTCGTGATTATTGCAATGATGATGTCGGATTATCGGTTATCCAATAATTATATTTTCTGCATTATCGATCTCTTGGCTTTGCCAATACTTTTGGTTGCAAACAAGCAGTGATATATAGTTTCAGTTTGTGGAACATAAGCATGTAGAAGTTTTAAACTTTCAAAATCAAAATATAATTATTTTACTTAAAACAATAATTCTTATTAGTGAAGAAACCGGATAAACATTGAATTTAAAGTTTTCTAAGATTCTTTAAGGTTTTCTAAGATAAAGATAAAAGATTTGGATGTATCAATCTAAAAGTTTTAGAGCACCAACATCATTATTGCTAGGATTGGAATTTCGGATTTTCACTTATCAGTTATTGGTTATCAGCAGTAAAGTTATTGGTAGTTACTGATAATAAGTTATTGCTGATAAATTATTGTTAACTATTTGCTAGTTATCATGATTAATCTCTCTGTTATCGTGCCTAGCTCTGGATAAATTGAAATGTAACTACTATTGATATTAGTACTGTAACTACTGATATATTTGCACGCATTTATGTCATGTCTAGGGAATGCCTAATGTTATGGGGTTTTATATAATTTCCAGAATTATGTAAAACTGCATCAAACAAAACTCTTCTCTTTACAGAAAGTATTTTTGACATTTCCAACTGATATGCATTCACTTCACATTGAGCTCAACAGCTGCAAGTCTCCAGTCCTTCACACCAGCATCCTCCTACTTACTTTTTTATGTACTCATATAGATTTTACCATGTAGTTTTCCATAGTATTATTATTTACCATGGATTTATGTTATATTTTGTAGTTTATATGTATTGTCTATCATAGTTTTGTATTCCAGAAGTATACTTCATTATCCTAAGAATGATGGGCAGCGATGAGCTGCTATAACATTCTCATAACTTTGTGATATGTGTAATTCTATTGAAAACCTACCCATACTGGGAGCCATATAAAAGTTGTACTCTAGAATTATTGAGGTTTCTTTGAATGATCTCAGGACTTTAAATAATATGTATCTTCATAAGATAAATATTTTTTATTTCCCTTCAACAGATTATGTATTCCAAGGCACTATAATGGAAAGAAATTCAGTATTTTTCTAGTAGGATTATGTTAATATATCAATATTCATATTTTTTTAAGCAAGTTATGGACTTCCATGCACCATCATGATATATATATATATATATATATATATATATATATATATATATATATATATATATATATATATATATATAATGAGTAGCTTATTTGATTATGAAACCAGTTTAGGAGTAAGACTGTAATCAATATCTGTTTGTCTAACACTTGATTTAATCCTAACTTTAAATTTTCTGGTGCAGCATACCTATACTAAATTTTTTATATTAAAATTTCATATCAATATTTTAAGCTGTGTATTTCTTGCTAATATAATGAAGAAATTTAAACTATTTATTATATTCTCTTCATGGGATCCTTAATTTATGATGTGAGGCATGAGGGTGGACCACAAGGCAGAAGCATGTGATGAGTGTATGAGTGTGTGTGTGTGTGTGTGTGTGTGTGTGTGTGTGTGTGTGTGTGTGTGTGTGTGTGTGTGCATTCCTAGACAGGAATAGCTGGAGGCCTTTTTATAATACCCAACCTCTTGAAAGAAATATTGCATCTGAGATAGACACGTAAAACAGTTACATGTTAATAATTTCAGTGACTACTTTAACAGGTATAGATATTGATAGATTTGCTTGTTATGGTGATCATCAATGTGAACACATCACTATATGACCACACATGGTTTTTGTAAGACACCTGATTTTATGTAGGCAGTGCCACCTACATAATGTACATACATGTATCAAAATAATGTTCATTACCAATAAAAAGATTTATATTATGATGTCTTTAAACCCCCTGCTCATATACAATTGTACGGTGTGAAATGAGACAAAGATAATGTGCATTTCATAACACTGCAGGAAAAGGCAAATTTGCTGTTAAAACCAATATAGCCTATCTTATATTTCTTTTTCCCTGTGTCTAACAAGCTTGGGGACCTGGGAAAGTGGGGTTTTAGTCTGGGGAAACTAAATCTAAACTAACGTAACCAAAATTCTGTCCTGAAGTCATTATTCATTTTCGATAGGGTAAAATGGGGTTAGAAATGCTCGTAGAAGTGTGATCTATTCATTGTTCAGTACCATTTCAAACTTGTCCTCTACACATCCCACCCTTCACACCTTTACACGGTACTTTGAATAGGACATGGGGCATTTCACAGAAGTAATACTTTTTTTTTTTTTTTATGGCTGCAGAAAAGTACATAGAAAACTTTATCGTTGAATCTCACAAAACATGCACATTAAGATTGCTTCACTCAGGTGTATTACATGGCTCACATACCTTTATTAAGGACATACGGTGTTTCTAGCGTTCATCAACAGGAAGTTCTCGACCACACTTTACATTTGACCACTTACTCAGAGGTCACTGGAACAAATAATCGCTCCACTGTACATTGAATGACTTTATAGGAACTCTGAAAGTTTTCATCCTTTTCCAAAAACAGGAAAATGGCACACATGCAGCACAGTTATGTCACAACCATGACACACACCTTCACTGTCTCAAGAGCACCGCAAAACACATGCTATGATCCAGCACTGTATACAGGGAGGTCTCCCATACACACATAACCGCATCGCTAATGTATGATAATATAGTCTTAAATATCAACCTCAACACATTCAAACCTAAAAGTGTACCATTAGATTCTCTATCACTCACGGATCGTTCTGTATCACTACCTTTATTGGCCTTGTAGCCGCAATCCGAAGCTTTAAACCAACCCGAACTTATATGAAACAGTAACTCTGTAGCATACAGCACTCGGTATTGGACCGTATGAGCTCAAATTCACATGCATTGAGTAAATCTACCATGACTAGTGAACAGTACAATACTCATCTGTGCATGTTGAAGTAGACAATTAAGTGAACAGTTACGTGAATCCACCGTAAAGTAATGTTTTGCCAATAGTATCTTCGAGGTGCTGAGCCACTTTAATTTATATCTGTCCCGTTAATTCGGTCTACTCCAGTTAGAGGTTTTTTTCTGCCACTTGTGTTCCCCTCTCATCCTCCCTCCCCTTTATTCTTTCTTTTTGCTCACGGTCAGTTTGTTATTTTTTTATATTGTTCCTGGGCAAGGGTGAGAGGAGTGCAAATCCCTCTCTTAGCTGTCATTAGTTCCTTGTAAATATAATGAACTATAAAGCGTAGCGATATATGATGAGGTAAGCGGGTTTATTTTACGCAATGTACAATGAACTGCAACCAACTGGATAGAAGGATTTTATTGATTACTTCCCCTTTCATACGGTGAGGGGAAGGAAGCTATCGGCAGATCAATTCCGTCACAAGTCACTCATGAACATTTTATCACGATGACCTTTATCACTGGAGCAAAGCGACGCTCTATTGCTGCTTATATTGTTGCTGGTGGTGGTGGTGTTGGTGGTGTAGTGTGGTGCAGATACAAGGAACTTTCAGGACACACACACACACACACACAAAGGTTACATTTCTGTCACCCTCAGCGCCATATTACGCACATGTCTTCCTTGGTGCATCTGTTAGTTCTCTATTTTTCATTATTTAACGTACTTGGTTCATTCTCCACGCATCTGAACCACCTGGCAGGCTATCGAATTGCTCTAGCAACATATATATTCTTCGCTCTCCATTCGTGTCTTGAAAACTCGTCTATTTTCTATTAGTTACAATCCCTTACAATCGCCATGCTGGAATGCATCATCCTGCTCTTGTACATTCTCAACTAGAGGACACCC
Organism: Portunus trituberculatus; assembly: GCF_017591435.1. NCBI lineage: Eukaryota > Metazoa > Arthropoda > Malacostraca > Decapoda > Portunidae > Portunus > Portunus trituberculatus. The sequence continues at coordinate 12,660,154 of NC_059298.1, forward strand.
ATACAACCCACATCATCTATATGATATCCATGATGGCAAACATTCCCCGTAGACTTCACAAAATGCGCCAAATTTCCGTAGACTTTTACCAAGAGAAACTCTGCGATAGGATGGAAAAATGAGTCCTTGAATAGTTATGCGAATTCAGTTTAAGTCGCAATCAATCCTCCTTTGACCCAAGACGTTTCCTCAAATATCAATAGGAAATTTGTTAATAACATCTGGAGATACCAACGGATTCCAGTGAGGTTAAAGTTAAAAACAGCAAAGTAATCATTATCCTCGGCCAGTCTTTGCTATATGTAGCCTCATTTGTAAGTAACTGTACATAGCATGTCATTGATAATTTCTATAACTACAACACCAGAGTCCCTCTGTCGATAATCTGGTGCTGCTAAAAGCTTAGCATTCTTGATTAACTTTCTTTTATTCAACATTTCTATTATTTTCTGATTTTACAGTGCAACTTTCTATCAGCTAAGATGGGCAATGAACTTGTGCAGAACCTGCTATTCAGGAATTATGGCTGCAAATTCTTCTTTTTACACCACCAATCTCACATCGGCAACACATATCGTCTGAGCACGCGCATTGTGACTATGTTTAAGACGGGTTTCAATGATCTTAAAGGAAAATCAGTCAAATCACCTCCAGTAACCCGTGAGATGGCAGACGGTACCAGTAGATCTTAACCTACAGTGTGTACGTCATCTGTCTGGGGATGAACACGGACTCGACTGCTGTTGCTCTTTGACTTCACATGGAGCCAGTTTTTCAAGAGAGCCATGCTGGGCCACACCTGTCCCGCCTGTCACTCCCGCAGGCAGGGAGTGGACGCACTGTTGGAAACGTTTACTTCTTGAAACATTATAACAGAGGTTTAGACACAAACTCTCTCTCTCTCTCTCTCTCTCTCTCTCTCTCTCTCTCTCTCTCTCTCTCTCTCTCATAAACTATAAAAACCGACAAAAAGCTCTTACGTCAGTACAAATTTTCCTACACTATAATGAGTTGAAAGCATGCCTGAAGGAGAATAATTATCATACACATTCCATTTACCTTTCACTATAATATCCTCCTTAAATAAATAGAAACATAAAATAAACATACATTGACAGAAAGACCAGTTTTGAAACGTAAGGAAATACAATATACTCCTTTTTGCCCAATTTCTGTTACGTCATATTACTGTGAGTGGGGAAAAATGCTGCATTAACACGTAAGGCAATACATATCACACTCTTATCAGCATGAATTTTCCCTTATTACCTCTCCTACTGATACGTCTAATCTGTGTGAGTGGGAGAGTCGTTGATAAGTGTCACTGTATTCGTCCTCCCGTCTATAGAAACACTGATCTCTCACCACGACTATTTTCAAAGGCCACCGAGATGATGAGCCGGGTTCCTTTAAATGATTTTCCCTGTTAATAATATTTGAATTTTATCAATCTATCACTAGAACCTTAAAAAAAATCACCCCAAGCAGTGCAACTTCAACTAGATCTTTTATCACGTAGAGGAGGCGGGGCCCAGAAGTATTTTACAGTGGTTATAAGTACCGTAGTCCTCCCTTACAACTTTCCTGCAGCTCCTTATCCATCTATCAGGCGGAAGATGGTTACTCGTCTCTACCTCCTTCAATCACCACTTCTTGACATGCGCAAGACATTTGACTACCCGATCACTACTGGTTCGATACTCACTACATGTCCTACCTGTCATAACAATATCAGCTCACCCCCCACACACAATGAATAATGAGTTTTTTCGATTTTTCTTGTGACTGAATTTTATTCATTCATTTATTTATTTATTCGTATTTACCTAATTTCTTTTAGCTATTTATTACTTCCATACATAAACATTTGTAAGTGATCATAACTGAATATGTACGAATAATGTTTGTGTAGCTGTCAATATTATGCATTTACTTTTTTTCTTATCGAGAGAGAGAGAGAGAGAGAGAGAGAGAGAGAGAGAGAGAGAGAGATTAACATATAGGGTTTACATTGATAGACATACAATACGTAAAATCTCTCAAGCCAAAACTAACTTCCTTGCTCTTACTGGGAATTGAAGTGACACACCTACGAACTGCTGCCTTGGTCTGCGTGGAGGTTCAATGAAAGGACTTAGTGCAGCTTATTCATATTTGATTCAACAAGTTTAGACAAGAGTTGAGCGACACGACCAAGGCTGAGAATCCATACCTTGAAAGTCTGACGTCATTGTTTGCTAGTTTTTCGTAAGACTGAAGGCTGTTTTGTATGTTTCACACTGTAACACCTTTATCGTTGGTTAGATAATTGTATTCATGTTTTGTATGTATTCATACGTACAATACTTATATTCTATTGTGAATTTTTCCTTTTATGTAATCTCTTGAATTAAGGAAGCACTTTCTCTTTTGGTGTTTAGGAGCTTGGAATTTACAGGTGAACACTTCGAACGTGTTTCAGCATTGCAAACAAAAATGGAAAAGAATGTAATAACAACACATTTTCCTCAAATAAATAAATAAATAAATAAATAAATAAGGTATGTCTTTTGATAACTCTTAATTTCGTGGTATATGCTGTGGAAGGTAACATGAGCAGAACGTTGGACCGCTGCACCGTGAACTATCCAAACAACACACATTTCTTAGGAAACAACGATCGCCTGTACAGTCGTGGCCATAAGTCGATTACCTGTTGTATTCACTACCATGTGTACAGCGTCCTCTCTCACCTTTCTTTCCTCTAATCAACCAAGTCTGAAACCTAGCAGCTGATGGATGAATGGCGGATCAGATGACACGAATGAGGGAAAGTGCCATGTGTGTGCCACGTTCATCGACCAGTGACCTTGACTATACAATACTTGCGCTCAATGGCCCTGATCAGTAACATTCGTGTCTGCCGCTGGTTGAGTCATGGTTCGATCAAAATCTCACTCTCCTATTTTATCATGGAATTCTAACGCGGTGTGACGGAGCTGATTATAATGCAACGAAAGATTTTAGTGGTGTGTAAGAGAGAGAGAAATAAAGAACGATACAATGTCCGTAAGGATCAGCATTCTCTTCGTTTAATTTACTGAAGTGTTGCTTGTTTGATTCGGAAAGTTTCATCATCTGTACTGCATAAGATACTGCTTTTCTTGATTTTTTTTTTTTCGCTACTTACTATGACCCGCTGTTGTGGCGCATTGAAATTAATCAATACTGAGTGAGTCGAACTTGAATTCCAACACGAGATTTATATTGCCCTGCGCGTGTTGATTTGAAACAGACTTTTAAGTGTCTCATTTCGTACTTATTGATTTCTACGTGAAGTAATCCTTTCTGATGAACATATCTGTGCGCCAGAGAGAGAGAGAGAGAGAGAGAGAGACGCTGTTTACTCTGGACCGGCGCCGGTAAAATGTTACACAATGCCCATCCCTTGACTGGTGTAGTGATGCCAGGCAGGGAAGCCAGTTGTGGTGGCGGGAGGGCGGGGCGAGGCAAGGACAGGGCATGAGGTGGGTGGTGGTGGTTTTCTCAGTGGGGAGAGGCGTGGCAAGGTGGATGGAAGGATGGGCGGGTGGGTGGGTGGGCAAGTAGGTGGGCGGGCAGGCTGTGCTGGGGGCATTGGTAGCCTAACAGACCCCTCTCTGTTTTCGACTTGTGAGCTCTCATTATAGTCACATTGTCACGCCCATGGTGATTCTCTCTCTCTCTCTCTCTCTCTCTCTCCGCATCCCACATCACCCTCCGTCACTCTGGCATGACTGACTAGCAGTTTCCTCGCGTCTCCACAATCTTTATCTCTCCTCCTCTCTTGTCATCTGGCTGGTCCCTCCACTTGCCTGTCCCTCAGTTATTCAGCAAAGGTTCTGCATTGAATGTCTCTACACAACTAACACAGCATGGACTCAAGTATCTACGTATATGATGCGAAGAAAGATGTCATGTAGAATGAATGTCACCTTACATACACACACACACACACACACACACACACACACACACCGAGGTCATTTACCCTCACCTCCTCATTCTTTAGTGTGTGTGTGTGTGTGTGTGTGTGTGTGTGTGTGTGTGTGTGTGTGTGTGTGTAGCCGTGGAGTGTGGAGTAAGCTGCCCTGATGTGCGGGTTCCTTCTATCATCACGTGACCGATAGACCCGCAATGATCAGCAAGTTAGCAACACCCACCCACTGTCGCGGCCGGCCTGAGGTTGGTGCGGCTCTCTCATCCAACCACCCTTTGACAACACCAGTGGAGGTTAAAGCCCGTATTCTTTAACTCTGTGCCCTCATCAAGACTGTTTCAAAAGCCACGGAGATGATTAGTCAGGTTCTGAGGGGTGTTTTTGTCACTGGTGATGGGGAATCCTTGTTAGATTACCACAAGGATCATTATAACATACTTTTGAAAACCTTAATATCATCATCCATTATAATCCGCTAAAAGTAATCAGGATAAGACGCGAAACGGATGAACTATATGCGTTTGTTCTTGCAATCTGAATGCGATACGTGACGAAATAAGGCGAGTTCTTCATCAGTTTTCTGTCTGTACATGCCGAAGCTGCAAGTCCAGGTAATGAGTTCACGAGCATTAAGTTGAGTGCAGCAAAAGATTTATTTGACGGGTGTTAGGTACGCAGTGGGTTGTTATGGTTGTTAATGGTGTTGTTAACCCCTTCAGTGCCATGACGCGTTTCCATATTCATTCTTCTTACTATTTGGTGATTCTCTACAGCTTCAGAAACTTACGTCGGGGTTAAAATAGTGAAGACTGAGGCCATTGATTTTCTGAACTCCATAGACCCTTCTTAATGTCAATAAAATGGTCCAATCGTACACAAATCTCAAGGTAAAAATGTGCCGCAGTACTAAAGGGGTTAAGTGAGTCTGAGTGACACGTGTCCTTATTGGTAACAACTCACTAACTGGTTATGTTAATCTGTGCAAGTCATTAGTGCGCACGTGTGTGTGTGTGTGTGTGTGTGTGTGTGTGTGTGTGTGTGTGTGTGTGTGTGTGTGTGTGTGTGTGTGTGTGTGTGTGTGTGTGCATAATTCTTTCCCTCTCTGTTCTTCCTATCTTTGGTCATCGTCACAGCTTGCCTCCACCATTCATTATACGCATCAGGCCGTTACTGCCTCACCCCGGGGACACCAGAGAGTGCACCTACACTGGCACTGACAACGGCACTCACTGACCAGGCACGTGCGAGGCGCCACTTCCGGTCCGCTGCTACAGATTATCTTCAGAATGCTTAACCCGCCCTCGTTTGCCCCTCCTCCTCCTCTTCCTCTTTTTCCTCCTCCTCCTCCTTCTCCTCACTCAACTGAATCTCTCCTTATATCGCCTCACCATTTTTCCGCTCGTTAATCTCATTTCCTTTAGTCCGTTGCATTTTCGTCTGCTTTTCACTCTCTCTCTCTCTCTCTCTCTAAGGTGGAATCTCCGTTCTCTAAGTCTGTGTCCTACATAACCCTTCCCCTCCTCTCCTCTGTCGGTCCACCCACCAGCCTTTCTCTCCCCGCCTTGCCTATAGCCACGCTCCATCGTCCGAAAAACCGTTGAGGAGAGTGGACAATACTGTTTCCATCTATCTCTTTCTCACTTCATCACACGGAGCAGCGCTATTACACGGCAGTTTGTCTCTCTTACGTTTATTCCATGGCATCAGCTGCTTCGTATACTGAGGCTATGACCCTTCCCTCGCTCCTCACGTCGGCTGTGTGACCTTGCGTGAACCCTGGGTGGTGGGATAAGTGAATGTGTGAGTCGTAGGGGTTAGGGTTGCCACGCCGCATAGCTCTGCCGGGAAAGACGGGGCCCTGAGCAGCATCCCCAGAGAGAGAGAGAGAGAGAGAGAGAGAGAGAGAGAGAGAGAGAGAGAAGGGGGAAGATGTAATAATATGGAAATGAGAAAAGTGAAGCAAGAAAGGAAAGCGGGAAGAAAAACGAGATATTAAAGAGAGGATAAAGGAGAAAGGAACAAAATGAAAAGATATATACGAGAGAGAGAGAGAGAGAGAGAGAGAGAGAGAGAGAGAGAGAGAGAGAGAGAGAGAGAGAATTTACATGCTATTTTTCACGACCAATAACCATAACAGATAAACTAGCCATGACAATGACGAGAACTTGATAAATTAAAACGCAATTAAACTCAAATAACAACTGAGTAAATGAAGACCTATAACACCTATAACTATCCCCCTCTCTCTCTCTCTCTCTCTTTCTCTCTGTGGGATGAGTGGGTGAGTGGGAGCCCGGCGGATCCCATGGGAAGGCGGTGGGCGTGAGATGCGAGGTGACGTAGCCAGCCAGCCAGCCACCCTTTCAAGTCTCCCTCCCACCGATAGCCAGCCTCCGTATATAGGGAGAGAAGTTGATAGGGATGGGATGTTTGAATTAACGTAATGAGGGAGCGAGAAAACCATTTACCTCACCACACACACACACACACACACAAATATTTTTAAAATGTGATCTTTTTATAAGCAATCACCTTCTCCATTGACAAAACATTTCCACTTAGATTTTGAAAGCCTGTACTGATTCTTATAAACAGTTAAGCAGATTTTTTTTCCAGTGACAAAACACACTCACTGATAGACACCGCCCCACACTCCTTGACAGAAACCCCACCCCACACAAACACCCACATTCTGCACCTTTTGAAACCCGTATTCTCTTAACCAAACGCATTTTCCGGCAATGAGATACTCAATACAAGGCTTCAAGACACAGCAAAACACATAATAACACTTTGCAACCTCACAACATCGAAACCATGAACGATCACATAAGACTGAAGGCATGAGAAAGCAAGTAACCAAACAAGCAAGTGAGCAAGTAAGTAAGCGGGGGAGTTGTTATAGTCTCAGCTTCCTCAGTTCAAGCGGTCAACCAGTGCACGATCATGAATGGGCGAAGGAATTTAAAGAGCCGACAGTCTCCGATGGGTTTGCTTATTTTAACGGGGAGCTGGAGGCGGAGGAGCGAAGGAAAGAGGAGAAGGAGGAGGAGGAGGAGGAGGAGGAGGAGGAGGAGGAGGAGGAGGAGGAGGAGGAGGAGGAGGGAGGACGAGGACGAGGACGAGCACGAGGACGAGGAGGAGGAGGAGGAGAAGGAGGAGGAACTAGAGGAGGAGAAAGAAAAAGTGAGGTTTGGCAACAGTGAAGGAATGAGGATGCAAGAGAGAGAGAGAGAGAGAGAGAGAGAGAGAGAGAGAGAGAGAGAGAGAGAGAGAGAGAGAGAGAGAGAGAGAATATAACATGCTTTATTCACAATATACGACCAAAACACAACAATGCGATGAGAAAAATCCAGTATGCTCTGAACTAACAACAATAAATCTCTTGAAAATGGTCAGGCGTCTCTTGTTTAGTGAGTTTCCCGGCGGTAATGTGGCTGGTTGATAGATTAGATAATGGCTAATTCATCGTAATCCCGAGCGCTGATAAGTGGAGAGACTCGCGCTCGTAACTTGACACGAGGGAGTGAAGTGTTCATTGACATCATGTACTTAAATTATACACACGAATAATTCCTTTCCTCGAAGCTAACCCAACCTAACTCAAACTATTTTCCACCAGCGAAGATTGAAAAGATGGAGAGAAAAAAAAAAAGAACATAACCAAACTCCCCTTTAACCCCTTCAGTACTGGGACGTATTGTTACCTTGAGTTCTGGGTATGATTAGACGATTTTATTGACATGAGGAAGGGTCTATGGAGGTCACAAGATTAATGGCCAGTCTTCACTATCTTAATCACCCACATAAGTCTCTGAAGCTGCGTATAAAGCCACCAAATAGTATCCAGAAGGAATATGATAACGTGTCATGGTACTGAAGAGGCTAAACCCAACCCTAACCTAACCTAACCTAACCTATCCTAACCTATATAACCTTCTGGAACCTAATCTAATCTAATCTAACTATTTTCCATGTACACTCCACCAACGAAGATAAAACGAAAAGGAAAAAGAAAGAAAATAAACCAAAACGAATCTTTCATTACAATACACTCCTTTAACCTAACCTCGCCTAACTAAACTGGCTAAGATGCACAAAGACTCCCCCATCAACACCTCACCCCAAACTGAATGAATACGATAAATCTCTCAAACGTAACTTTATAACCTAACCTAACCAAACATATCACGGGAAAATATTAGCTACGGAAAATCTTAATGGATGTATGTTCTTTTAGGAAAATTTACGTGGGTTTACAGAGTTCACAGTGTTTGTAGACGAGGTTATGGTGTGTTTGATTCTCAGCATATCAGAGGGACTAGTTTATTTGGCTTATTCCCTCCCTCTAATGTATCCTGAGAAGAGTGAGGCGTGGCGTGTAATGTTGCAGCCACTCCTCCCTCGCACCGCCCAGACCGCCATTAGCTCCCATGCTGCCTTGAGCCATGAGGCCTGTGGTGGTGGGAGGCATGCACACGCAAACACACACACACACACACACACACACACACACACACACACACACACAGAAAGGATCTCAATTGTGGTACTAACAACTTTAGTTCATGAACGTAATTAGTAACAACAGTAATAATAACAAGAATAACAGTAATAATGATAATAATAATAATAACAGTAATAATAATAATAATAATAATAATAATAATAATAATAATAATAATAATAATAATAATAATAATAATAATAATAATAATAAAACAAAATCATAAACAACCTCAATAATACTACTGTTACCACCTCCACCAACAGCAGCAGCAGCAACAGCAACAATTACATAAGCAAATCATCATGGAATTCCCAGGGAGACACGATCAAATCAACTCGGATCTCTTGGTGGCGGGAAGGTGAGATGGCGGAGACAGGGTCGTCGGGGGGACCGGTGAGAATGAGAAGGTGACACTGCATGAGAACAAAGTGGCAGCCGTGAACAGCCGCACCAGTAGACATCTGCAGACACATCAGCGGCTGTCAGCACGGAGGGAGGGACCTTGGCGCATCCGCGATGACTGTCAGAATAGTCCCGGTGCATTGTGTTGAGGGGTGCTGCCGACGCCATGGGGAGGAGGGAGGGAGGGTGATGGGATAGGTAGGCAGGTATGAGGCCCCTAGTCAGACACGCTTTACTCTCTCACCACGACTATTTTCAAAGGCCACAGAGATGATTAGCAGAATTCTCAAGGGTGGTTCTGTTGTTAACACTGTACAAATCTCTTGGATCTGTCACTAGAAACATGAAAAGACCCTGAAAACTCAATATAACTTCAACTAAAGTTTTTTTTTTTTTAATGTAGTGGAGGAGTAGCGGGATGTGATTCAGTACATAAACGTGAGTGCAACCGGGACGCTCTCTTGCTGTATAGATTGCCGGGACCTCTTGTATTCGTGCTGAATTGAGCCTTGGAAACTTTTGATGCTTTTTATATACCAGGAGTTAGCACGCAGTTTTTTTTTTTTTTTCTTCGATATCCAAGTACACATTCAAGTTCTGGATCTGTGTTCAATATCTAACGAGTTTCAGCGTCTTGCTTCTATCACTTTTAAAACATCCAGGTGGAAATTACTCGTGTTTGCTTATAGCTAGGATATATTCGTGATTCTAGCAATAGTTTACCAAGATTTATGTTCAGCATGTCAATGGGAAACACACCAATGAGAATCCAAGGAATAATTTCTCTGGCCTTTGAAAAATAACCTGGATTCAAAATACGTCAATAACTCAACAGTAACATATAGCTTGGGCTTGTTTGCTCTTGCCACTCCCAGATAGCAGCATGATGGATGAACGCAACTCTGGCAAAAATACATTACAAAAACTACGTATATTGACTTTCTTTTTGGTGCAATATAAACGTCGAGGAAATAAATTACTGTACCTCGCATGTTAACACTCTTTAAATTCTCCTTCTTACCGACTATTTAGCATAATAATAATGTCTCTTGAGACCTTCTTATCTTGATGTCACATGCGATATGATAAACCAGCGTCTAGTCAATAAACTTTTATTAAACTTTCATAAACACTGATAGAAAACAATGAATCAGCTATTTTCAACTCTCTCTCTCTCTCTCAAATATCTTTCTAATATTACTAGAATATTACTCAATAATTAAATACATATCTCTTACGTGTAGAAATCTAAAATACAAAATTACTAAAGGTAAAACGAACGACTTGAACACATCATGGACTTAGGAAACGTATCAGAAGAAAGAAAATCTATAAAAGAACTACGACTAGATATACCCCGCTCTCTCTCTCTCCCTCTCTCACTCTCTTAAAGGACGTACCCCTTACACTGTCACACTAGACAAAAGGCCTCGCTCATCGCCCGTATTCAGAAACGCATTGCTCTCTCACCACGACAGTTCTCCAAGGCCACAGAACGATTACCCGGGTTTTCAGACAGTTTCTCCTTATAATAATTTAAAGACTTGCCAGTCTATCACAAGAAATATAAAAAAAACTACCCTTAAAAACACGAGTATCTTCAACTAAAGCCTTTGGAAAGTAGTGTTGGTGAGAGAGCAAAACGTTTCAGAATTCAGACTCATAGTGGTGTCAGCCTAACCAGCATCATGAGAGAGGAACACGGACTCTGCTACCCTCCCAGCGCCGCCACCACCGCTGTCTGTCTCTCTCTCTCTCTCTCTCCATTCCCAGTCCCTCCCTTCCTCATATAACACCACTACTCCCTCATGACCTTCACTGTGAACTTTTCCATGGGTTGCTATCTTCCGCCTCCCGTCCAAAATATAACGCTACTTTTTTTTTTTTCTCTCTCTTCTCTTTTTATCAGTCTTTTTGCGGTTGTTACTCTTTTCTTTTAGTGTTGTGTTTTATGATTATTGTTATTGGTGTTGTTGTTTTTATTATTATTGTTTTTTTTTTGCCTGCTGGCGTTTTTTTTTTTTTTTCGTAGTTTTCTTTACCTATTTCGTCTTGTTTCGTGGAATAATGTTGCGTTTCTTCTATTCGTTTCCGTATATATATTTTTTTCTTTTCTCTGTTTAGCAATGATATTTACTTTCTTGTTATTTCTTCTTTCGTTTTTTTCTTTATTTCACTTTTCTACTAGTATAACATTTAATTCTTTGTCTTTCATTCTTCTATTTTCTATTTTTTTTTTAGCATAACATTATTTTCGCTCTTATTTTCTTCCGTCTCTGTCTAGCTGCATTACGTTATTTATTTTTTATTCCACCGAAGCAAGTATTTTTTCATTTTCTGTTTGGGAGCAAAGCATTATTCTAAACTCTTCCTTTCTTTATTGTTAAGCAGCATAACGTAATTCTTTATCAACCTACTTTCTTCATTGTCCATCTAATATCTACCACTATATAAGTTCAGCGTAATAAACCCTCACAGGTACATCGTGAGTACTCAAGGAAGCTACTGTATGAGAAGAGACAAGTCCAACAAAAGGGTATTCGAACATCTAATCAATCAGTAGACACATATCGATGCATCCCTCCAGACAGCCCCACACCCTACCCTCCACACTGCACTCCATCATCTTTTCACACTCACGCTGCTCTGTCGTGCTAAATAATATATAGAAAACCAATGACGTGGGCGTGCAGGCAGTACATCACGTGCCACTCGACTGAACTCCCTGACCGCCACGGACGAGGGAAGAAAGAAAGAAGAGGAAGCCGTCAATAGCGGTGCTTCACATTCGGCACCACCACCACGACAATTATCCTCCACTAGTCTTGTTACCCATCGCTCGAATGAAAATGAGGGACAGCACTTTCAAACGTTTACACGGTGCTACTGCATCTCTACTGCTTTCAGTTGGCTTAAAGTGGAAGTTACTCAGGTTCTCAAGAGTTTTTATTTAGCGAGTTACTTTTGTTTTCATGTGTGCTTTCGTGATTCTAGTGAAGGTCTGAGGAGTTACTGAGGTTTTCAAGGGTGCTTTCATAATTCTAGTGCGAGTTTGCTAAATTTTTCAAGTGTGTTTACATGGCTCCAGTAGTGGCTTAGAAAGTTCCCAAGGTTTGCAAGGGGATAACAATATTTCTTCCTCATCAATAGGGAAGATTACATACTAAAACCTGACTAGTCATCCCAATGGCCTTTGAAAACAGATCTGGCGAGAGAACAATACATTTCAAAATAAGTTAAGGTGCCTATAGCTTTCAGTACGCCTCAGTTCAGGTAAAAGAGAGACGCTAACACTTATAACCCACACAGACAGAGTAGCAACAAGGGAAGCTGGGCGCAGTTTCAATCCGACCATAGCGGGGAGGACCAAGGAACAGAGAAGCGAGTGTTCCTGCCATGTATCTTAGCTCGAAGTAAACGTGCAGCGCGGCGCCTCCTGTTACTAGTAAGGGAGGAAGCGGTCAATGAGTGTTTTAATATTCAGCAGAGCAGCAGCGTCATGGCCAGCAGACGGCAACGATCACGGCCCAGCAGGTGGAGGCGGGAGAGGCAGCAGTGGCAGTGGTATTGGAGTCTTTGGGTCCCTTCCTCGCCAAGGTCATCAGAGAGAGAGAGAGAGAGAGAGAGAGAGAGAGAGAGAGAGAGAGAGAGAGAGAGAGAGAGAGAGAGAGAGAGAGAGAGAGTGAGTGAGTGAGTGAGTGAGTGAGTGAGTGAGTGTGTGTGTGTGTGTGTGTGTGTGTGTGTGTGTGTGTGTGTGTGTGTGTGTGTGTGTGTGTGTGTGTGTGTTTCTAGATTTTGTGGAGGGTAGATAATGTTATTGCAGCTGTTCCACTCCCTCTAACCAGCCGCTGACGCTCGTGAGAACCCTAGCGTCACACACACACACACACACACACACACACACACACACACACACGAGGAAGGATCATCGTCTTGTAAATAAAGCTCGCCTTGAGGTCACTACTGCTACTGCTAGTGGTGGTGGTGGTGATGCATAAACGTAATGATTAACTGGCTTGTGCATCTGTCTCTTGCGTCATGGTGGTGGTGGTGGTAGTTGTTTTGAGTCATGCTTGGTTATTCTATTCGTTGGTTTGTTAATTTGTTATAATAGTCACGTGCGTCTAGATGTGGTTTCTGTAATGCTTTCCTTGTCTTGGTTGTCTTTGTGATTCCCTATTTCTTTTATGTAAGAGGAGAAAACTAGCCAAAGGGAGCAAAAGCTATTAAAGAAAGGTCCACTGAGATGCATGCTTTCTCTCTCTGTACGTGTATTTGGTTCGTCTCACTAGTGGTTCTTTGGCTTGGTTGAAGTTTAAGCATCTATAGATAATCTTGTATTTTGTCAAGTGAGCTTCAGGTACAATTACTGTATACGTATCATTTAACCTCTTCAGTACTAGGATGCATTTTTACCACGAGTTTTGGGTACGATTAGACGATTTATTTACTTTAGGAAGGGTTTATGGAGATCAGAAGATTAATGGCCAGTCTTCACTATCTTATTCCCTGCATAACTTCTGAAGCTGCATAAAATGACCAAATAGTAAGCAGAATGAATATGAAAATGCGTCATAGCAGTGAAGGGATTAACTTCTTCATGGATCAATAGTCTTCTCATCTGTAACTCATATTAGACACGTTTTGCAGTCCAGTAGTCTTTCGAATATTTATGTAGTCGATAAATAAATACATAAATTAATAACCTCTCTCTCTCTCTCTCTGATAAAACAGTACAACAAAATCCATCAACCATCAAGCCGCTACACATTCTATTCTAGTTCTGAACCGCCTCTTTACCTCCCTCCTCTTTCTCAGTAGCTGTTCCTTTGTCTTTCTCACTTCCATTCTTGTGCCCGTCTGCCTCTCCGTCGCCCTTCACCTTCTCCTCTTCGCCCTTGGCCTCCAGTCTTGGCTTCTTCGGGGACGGGCTCGTGGAATCAGGGTCCTCTTGGGATAGCTCTACGAAGGAGGTGATGGTGTAAAAGGAATCCAGGCAAGCTTGGGTCAGGGGCGTCGTGCCTTCCCTCACGGACACCACCACTTGCATTCCTGCCTCGGCCGCAGCAAATGCCTCTGAGGAAGGGAAAGGAAGGAAAACCACGCGCGGGTCAGCAGGGACACGACACACACACACACATACACGCGCACTCACACCCACCCAAGATAATGAAGGGTAATAAGGTTTGACTAGTTTTGTCATAAAAATATCGTATTCTCTAACATTTCTGCTTCTTCTACTCGGTGTTTCTTTGACAGGTTGAGTGAAATGTTACTGCAGGGGATTTTCTTTTCCTTCTTTTGTTTACAACGGTGTTTTCATGATTCTAGTGATGGTTTACTAAAGGATTCTACATTATTAATATTTTCAAACATTTCTACGGCTTATTCAACCATTTTTTTCTATCTTAAGGTCAAGTGAAACGTTACTAGGGAGTTTTCAAAGCTGTTCCCATAATTCTAGCAAAGGTTTAGTAAGTGATCTGCATCATTAACATAAAAAAGTTATGAGAACTAGCTTATTTGTCAGTTTGGTCTTTGAAAACAGCCCTTATCAGAGAACAAGGCGTTTAATAAAGTGGATAAGAAATAAAGCAAACAGCGGGTAACCACAACTCTAAAAAAAGACACACACACACACACACACACACACACACACACACACACACACGCACGCACGCACACACATATGGCAATGGTGATGAAAGAAGCACGCGGGGACCAGCAGGAAAGTGTGTGTGGTGCATTAGGACTCAACGAAGACAATGAAGTGTGATGAAACTTGACTTGCGAGACTTTAAGCAGACGACGGGCAGCTAAGGACAAAAAAATATATTATTCATGTTATAAGTAGCTCTAAAATGTTCAATTGTGCAAGAAAATGTAAGAAACCAACGAGGACAATGAAATAAGACGAGACACAGACATGCGGATGATAAGTGAACATGAGGGAAAGAAAACGGAGAACTGATGCTTGAGGAAAAAAGGATATGTATATTTTCGTTGCTGATAAATGAATAAACTCTAGAATTTCCTGGACGATCAGAAAATTTACCCGAGAATGTGAAGGACGACTAGGTGAATGATGTAAAATAAAATGGACGGACGGGTAGCAAATAAGACAAAAAAGTGTAAATGATGGAGAAACCTGAATATAAATGCAAAAATAAAAGATAGAAGAAAGAAAAAAAGTACATAAAATCATATACAAACAAGTTTTTACCAACAAAGGAAGACAAACGGTGACTAAATGACAACGAAAATAGAACCACTAGCAACCAAATAATACAGTAGTAAAATAGAGAGTGAAGTCATGCAAACATATAAGGAAAAACAAACAGGAGGAGGAGGAGGAGGAGGAGGAGGAGGAGGAGGAATGATGACTAAGTACCAAGCAGAGAAGCAATCGAAGGAAGTCAAGCACAAATACTACAAGGATAAACTAACAGGAATCAGCCGTGACTTTACAACAAGGAAGGATACAACACGCTGAAGACAACCAGAGAAACCAGAGGGAGAAAAAAGAAGGAAAGACAAACCATGAAGACTAGACCAACAACGCCAAATATGCAGAGATAAAAACAAACACAAACTTAAAAGATCTGGTGATGATTAGTATAACAGAAGGAAGTGAGAGGGTGAAGTCACGCAAAGATATGAAGGAAAGATAAACCAACAAGACTGGCTGGTGGTGGTGACAACATAAGAAGCAAAACAGCAAAATGGTTCAGATGCACAAAGATATCAAATATTAAAGGAGCAACAGAAAGGATGGTGACTCAACAATAGGGGAAAAAAAAAAGAACCTGCAGGAAATAATAAACATAGAAAATATATCCACAAAAAAAAAAAAAACACAGCACGAAGCATCAAGAACAACAACAATGACAATACCACCAACAGAATCACGATGGTGACTCAAAAATAGGGCGGGAAAAAAAAAACTGCAGGAAATAATAAAAATAAAAAATAGATCCACACAAAACAGAAAAAATACTACAACAAATAGAAAAACAACAATGACAATACCACCAACAGAACCACCACCATCAACAAT
>NC_059298.1:12678580-12683580 GCF_017591435.1 Portunus trituberculatus
ACACACACACACACACACACACACACACACACACACGGAGCAATTATACCAGCAACAGCAGAAGCCATAACACAACCCAAAACAAGCCGAGGCAAGCCAACCCAACCCAATCCAACCCAATAAGAACGGTCTCCACACATGACAAGAGGACTACCACCATCACCGCCACCACCACCACCACCACCAGACCCCAGCCGTGCCTAGTGGGACCATCTAATTGATCACAGCTCTCGCTCCCTTACGAGTCCGACCTTGGGGAACAATAGCACCGTCAGGAGAAGGGAATTCGGGAGGGTGTACGGACAGACGAACATACAGACAGGGAGACGCGTTTATAAGCAGAAAGATTTACACAACGAGAGAGAGAGAGAGAGAGAGAGAGAGAGAGAGAGAGAGAGAGAGAGAGAGAGAGAGAGAGAGAGAGAGAGAGAGAGAGAGTTTATTAGCCTATCACGATTACATTTAAAAACATTCCCACTAAAAGCAAGTAATTTACGAAACACAGATCCAGAGAGAGAGAGAGAGAGAGAGAGAGAGAGAGAGAGAGAGAGAGAGAGAGAGAGAGAGAGAGAGAGAGAGAGAGAGAGAGAGAGAGAGAGAGAGAGAGAATAATGAAACCTATGATGCCAAAACAACAAAATTACAACCAAACTACAAAATGAAAACAAAACAAACAATAGAAAAACACATACCAGAGAGAGAGAGAGAGAGAGAGAGAGAGAGAGAGAGAGAGAGAGAGAGAGAGAGAGAGAGTCAGTCCTGGCATACTCAAATTACATGCAGTGAGGCGAAAGTTATCTTGTTGACCTTTAAAGACGACGACGTGTTCAGAAACCAAACAAGAAACGAAGCACTGGTACGAAAAAATAGGGAAAAAAACATACTCACACAAACAAAACCAAAAGAAAAAAAAAGATAAGGAATAAATAACACAGACGCGACACTATTTGAATAACCTGAACGTGAGGAAAAGAGAGAGAGAGAGAGAGAGAGAGAGAGAGAGAGAGAGAGAGAGAGAGAGAGAGAGAGAGAGAGAGAGAGAAATACACCCTTAATCCCTTCAGTATCATGACACGTTTTCATATTCATTCTAGTTACTATTTGGTGATTTTATACAGCTTGATAAACTCATGAGGGGGGATTAAAATAGTGAAAACTGTGGCCATTAATCTTCTGACCTCCATAGACCCTTCCTAATGTCAATAAAATGGTCTAATCGTAAACAAATCCCAAATGTAAAAAATGTATCCCAGTACTTAAAAGAGTTAATCGCTAAAAGAATAGGAAAATCACAATATACTCGTAAACTGAAGAAGCGCAAGTCTCCAGTCTATTAACCTTCTCTCGCAACACGGCAGCGCTCACGTCCTCGACCTTCATTAGAGGGAAGCACTATAGAGTCTGAGCTACGGTGCCAGGGGTGAAGGGGGCCAGGGGTGAGGGTGCCAGAGGTGAGGGTTCCAGAGGTGAGGAGTGCCAGGGGTGAGGAGTGCCAGGGGATGATGGGTGCCAGGGAGTGAGGGGTGCCAGGGAGTGAGCGGTGCCAGGGGTAAGGATGCCATGGGTGAGGGTGCCAGAGGTGAGGGTGCCAGGGTTGAGGAGTGCCAGAGGTGAGGGGTGCCAGGGAGTGAGGGGTGCCAGGGGATGAGGGGTGCCAGGGGTGAAGAATGGCATAGGAGGGATGAGGGATGAGATATGATTGATAAGGAAGCGTCTCAAGGTCGTCGGAGATACAAAGATGTTGCGTGGAGACTGGCGAGTACTCTCTCTCTCTCTCTCTCTCTCTCTCTCTAGGTGTGGTGTTCAACATGTGGTTTGCTTGTTTGTGTTTGTATCTTTGGGTTTGTTGTTTCTGTTGTTGTTGTTCTTTTGTATTGTTTGTTGTTGTTGCTATTACTATGCTGTATAGGCTTATGTTGGTGCTAATGGGGCTATTGTTTGCGTTGTTGTTCTGTTAATGTTGTTGTTGTTGTTGTTGTTGTTGTTGTTGTTAATATTATTGCTCCTGTTTCTCTATTACGGGCGCTATTGCTGTTACTTCCGCTATTAGTACTGATTGTACTGTTACTACTACTACTACTACTACTTCTGCTATTATTACTACTACTACTACTACTACTACTACTACTACTACTACTACTACTACTACTACTACTACTACTACTACTACTACTACTACTACTACTATTTCTACTATTACTACTACCACTATTTATTCTTTTTCTTCTCCCATTACAACTTCCTTTCTACTGCTATTTGTTTGTCTCTCTGCTTATCTGTCTGTTGGTTGGTTTGCATTTATCACATAATATTATCATCTATATATTCTATCATTTTCTTAAACTAGCGCACACACACACACACACACACACACACACACACACACACACACACACACACACACGTCAAGGCCACACAGGATCATTAGTGGTGGCAAAGCATTATACTCCCAAATGAGAACTGAGAACGGTAAAAAAGAAAAAAAATACAAGTTACATAATAGGAAAAAAGAGAGAGCCCACTGCGTTTGGACAGGCAAGAGTTACGTAAGCAAGAGTGATGGGGGGGAGTGGGGTGTCTGAGGTGAAGTCTGCCTACCTGCATGCCCGTCTGTCTGTCTGGCAGTTACAAATGCCCAGCCAGTGTATGCATTCCTTAAGAGTCTATGTCGAGAGGAATATGCAGGTGTGTGATTGAAAATGGTAATGTAAACAGATTATTATCATTCCTCTCGCCGGCAGACCCGCAAACCTCCCTATTTTGGTGGTGCTTTTGTCAATTACTCAAAAGATTTACGTGGTGAGGGCACTTGTGATGGTGTAAGCTGTGATGGTACTAGTGTGATTATGTTATTGGTGTCGTTTTTGTGGTGGTGGTGGTGATATTATTATTATTATTATTATTATTATTATTATTATTATTATTATTATCATTAGTAGTAGTAGTAGTAGTAGTAGTAGTAGTAGTAGTAGTAGTAGTAACAATGATAGCAATATGAGGATAAAATAAGTCCTAATGAGAGACAGAGAGACAGAGAGACAGAGAGAGAGAGAGAGAGAGAGAGAGAGAGAGAGAGAGAGAGAGAGAGAGAGAGAGAGAGAGAGAGAGAGAGAGAGACAAAAAAAATGTTTCCATCTTCTGTCAAATTTCACGATATTGAATTAACCACATAGGCTATCTCTCTCTCTCTCTCTCTCTCTCTCTCTCTCTCTACAACAATAGCAACTACTACTACTACTATCGCTTGTCCTTCTCCTTTTACTACCACTCCTCCTCCTCCTACTTCTACTACTACTACTACTACTACTACTACTACTACTATAACTGAAAACTTCCACCTGGCGTACCGTAGGGTCATTAGCAGCAACAATCACAAGCCCCCACCACCTGTCAGTATATCCTATGTTCCTCCCACACATCCAGTCTACCTCCTCCTCCTCCTCCTCCTCTTCCTCATTCACCCGCCCCTGCATTCATCCCACGCTGGAGTTAAGCCCGGCACACACACACACACACACACACACACACACACACACACACACACACACACACACACACACACACACACTTTCTCATTTTCCTCCACCTGTGCAGACTCCAACAGGTGATACTCCGTGTTCTATTATCAGTGTTGGGACAGGTTTCTCTCTCTCTCTCTCTCTCTCTCTCTCTCTCTCTCTCTCTCTCTCGACACCTGGTCCTATAAAGTAATGGCACTTGACGCGAGATGATGACGTGTCCCGTTTTCGTCAGGTTCAATGTACAGCCACGCTCGTAAAAGATTAAGAAAAAATATACTTTAGGAGAAAAAAGGGGTCGAAAAAAAAATAATAATGATAATAAAATAGCCGTAGTGCATTTTATAGTCTAATTACTTTTTTTTTTTACCTATAGATACACTTCCATGTTAGTTTATTATGGAACGAATGGAGGAAAAATAATTAATAGGGTCATGCATTAGAAAGAGAGAAAGAGAGGAAGAAATTTAAACCAGTACTCTCAAACATTCATCCCTTTTCTCCGGTACACTCCAGAACTCCCTGCCTGCTTCTGTGTTTCCATCTACCTATGACCTACACTCATTAACCCGCTCAGTACTGGGACATATTTTTACCTTGAGTTTTGGGTACAATTAGACAATTTTATTTACATGAGGAAGGGTCTATGGAGGTGAGAAGATTAATGACCAAAGTCTTCACTATTTTGATTCCCACACAAGTTTCTGGAGCTGCATAAAAAATATAAAAACGCGTCATGGTACTTAAGGGTTTAAAAAGCAGGGTTTTCAGAACATTTATTCCATTTCTTTTGGCTAACTCTCTCGGACCTGCCCGGGAACTGGCATCTATGTGGGCCTTTTTGTTTATAATAGTTTTTGTTGCCCTTGTCCAGTTTCCCCATCTTAAATAGATAAAAAAAAAAGTCTCTCCTTGTATAAATAATCTTGTGGAGTTCGCTACTTCAAAAACTTGTTCGTTGGTTCTTCCCTGTCGCCATGAAGAGTAGTAAGGTTTCAGAATGCGATCCCTGCGGTTGTATCATAAGCTGGTGATGTTTTTTAGCACCTCGGCTCCACCTGGACGTGCCGCACCACACTCGTTAAGGTCACGCATGTAAATTGTGAGTTTAAGAAATTCTGAATATTTTATACGGCGGGTTTCCAAGAGGAGGACATTAGTAAGGTTCGCTCGTACGCTAGTGAAATTTAACAGAGAGAGTTTGCGAGTTGGAATGATTTGATATTCGTTGGAGGGATTTTTTTTTTTTTGTAGTAGGTGAAGAAGCGTCTCTCTCTCTCTCTCTCTCTCTCTCTCTCTCTCTCTCTCTCTCTCTCTCTCTCTCTCTCTCTTTAAATTTATGTAAGACTCATTTGCATTTCTCACTTATCGAATACGACGAAATATATAATTTTCTCTCTCTCTCTCTCTCTCTCTCTCTCTCTCTCACACACACACACACACACACACACACACACACACACACACACACACACAGCTAAA
>NC_059298.1:12688580-12746080 GCF_017591435.1 Portunus trituberculatus
CTACATTACCAATCCCCATAGAGTCATTAGCGTTAATTGAAATCAGAGAATAAGTGCCTTGAATCCTCCCTCTCGAAAGTTATAATTATAGTATGCTGGAAATACAGAAGCAGGCACGGAGCTCCAGAGTTTACCAGAAATTTCCGAAGATTACCAGAGATTTTTGCAGACCTAATGAAAGATCAACAAGCTTCCTACATTATTAGCAGGAAAAATACTCTTGAAAATCAGACGAGTCATCTCTGTGACCTTTGATATAATAGTTGTGATGGGAGAGAGAGAAGAATGCAAGCAGCTGGAGTCATATTCTGAAGCACTTCTAGCTCTTCCGCTACTTCTACATTGCTCTAATTGAGGCTATATGAGTTTAAAAGCGTGTTTTTTTTTAAGATTCTAGAGATGGATTAACAGAATTTCTATATCATTAACAAGTAAAACACTCTTGAGAACCTGCCTAATCTCCTTTGTGGCCTTTGAAAACACTTGTGGTGAGAGAGCATAATGTTTCTGAATACAAGTGGTACCAGGTTGGTGTTGAGTGGTGGTTGGAGGTTCCTATGGTGTTGCATTGGTCCAGCGTGCGTGGCGAGTAGTGGCAAATCTTAAATCATCACTGCGAGCCATCCACACTTTGCCTCAACCAACGGCTACGTAGATGCAAACAGTACACTGCCGCAGCAACACGTATTCACAGTTGTACTTTCTCCAAAAACAATAATTAGTGACCAACTTCCAGGTACTACATATTTATTACTTGGTGGGTTACGTTATGTTTCCTTGCCTGGCCAAACAAGTCAACCTTATGTATCTGAAGTGTAGTTCGGACTGTTGGCTTACATGTGACCTTTTCCTACTGTTCTTCTCTTTTTCCTTGTTTTTTTTTCTCTTTTCCTTCTTTCCTGATTCTCGTTCTTCTCTCTTTTTTTCCCCTCCTTCTTCTGTTCTTTCTTTCTTTTTATTTTTTCGCTTCCATTTTCCTCCTCCTCC
Organism: Portunus trituberculatus; assembly: GCF_017591435.1. Lineage (NCBI taxonomy): Eukaryota > Metazoa > Arthropoda > Malacostraca > Decapoda > Portunidae > Portunus > Portunus trituberculatus. The sequence continues at coordinate 12,689,568 of NC_059298.1, forward strand.
TCCTCTTTTTTTTCCTCACCTTCTCTTCCCATTCTTTCTTTCTTTCTCCATTTCTTCCTTTCTTCTTCCTCTTTCTCCTCCTCCCAATCATCATCATCACCAGTCTATGCCCGGGCAGCAAGACAATGGCATAACCCAACATTTCCTACCAATATCTCCGGCCTGTCTGTTCCGGATCACTCAAGCAAAACTCTGCATCTCATCTCTCCATCTATGAGTTTTTGTCTGCTGTGCAATCCTTCTTTCTCAACGATCCAGGTCTGATACGAGGCTATGTATCTACAATGGGTGAGGATTTAACGTTTAGCTCAGTGGTGTGTGGGATAAGGTATTTTGTAATGTTTTATATAAGTAAGGCATTGTCAGGTATCTTAGTGTTTTATCTTTGCCATATTCAACAGGCTCTACTTAAATTTATTGGGTCTTCAAGGATGTCAGCAAGGTTACAGTGTTGGTTTAACAAGCTTTCTGCATCACCAATGGGAAAAGCAGCTCACGAGAACCTGAATAATGTGTGTGATGTCTGAAAGCAGTCCTAGTGAGAGTCCAGGTCAGCGCAGGAGTGCTCTGAATTAGGGGCACAGAATGGGGGATCTTGGTACGTTAATCTTATCTGAAGGTTGTAGAGTTCATGTACCATTGATCCTTGCCCCCCACCAAGAGTGATTACTTACGTCACAGTGCTGGTGACTTGATGTGCGTGTCACCTGGCCCCAACACAGGTCCGGGACGCCTTCACAGCACCAGTGTGGCTGTGCCGCTGGGGGATAATTAGTAATGAGTCACGGGTGTTGCTATTGTCCGTCCCTTGACGAGATTAACGGCGGTGACGTCACGGCTCACGGAACTTGGCGCGGCGTTGCCACTTTATGTCCTGCTCCTCCTCCAGCCTACTGCTGGGCCGCGTCCCTCCCTGCCCTGTGGCCGCTGTCTGTCGCCTACACAGATAAGACCAACTCGTGAGGCTTGTTGTATGCATGCCCTGCCCGCCGCTCAGTTCATGCAGGACCCCTCAGCGTGGCAAGGGTCACTGTTCTGCAACAGGTAACCTTGAATCATGCAAGTCACCTTTCAAGACTATAACCAAAACCATGATTTCCCCGCCAAGGGCAACACGGCGCACCCCACGCACGCCCCCAGATACACACACACACACACACACACACACACACACACACACAGACTCCTGCAGCCACGGCACTAAATATCATACTTACTGGCCCTCCACGGCGCCCTCTTGGTAGGCGCGGCGCCACATGTGTCCCTGCAAGGCCTTGAGCGGCCCCACCTTCCTGTCAGCGTCCATCATGCCCTCCACGTTGGCCACCAATGCTGCAATCACCGCCTCCCGCTCACCTGTGCTTGGCAGTGCCTGGCTCCCGGCCAACCCCGCCGCCACGTCCTCCTCGACCTGTGCACGGGAACATGATCCGCTGTAGTGTTGAATTATGCGCAACACGTCCCGCTGATACCTCTGACAGGCCGCCGCCTTGCTTGCTTTGTCAGCCAGACGTGTATTACTGTGCCGCCAGCATCATGCACTTTTATTGCCATTATGCCGTACCTCTCAATTAGTTCCAGCCATTACCCTGAACCAATCATCGTGACCTCATTAGTGTATTCTCTTTTATTCTCGATATCTTTAACTGATGATGGTTGACAGTTTGATAGTTTGTTAAATACCACCAGGAGATTTTTACATGCAACTTTCAGCCCGAGTGGGGGCGTGGCGGCAACTTTCCCTCATTTCCGGAACGCTGCTGACATGAATAGCTAATGGTGTGGTGGTCACTTCCCGCCGCGGCGCTTACTAGGCCTTTCCGTCTTCATTACCGTGACTGCCCTCAGAAAGTTTACATGAAGAAGGAAAGAGGAAGTACAATTATCTTTTTCCCAGGCATGAAGCAGCTGGCGAGGTGACACTTTATTTCGCGCTCATTATCTCGTTGACATAATTCTGAACGTGTAAAGGAGATTGGTAAAGGACTAAAAGCATTACCTCAATTGTTGATCTCTCTCTCTCTCTCTCTCTCTCTCTCTCTCTCTCTCTCTCTCTCTCACACACACACACACACACACACACACACACACACACACACACACACACACACACACACACACACAAACAAATGTACATGACAAAAAATATAGATAAGTAAATTGATAGTGAAAATAAAAAAAAATTGTGGATAAAGAATACATATAAATACCAAATGGATAAATAAATAAACAAATAAATAAATAAATAAATAAGTGAACAAGAACCTCACCTTAGTTCTCCCGATGTCTCCTAAAACAGCAAAAAATAAATAAATAAATAAAATAAATAGAATATATAATATAAAACAAAATAAATAAACTAATAGAATAAACCAATAATTATACACAAACGAATATAAGTCAATGTGGGAAGAGAAAGAGAGAGAGAGAGTGAGAGGATGAGAGAGGAAGTGGAGGATGAGGAAGAGGAGGAAGAAGAGGAGGAGGAGGGAAAGGAGGACACAGGTGTGGTTTTGTAGTTGTAGTTACCCCTTTACAGAGAAATTTACTTAATTCCTCGCTTTAATTACACATCACAGTGAGGAGCCATTTAAATCACTTCCACAGCTGCCATATTGCTTGCCCACCTAGAAAATATTACGCATTTCAGAACTTCATTAATTATAATCTTATATTGATAATCTTAATGTTGAATGAATGAATGAGAGAGAGAGAGAGAGAGAGAGAGAGAGAGAGAGAGAGAGAGAGAGAGAGAGAGAGAGAGAGAGAGAGAGAGAGAGAGAGAGAGAGAGAGAGAGAATAAAGTAAAGCCCTTCAATATATCAGACCACCTCATCTTCAAGGGAGCTCCGTTAGAGAGGATTACCTAAGGACGAACAGTCACCCTACACACTACAGTCACGCACGCACTCACTCTTCACTCACTCACGCACTCACTCACTCACACATGCACTCACTCCTACTCGTACTTCCTCCAGTCATTATCTTCCCGTACCCTTGAAATATTACAGTTTCAGGCCTCCATTAGTTTCCAGTCCTCTGTTTGAAGTTACATTAGGTTTTATATATATTTTTTTCATATTCTTCATAGTTCTGGTGAGTGATTAGTATGATTTGTTTTATTATCATTTATTATTAACGATAGAAACACTTTGAAATATTCTGGTTTCGCATTTCTATTAGTTTTCACAAATATACGAAGTCAGCCTCACTGCGATGCTTTTTCCCTTACATATGTTATAAAATCCTTAAAAATATGTGTTAATAGGTTTATGGAAACACTTGAGGTCATCAATAACATCCATTAGAGTTATTTTATATATATATTTTTTTTCATAGTTCTAGTGAGCGAATGGTATGATTTGTTTTATTATTAACGATAGAAACACTCCGACACATTCTTTGTCTCGCATTTCTACTAGTTTCCAATTCCCTAGTTGAAGTTCTATGGGATTTTACAGATTCTTCATAGTTCTAGAGGGTAATTAGTATTTTCTTCTTTTTTTCATGTTAGAGAGGAGGACAAGGCAAAGGTAACAAAGATATAAAGAAAATAGGTCCACTCAGTTGCCAGTCTCCTTACATAGCCGATACAATTAGCCAAAGGATAGGAACAAATGTCTTGAAACCTCTCTCTCTTGAATTATTTGCTCTATTAGAAAAGGGAGGAACACTCTCGAAAACCGGTCAGTAATTTCCTCATAGTTCTAGTGAGTAATTTGATACGCTATGTTTGAGAACTGGCCAATTGTCTCTGCGGTATTTGAGAAGAGAAGCAGTCGTGTTTTGAGAGTAAAGAGTTTCTGTATGCAGGACTTAAATGTTTCTCACTGCCACACATCACTGCACTGTATACTAACTTATCTTGCCCCATCTCTCTCTCTCTCTCTCTCTCTCTCTCTCTCTCTCTCTCTCTCTCTCTCTCTCTCTCTCTGGCCCTTTCTAGTATTACGAGAAATCGATATCTTCAACTAATAAAAAAAAAAGAGAGAGAAAAAAAAAGATGCTGATTAAGACAGTCTCCGTGTCTCCATCGCGCTGGTATTGCTTGGGGTGAAGAGGCCACTGAGGTAACAGATAGGCGGGGAACACCAGGGGACAGGAACACCAACCACGGCACACCACACACACATACATGCACACACACACTCTTCTAACGATAAGAGTCCTCAGAGATAAGAAGAGGAGTCATTACGTGTCAGTCAACCATTGTTGGACTGGTGGCCGATATCAGGTGAAAGCAAAGGGGAAAAAAATAATGAAAAAAAAAGAACAGCGGGATGCGTGATACATAATTGTGAAGGTAAAGAAATAAAAAAGAGAGAGAGAGAGAGAGAGAGAGAGAGAGAGAGAGAGAGAGAGAGAGAGAGAGAGAGAGAGAGAGAGAGAGAGAGAGAGAGAGAGAGAGAGAGAGAGAGAGAGAGAGAGAGAGAGAGAGAGAGAGAGAGAGAGAGAGAGAGAGGCAAATTTGAGACTGTCACAATTTTCAAATAAGGTAACCTGTAACTAGTTCTTCAGGCTTTTCATTACAAACTTTTCCTTTTAACATTTGATTCCCTGAGATGTACTAAACAAATCTATGGTCACACATTTTTTTGAGCCTTATAAAAACAACAACTACTGTTACTACTACTACTACTACTACTACTACTACTACTACTACTACAGCCACCATCACCGCCATTATAATCTATATATAGGTAACAATAATAACAAAAAATAAAATAACGATAATGACGACCTTACCTGGTAAAGAAGTAAAAAAAAAAAAACGCTCATTACTCTAAAAGACACAATTGTATTTGAGTACACACACACACACACACACACACACACACACACACACACACACACACACACACACACACACACACACACACACACAATCTTAATTTAGAGTAAACGTAAGGAACACACATTCTACATACGTGTAAATACAACATGACAACTTTTATACTACATTTCAGAGAAGAACCTGGGACGGGTCTTTACACGCGGTAACCTGTGGGAGACTCCAAGTGACATGTGTAAGTAAGTGGAGCGTAGCAGAGGAGCCTTGCCAGAGAGCGTGGATTATGGGGAAACACCGTATCTTTCTGCCTTGGCACGCTCACAAGGCATAAGAACATAGAAAATGAGTGAAGTTATAAGAAGCTATCAAGATCTACATGTGTGTTCTAGAAACTTTGCCAAAGACTGTGATTTTATGAACTGTATCTTATCTTGGTACACTTACGAGTCATATGAACACACATAAGAAAGATAAGGAAAGTATCCCCTTTAGCCCAGAAATTCCCTTGAAAAACCCACATGGTATAAAAAAAAGGTAAGCAAGAACAAGTCAGAACAACATGTGAATCCTAGAAACCTTTCCACAGACTATAAAATCAAGGGAAACACTGTATTCTACTATCTTGGCACAGTTACAAGGTAGAAAAAAACGTACACAAGAAGATAAGGAAGGTATAAGAAGCAATCAAAACCGACATGTGGAACCTAAATACCATCACATTGACTGTAAAATTAAGGGAAACATCGTATTTTGGTACAGTTACGAGTCATATGAGCACAAATATGAACATAAGAAAAATAAGGAAAGCAAGAAAGTCAGAGCTGCAAATGGATCCTAGAAATCTTCCCACAGACTAAGAAATTCAGGGAAACACTGTATCTTACTGCCTTGGTACCTTTGCGAGTCATATGAACATAAGACTATAATGAAAGCAAATACCGGTCAGAGCTACACGTGAGGGCTTCAGTTAGTCAAATAGCACAACACACTTCACTATTTAAACCTTTTCAATACTGGGACACATTTTTACCTTGAGGGCTTCAGTTAGTCAAATAGCACAACACACTTCACTCTTCAATACTGGAACACATTTTTACCTTCAGATTTGCGTACTATTTGACCACTTCATTGACATTAGGAAGGGTCTACGAAGGTCAGAAGATTAATGGTCGGTCTTCGCTATTTTAATCCTCCACATAAGTTTCTGAAGCTGTATAAAATCACCAAATAGTAACCAGAATGAATATGGAAACGCATCAAGGTACTCAAAGGGTTAACGTTTTCCCTTGATAGTCAGTAAGTCCTCTGATCTGCCAAGAAACAATCAGTTAGATCTTTTGAAGTGGCTATCAGTACATCGGAGAACCAAAGACCAAGAAAGCATTAAAGTAAGTGTTTTAAGCTCTTTATTCTAACTAACAGCTGGTGTCGGAACTATTATCAATTAATTAGTCAACATGAACCATGCGTGCTTTGGGGTCCGAGGGGTCTCCAAGCGCACGGGTTCGAATCCTGTCCACGGTCCGAGTGTAGGTTGGGCTTCCTTACTCGGGGCAACGGTTTCCTAGCGGGTGGGCTTTAAGATAGGAGGTACCCCAAAAAGTATCCCCATCAGCCCAGAAATTCCCGTGAAAAGCCCACATGGTATAAATAAAAAAAATTAAAAAAGACACATTATCAAGGCAATTCACAATGTAATTTTTGAATTTGTCTGTCAGCTTTTTTTAAAATAATTTCATTCTTTTTTTTTTTTGACCAGAAAGAAAATTAAAATAACACACTGAATGACAACCAGAGTAATCATGTGTGTGTGTGTGTGTGTGTGTGTGTGTGTGTGTGTGTGTGTGTGTGTGTGTGTGTGTGTGTGTGTGTGTGTGTGTGTGTGTGTGTGAGTGACCTTTGCAAACAGTCCTAAAGAAAATAGCGAATGTTTACAAATAATTACAGATGTCTTAACTCCTCGTGGCGTGTGGAGGAAAAACTATTCACTGGTTTAATTAGTGTTGAGAAGACTTGCTTTCATAACTATTGTTGTCACTGTAAAATATTCATTGTTGTCTCTGCAAATATTACACCACTGGTCTTTTGGCTTCATAACTTTAGCGTCTAATTAGTTGATATTCATTCTACCAACCGTCCCCCCTCCCCCTCTCTCTCTCTCTCTCTCTCTCTCTCTCTCTCTCTCTCTCTCTCTCTCTCTCTCTCTCTCTCTCTCTCTCTCTCTCTCTCTCTACAACTGTGAAGAATGTCATTTATATTTTGTTTACTATATATGTATTGAATGACAGGCCTAACATCTGACCTCTTCGGCATAATCAATTTTGTATTTGTTTCCAGGTCTGTACAAGAGCTTTAGCTCATCAGACCGAGCCTGTATTATGTATATAAATTGTACACAATATTACTATGTATAGAGAAATTGGCCAATAAATGTATCAGAATCAGTATCAGTTTCTCTCTCTCTCTCTCTCTCTCTCTCTCTCTCTCTCTCTCTCTCTCTCTCTCTTTCTTTCCCAGAAGCTCAATGAGTAATAATAACTCTATAAAGATTCCAAACTAAACCAAACTAAACCTAACCCAACCTAATCTAACCTCAGCAACACCTCACCAAATCTAACCGCATCAATAATCAACGTCATTCAAACCTAATCAAATGGCAAACCTAACCTAACCTAACCTCATCAAATCTTAACCAATCCTAACCTAACCCAACCATGAAGAATTGACTGCAGATTCGTAAGTGATTATCATCGGGGAGTGTATCTGTGGGTGTCTAGAGAGCAATGAATGTGGTGGTGGTGGTGGTGGTGGGGTCGTAAAAGGTCACCTTCACCTGGATAATTCAGCCAATCATATCCACACAATGGCACAAAGGAAGCTCTTAAATGTTTGCTTTCAGAAGTGTTGCTGTCGTCATCATCGTCACCATTATTATCATCATCATCACCACCGTTATCATCATTCTTATCATTATTATTGTCCGCATCATCATCATAACCATCCTTTCTGCTACAGCGACAAACTAACAACAACAATAACAACAGTAACAATAATAACAACAACAACAATAATAAAAAAAAAAAAAAAAAAAAAAAAATAATAAAATAATAATAATAATAATAATAATAATAATAAAGAAGAGTTAAAAATATACTCGCGTTCGTTCATAATTTCTCAACAAAAAGAAATATATTCAACAGACACGATTATCTTTCAGTATACACATTGCCTCACTTACTTGGCTCACTTTTCTTGGTCTTTTTTATCTCCCACCAACTCTCTCTCTCTCTCTCTCTCTCTCTCTCTCTCTCTCTGGAAATAAGAGGTAAAACATGACAAAACAGAAAAGACGACCAGCTGTTTAAAAGTTTGCAAAGTGTTATTATTTCTGTATTATCTCTCTCTCTCTCTCTCTCTCTCTCTCTCTCTCTCTCTCTCTCTCGTTGCCAGCCACATTATTCTTAGCCCCTAACCATCGAAACGTACTCTGTTTAGTACTCTCTTTGTTACCAGAGAGAGAGAGAGAGAGAGAGAGAGAGAGAGAGAGAGGTAAGAAAAGAAGAGATAGCGGTTGTATTTCATGGAAGTTTCCTTTAACACATATTTACCAAGAAGAAGAAAGGTTATGGGAGAGGAGGAGGAGGAGGAGGAGGAGGAGGAGGAGGAGGAGGAGGAGGAGGAGGAGGAGGAGGAGGAGGAGGAGAAGAAGGAGGAGGAGGAGGAGGATAGTCAGGAAGTGAATGGTGGGACACTTGAACGCCTGGATGAGGATGAAGAAGAGGAGGAGGAGGAGATGGAGGAGTGAGTGAGTGCAAGGATTTGCATGCATTGAGACGAATTGAAAACATGATTTAGAAAGAAAAAGATGAAAGAAAGAAAGAAAGAAAATATAGAAGGGAAAAACGAAGGGAAGGAAGGAAGGAAGGAAGGAAGGAAGGAAGGAAGGAAGGAAGGAAGGAAGGGAAGACAGAAGGATAAAAAGGAAAGAAACGAAAAAAAAAAATAACAAAAAAAAACAAATACAGAAAAAGACAGAGATGAAAAAATAAAGGAATGAAGGACGGAAAATAAAGAAAGAAGGAGAGAAGGAAAGAGGGAAGGAAGTAAGGGAGGAGAGAGAAGCGCCGGTGATGACTTCGAAAGAGGTACTGAAGTAGAAAGCAAAGACAGGGTGCAAGCGTGAAGGAATGCTGGCACACCACACACACGGCAGTAGCAACAGTAGCAGCAGCAGCAGCAGCAGCAGCAGCAGCAGTAGTAGTAGTAGTAGTAGTAGTAGTAGTAGTAGTAGTAGTAGTAGTAGTAGTAGTAGTAGTAGCAGCAGCAGCATAGCAGCAGCAGTAGTAGTAGTAGTAGTAGTAGTAGTAGTAGTAGTAGTAGTAGTAGTAGTAGTAGTAGTAGTAGTAGTAGTAGAAGAAGAAGAAGAAGAAGAAGAAGAAGAAGAAGAAGAAGAAGAAGAAGAAGAAGAAGAAGAAGAAGAAGAAGAAGAAGAAGAAGAAGAAGAAGAAAGAAAGAAAGAAAGAAAGAGAGAGAGAGAGAGAGAGAGAGAGAGAGAGAGAGAGAGAGAGAGAGAGAGAGAGAGAGAGAGAGAGAATAATCATACGCAACACAAAATAAAGGACATGGAAGAAGGTGGTGATTAAAAGGAGACATGATGAAGGGCGGAATGGGCAGTAAAGGACAGAAGCAAAGGACACGAGCAAAGGAGTGTGGCAAGGACGAGGCATGAAAGCGATGAGAGGACGAATGAGGCAGTAAATGACAAGCCCTCATTGGGGAAGGCTTGTTTGAAGGAGTCGCTTGAGAGCTTCTTAATCTTCTTCTTCTTCTTCTTCTTCTTCCTCACGATGATCTATGCTTGAGAGGGTTGCCACTCCAGCACACACACACACACACACACACACACACACACACACACACCGCGTAGTGTAGTGGTTAGCACGTTCGGGTCACAATCGAGAGGGCCCGGGTTCGAGTCCCGGGATGCGGCGAGGCAAATGGGCAAGCCTCTTAATGTGTAGCCCCTGTCCACCTAGCAGTAAATAGGTACGGGATGTAACTCGAGGGGTTGTGGCCTCGCTTTCCCGGTGTGTGAGTGTGTTGTGGTATCAGTCCTACCCGATGATCGGTCTATGAGCTCTGAGCTCGCTCCGTAATGAGGAAGACTGGCTAGGTGACCAGCAGGCGCCGTGGTGGTGAATGAACACACACACACATCGCCAGGTGCCGTTGTGAGGAATAGGCGGAGGGCGAGGGCTTGGAAGGAGGGGGAAGTGCTACACGCCGGAACGCAAAGGAACATAAAGGAAGGCCAGGTGGGAATAGTAGCTTATTGTTATAGTTTCGCTTTTTTTCATTTTCTTTTTCTTATAACATGATCTTTAAAGGATTTTTATCTATGATTTTTTTAAATCAATTTCCAGCCAAAGACAAAATGAAAAGAAAAAAATAACAAATAATATCAAATGATTAAACGCATAAAATGAATAAATATATGAATAGGTCAATCAATAGATAAATAAACAGATACATAATTCAACCAATTAAAAAAGATAAATAGATTAATAAACACATTAATATATAGACAAATGAATAATAAATAGATAAACAAAATGAATAAGAAACAAATGAATAGGACGGGAGATTTCATTTTCTTCCTTTATTTCTTTTCATTATGAACGCTTCTGCTCACGTGACAAGAAACTCCACCCACTCTCTGCCAGTCACGAGTACGGCTGCTCCTTCAGTTAACCCCTTCAATACTGGGAAACAATTTTACCTTGAGATTTGTGTACGATTAGACCATATTATTGACATTAGGAAGTGTCTATGGAAGTCAGAAGATTAATGGCCACAGTCTTCACAATTTCAATCCCATACACGAGTTTCTGAAGCTGTATACAATCACCAAATAGTAAGCAGAGTGAACATGGGAACGCCTCATGGTACTGAAGGGGTTAAATAGAAGCTTGTCGTGCAAATTTATAGCATCATTTTCTGATTTTCAAAGAGATTCGTGGACAGCAAAGAAGGATACAAAGGAATACAAAGGAGGACAAACAGCAACAGACCCTGAGGAGAAGAGACATCAGAAAAAGAAATTAAAAAAAGGAGCGAACAGTTTTAAATAAGAAGAGACATCAGAAAAAAAATAAAGGAGAGAATAGTTTTAGATAAGAGACATCAGAAAAAATAAATAAAAAAAATAAGCGAATAGTTTTAAATAAGAAGAGACATTAGAAAAAAATAAAAAGGATCGAATAGTTTTAAATATTTCATTCTTCAGAGTTTTATTTATTTGTTGAAAAATTGTCAAGTCCCTCAAATTGTCCCGTATAAATACACACACGCAGGCTGAGAAAAAGATGAAAAAAGAAGGAAGGAAAGAAAAGATTAAAAAAAATGGATCGAAGAGTTTAAATATTTCAGCGCTCAACGTTGCACTTATCTTCCCTAAAAAAAAAAAAAAAAAGAAAAAAACAGTCTTGTCACAAATGAACTAATAACAGCAATTTTCTACCATTACCAGTTGAAGAGTCGAGATAATTTGCCCCGTATGGTGATGAGTACATGAAGAACAACAACAACAACAACAACAAAAATAGCAGCAGAAACTCAACCACGAATAACAAAAGACAGTGAGATTAGGTTACATTCAGTCCACGCCCAGGTAATGGGAGGAAAGTCCACACGTCACCATGGGAAGACTGAGTACGGAGCGAGGCGGTATTCAATAATTTCCATGAGGAGGAGGAGGAGGAGGAGGAGGAGGAGGAGGAGGAGAAAAAGAGGAAGAAGAAGAAGAGGAGAAGACTGTGGTATACATAGAGTTTTACTGCACGTGAGGAGTGAAATGAGACGATAAGGCGTGAATGCAAGTGTTATGAAGAGGTTATGAAAAGTGACACTCCAGCCAGCCACTGCCAGCCTCCTTGACACACACACACACACACACACACACACACACACACACACACACTGTCACTAACGCACCTACTCACCATCACACCATTACCATAATCATCATCGTTACAGCCATTGGAGTGAAAAATTATAAGTTTATACATATGTAGAGAGAGAGAGAGAGAGAGAGAGAGAGAGAGAGAGAGAGAGAGAGAGACTTTATGAATATAATGCAGAATGTTGAGTATTTTTGTGCACACGAACTAACTATTCGTAAAATTAAGTGAAGGTAAGAAAGAAAAGAAAAAGAAGACTAAAAAGTAGTAAAAACACAATGCAACAAAAAGAACAATGATGAGATGGGAGAATGTGAGCGAAAGAAAAGAGAAACGTGATTTTTTTATGACTCAATTTTCTGCCTTCTTAAATATTCTCTTTTTTTCTTCTATTTTTTTTTTTCGTGTGAGTTTCTTTCATGTATGGTGATGGTGTGTGTGTGTGTGTGTGTGTGTGTGTGTGTGTGTGTGTGTGTGTGTGTGAATACATCATCACCAGTGCGTTTGATTATTCTGAGTATCATTTTGTTGTTGTTGTTGTTGTTGTTGTTGTTGTTTTTGCAATTACTATTGTTATTGTTGTTTTTATCATTATTGTTATCATTACGTATTACTTCCACTGTTACCACCACCACCACCACCACCACCACCACCACCACCACCACCACCATCCCCACTACTACTACTACTACTACTACTACTACTACTACTACTACTACCACTACTACTACTACTACCACCACCACTACTACTACTACTACTACTACTACCACTACCACTACTACTACTACCACCACCACTACCACCACCATTACCACTACTACCACCACTACCACCACCACCACCACTACCACTACCACCACCACTACCACCACTACTACCACTACTACCACTACCACTACTACTACTACTACTACCACTACCACCACTACTACTACTGCTACCTACCACTACTACTACTACCATTACTACTACTACCACTACTAACACTACTACCACTACTACTACTACCACTATTACTACTACTACCACTACTACCACTACTACTACTACCACTATTACCACTACTACTACTACTACTGTTACTACTATTACTACTACTTATACTACAACTACAACAATTACAACTACTATATCTTCTGCTTCTTCCTCTTCTTTTTATCATCACTAGCATTATACTTCCACAACCACCACTACTACCACCACAACCACCACCGCTACACTACCCACCACCAGTGACGCCCTCATTATACAGAAGGGTGGGTGATTCATCCGTCAGAAGTCCTCCCAGATGTCCTGTCATGCATACACACATAGCCCCTAATTATTTTACGCCACATTATCCTCCTCCTCCTCCTCCTCCTCCTCCTTAGCAATCCCTCTCCTCCATTCCTCGTCTCTTTACGCTTCAAAATGTTCTCTCTTTCTCTCCCTCTGTGCCCCTCCGGTTACTGTTTCACGTCCTGATCTAATACTGTCGCTCAATCTTCTACATGACCTCTCTTCTTCTCTATGCTTTGTTACTTTCATTTTATTCCTTCTTCACTTTATTTATTTCAGTTATCGACTTTTCTTTCTTTCTGTCTTTCTTTCTCTCTCTATTTCTTTCTTTTTTCTTCTTCAAAACTTTTATCACAGAATTGTTGAGTTTATTTCTTCATTCTTAAATTCAGCTTCTCTCCTTCCTTGTCTTGGCTCTTTGCTTTCATGGCCTGAGGTACGGGATGGTCATGTAGTGTGTTAAAGTGTGTCAGTGGAGGGATGGATCGATAGATAAATGGACAAACGAACAGCCACAAACATATGGATAGGGATAGAGGAAACATAGATAGATAGTCTCCCTCTAGGTAGTGCAGGAACGTTTTGCTCTCTCACCACGACTCTTTTCCTAAGGCCACAGAGATGACACAGAGATGATTAGCCGGGTTTTGAAGAGTGTTCCTCCAGGTCATAATGTAGAAATCTTGTCACTCTGCCTCTACAACAGTAAAAACACCTTAAAAAAAAAAAAAAAAACTCGTGAAGATTTAAATAAAGCCTTTTGAAATAGTGGAGGTGAAGGACAAAGTGTTTGAGAATACGAGCCCCCTCTCTCTCTCTCTCTCTCTCTCTCTCTCTCTCTCTCTTTCCATATCAAAATACTCCCTTGACATAAATGACGCAGTTCCGATGTTTGTTCGTTCGTTTGTTTGTTTGTTTATTTGTTTTGTTTGCTTATCTTGACATTTCTTCACACATTGAATTGTCTGTCAACACACTAACAGTTTGCTTTCACTCTTCTTTGTTGTATCTCACGCTCAGTTTTGACAGGTTTGCACGGTATTGATCCTGTGTGTGTGTGTGTGTGTGTGTGTGTGTGTGTGTGTGTGTGTGTGTGTGTGTGTGTGTGTGTGTGTGTGTGTGTGTGTGGCAAAATAACAAGGAAACCACCACACTTCCTTTACCCCTTCAGTACCATGACGCGTTTCCATATTCATTTTGCTTACTATTTGGTGATTATATACACCTTCAGAAACTTATGTGGGAGATTAAAATAGCGAAGACTGTGGCCATTAATCTCCTGACCTCCCTAGACCCTTACTAATGTCAATACAATGGTCTAATCGTACACATATCTCGAGGTAAAAATGTGTCCTAGTATTGAAGAGGTTAAAACAACTAACTAAGCAGAACATTTATCGTACTTCTGTGGATACAAAAGTCCACTGGAACCACAAGACCACCGATCCCAAGGCACTCGTCCTCCTCCCTCCACACATTCCTACCACTTTTTTTTTTGCTTCCTCTTTTTTTTCCGCTTCATTATCTCCACCTACGTTGCAGAGAAGCCCCTACCAACCTCAGCCAACCCAGCAACAGGTAATACAGGAGGCTAAAGGAACTGAAGGACTCTCACTATTCATCCCTCCCTCTATCCTATACTCTCCTTCCTCCTCTTCCTTCTCCTCCTCCTCCCGCCATGTCGCCACTCAGCACAAGCCAGCGCCAGGACTTGTCAATCATCACTAATAAAAGTCAATTGAGGTCAAACTAGGAAAAGAAAAGAAAAGTAGGTTATGTGTGTATTATTGGAAAGTGTCTTGTTTTCTATTCCTTTTTACAGTGTGTGTGTGTGTGTGTGTGTGTGTGTGTGTGTGTGTGTGTGTGTGTGTGTGTGTGTGTGTGTGTGTGTGTGTGTGTGTGTAGTCAGGTGAAAGACGGTATGTTTGCTAAGATGATTAAAGCTTTGAAGTATGTATATATGTGTGAATGGAAGGTACTTTAACATGAGATCTATAGCTATATTTATTCACTTTTTTCTATATAATTGACCTCTTTTTCATACCATCACTTCCAACACCACCAACGCCACCACCAGCACCACAACAACAAGAAACAACCTAATACTACAAGCAACAACAACAACAAAAAAAAAAAAGTTGGAGGTGGAGGGTAGGGAATGGGAGGAAAAGAGAGAGGAGCAGCTTTTAGTACCAGCCACAAGCCACATGTTACAAGTTACAAGGCGAGGGAGGGGGAGGGAGTCTACCAGTGAGCCAACACACACTACTGCTGGGACGGTGGGTGATGGTGCCTGAGAGCAAACCATGAGGTGCCACGTAAGCCAGATCCCGATGGTGACAATACAATATAGGCAGTCTAAGCTGTTGTTGTTATTACCATTTTTATCATTATCGTTTTTGTTGTTGTTGCTGTTGGTGGTAGTGGTGATGGTGGTGGTATCTAGTAGTAGTAGTAGTAGTAGTAGTAGTAGTAGTAGTAGTAGTAGTAGTAGTAGTAGTAGTAGTAGTAGTAGTAGTAGTAGTAGTAGTAGTAGTAGTATCGGTTTTTAAATACCCCTTTACTTCATATGTTTTCCAGTCCGTTCTCTATCACCTCTCTCTCTCTCTCTCTCTCTCTCTCACACACACACACACACACACACACACACACACACACACACACACACATAAGAGTAATCACGAGGGTTTTCCGTAGGTTGTCAGGCAACACCAAGGACACACACACACACACACACACACACACACACACACACACACACACACACACACACACACACACACACACACATCCTCACAGGTGTGACCTTGGGGAGGCCACAGCCCTCGCCTCCCCCAACTCCCCATTCACTTCCTGGGCTCTTTCGACACCACACTTTTTGCCTCTGCTTTCAATTCATTTTCAATTCCCCTGCCTAGTTATCATCAAGGTTCATTTCACCCGTGTTAAGTTATCTTTGTCCCTTGGTGCTTGTAAGGAGCGAGTGAGTGCTTGGCCCGTATTTGGAATCGCTCCACTACGACTAACTAAACTCACTATATTCATAAGCCATAGTAATAATAAGCCGGTTACTTTCGTGTGGCTTTCATGTTAAATAGTGAAAAAATCGTATTAACATGTCACTCTAACCATGAAATACCCTTGAAAACCACGTGTAAGTTCAAGTACAGCTTTTGGGGTTTAGTGGAGGTACAAGCCAGAGGTTCAGAGGAGCTTCAGAATATAGCGGTGTGTTAAAGGGCACGTTTTAAAGAGACGTGAGGTAAGGGACGGGAGTAACAAAGACTGGGTATAAAGGCAGCGGTATCTTTTCTTTCTAGTTTTTCTATACACATTTCCTGATTAAGATACACGTCTTTTCTTTTTACGTTTTCTGACATTTCTTATTCATTTATTTACATTTTTTTTTACTTTCCTATGAAAAAAAAATAAAGTGTTGTATTATTGTGCATTTCTATACGTTGTTTTTTTTTATTATTTAACGTTTCTCCTACTACTATATATATATTTTTTTTTTCCAAACACTCCATATTATTTTCTTTTTTGTTCTTATACCGTATAGATCCTCCATATCTCTCTCTCTCTCTCTCTCTCTCTCTCTCTCTCTCTCTCTCAGCACGTTGTTATCAGTGTTTTCTGCTTCAGTTCCTGGTCACGTTTATTTTCTTTCCTTGTAATTTTTATTTCACTTACTTCTGACTTTGTATTTTTTTTTTACTTTCCTTGCTTTCATTTAAACTTTTCGCATTGCTTGTTTTCTTTCCGTTATGTGCTCTCTCTCTCTCTCTCTCTCTCTCTCTCTCTCTCTCTCTCTCTCTCTCTCTCTCTCTCTCTCTCTCTCTCTCTCTGTGTGTGTGTGTGTGTGTGTGTGTGTGTGTGTGCTTACCTGCCTCCCTATTCCTATTCCTATCCTTAATTACTCCTCACATTTACTATATCACAAGATGAGCAGGCCTATCTGTTTTTTTCAGGCCTACCTAGTGTTTTTTTTTTTCTCTACCAATCTACCAACCTGACCACTGTTCCTTTGTTATTTTCATTTTGATATCTACTTATGCTTTTAACAATTGTTGAAAACGCAGAAAATGTCAACGATGCATATGAAGTAAAGCCGAGGTAACGTACTGGACACACTCTCGAAACATGAAAATAATGTGTGATTTTTTATGGCTAACTGACCGAGAGTATGTTGGTAAAGTGAGCAATCGTTAAGTGAATTATATGAAGTTATTTATCATACGATATTTTAACCCCTTCATTACCATGCTACGTTTTAATATTTTTTCTACTTAACATTTAGCGATTTCATGCAGTTTCAGAAACTTATGTTGGGATTAAAATAGTGAAGACTCTGGCCATTAATCTTTTGACCTCCATAGACCCTTCCTAATGTAGATAAAATCGTCTAATCACACCAAAACTTATGGTAAAAATGCGTCCCAGTACTGAAGGAGTTAAGGGGCTTTCATTAACTTTCTTCCTTCATACAGTAAAATAAATAGATTAACAAATAACCCCAAATAAAAACTAGAAGCAACACACTGCACCACACTACTACACAATATTAATCAACCCGCCAGAACACTATGCAAATAAACACTGTGTTGTTATTGCATGTGCCTCTTCACACAGCGATGAAAGAATGACATAACCAATTGCATCACGACTTTAAAAGAGGTTTGTTTATGTTTACTGATACCCTCTCTCTCTCTCTCTCTCTCTCTCTCTCTCTCTCTCTCTCTCTCTCTCTCTCTCTCTCTCTCATTCATCCATTAGCTTCCCCTTCACTCTTACATCCATCCCATCATCTTCCTTCCACTCACTAATTCCATTCATCCATTAATCTACCATCCATTCAGCATTCCACCCATCCTATCACTCACCCATCCACTCATGCTTCCTTCCATCCTTACATCCATCCACTTATCATACACCCAATCATCCAATTACAGCTACTCTATCCAGCCATTGTTTTCACTTTCCCATGCGCTAACCGTTATAGTTCCCTCATGCGTTTCATTTTGATATCTACTTATGCTTTTAACAATTGCTGAAAACGCAGAAAATGTTAACGATGCATGATTATGAAATGAAGCCGAGGTAACCTACAGGACCCATCCACCCACCTACCTATGCCGCCCACCCACCCACTCTCCCGCCCACCCAGACCAACTAGTACAATATTTACCACAATAAATGTCACGGTCGCTGGTACTCAACCACTTTTTTTTCTTCTTCTTCTTCTTCTTCTTCTTCTTCTTCTTCCTTATAGTCTTCCTCTCTTCAGTGCTCAAATCTCAAGTGGAAGGCATGCAATATCTCTCTCTCTCTCTCTCTCTCTCTCTCTCTCTCTCTCTCTCGAAGGAAAGATGAATAAGCAAGGGAAATAAAAGATTGGAAAAAAATTGATAAGATGTACACACACACACACACACACACACACACACACACACACACACACACACACACACACACACACAAGAAAAAAAAACGCGGAAAAGAAAAGAAAAGAGGAAAGAAATTGATAAGAAAGATAGCAAAATTTGACACACACACACACACACACACACACACACACACACACACACACACACACACACACACACACACATATACAGCTCCTCCACAATGCACGGGACTGATGTCACCTTCACTTCGTCAGATAAATTTAGCTCGTGAACCCAAAATAACACATCGGAAACGCGTGAGGCAATTTGCATGGAACGCGCGAAAATAAAGATACATAAAACAAAAAAATAGCTAGAAATACAGTAAATAAATAAATATATACCAGAGAAAACTTGACAAATAAGAGAATACAAGAAAATACGAGAGAGAAGAACTGACACCAGAACATTTATTGGCTTATAATAAAAAAAAAAATGGCATCTGATTCTGCTTACATGCGAGTGGGAGAACAGGATAGATATGAAACAAGGCTCTCCCCGTCTAGCACTTGGACAACAGTATAGGGCATTAAAACAGAGGAAATTATGAAAGGGGGAAGGAATGTATGGGAATATCCAACAGACACACGGGAAAGAGGAATGCATGAGAATGTATGGGACGTGAAGAGAAAGGAATATTATAAAAGAGAAAGTGTAGGGGGACATTTAACAATATATGACAAAAGAGAGTGAAGTAAACAGAAATTAATGAAACGTATGCAAAAAAAAAAAAAAAAACGGTACACGATAAACAGAAATGTAAAAGACATCTAGAAAAGGAAAAAAAAAAAGGAAAAATAAATAGGGAAAAGTATGAAATGGCCACCGTGACAAATGGGAGTCATAAACCAGAGCGGCCTAAGGGAAGCGTCGGTACAGGTGGGGCTAGGAATGCGTGAGGGATAGCACGTAAGCCTCACCTGGCGGGACAGCGCGGCCACGTCCCTCTTGGTCTCCTCGTTGTCCCAGGTGCGCTGCAGGTACTGGCCCACCTCGCGCCGCACGTAAGGAAACAGCTCATTCTGCAAGGAAAGAGAAGGAGTGATACAGACACGCTGAGTTAGTTACAATGATTCGGAAATGTTCTTTTTTTGCTCTTATTTGTGTTATTTCTTCGCTTTGGTGCGCTTGTCAAAAGTTTGTTTACATTATTCTGAAAGGGAAGAGGCGAGGCACGTGAAGTATGTTAGAGTTAGTTAGAATGACTGAAAAATGTTCTTTTTCACTCCGACTTGAGTTAACTTTCTTTCTTTTCTGTGTTTGTTCAAGATTTCTTTACATAATTCTGAAAGGGAAGAACAGAGGCACGTGAAGTATGTTAAGAGTTAATTAGAATGACTGAGAAATGCTCCTTTTTTTTCACTCATACTCGTGTTCTTCCTTACATTCCTGTGTTTCTTTAACCTTTTAAGGCAAAACACAAACATCAAACATCTCTCAATTACTTAAACGCAACTCCAACAATACCCTCTAAATTCAGCAAACACTTTTGACTATAGCATGAGCACTGGCACTTCCATGACCCATTTTTTCTTACACATTTAGCTATTTTGGTTCCCCTTACCCGATACCACTCATGCATAGAAAAAATAAATAAATAAACACTACACACTTCAATTACTTTTCCAACCCCCCCTGTACTTAGCTCAAAGGCACTAATCCACCACTCACTCACAACCAGCACGACGATCTTTACACTGCTAATAAACTGGTGCAAGAAAAAGGGCAGCTCGATATAGAGACATAGCATCACGCGAGGTATTAGAGGAGATAAGTGTCATGCAGGAGGGTGTGCATGACCGTGTGGAAGTGTGAGGCCCTTGAGGAGGAGAGAGAGAAAGGAGGTAAGCGATTGTGGGGGGCAGTGGAGAGAGGGTGAGTGGGTGAATGTATGCATGAGTGTGTGCTTCTTTTAAACTACAGCAGGAAACGTCGGCTTGTGCTGCTGGGGTGTATACTGAACTCTCTCTCTCTCTCTCTCTCTCTCTCTCTCTCTCTCTCTCTCTCTCTGGTCATAAGAGGCAACACGTAAAAAAATTGATAATCAGCTGTTTAAAAGTTTGCAGTCTTATAGTTTTCATATTATCTCTCTCTCTCTCTCTCATCTTTTTTGTACAAGTTTGATATAGATAGTCATGCAAAGGGAAAGAGAGAGAGAGAGAGAGAGAGAGAGAGAGAGAGAGAGAGAGAGAGAGAGAGAGAGAGAGAGAGAGAGAGAGAGAGAGAGAGAGAGAGAGAGAGAGAGAAAGCAACATCACGCATGGCATTAAAGGAGGGAATTAAATGTCATGAAAGCAGGTACAGTTGTGCGTGACTTTTTACTGCTATGCTTATCCTTTGCGAAGAAGAAAATAATAAATAAATTGTTTGCACAGACACAGAAATAAAGAGTTAAATATTGTCTTCCCTGCACCTATAAAAGAGACTGCACAAGAATGGGGAGATGAAAAATTGTAATCAGGTAAATTATAAAAAGTTGTGGAGCAGTGATGGAGTTCAACATTACAGCATTGGCTAATTCTTTTAATTCATTTATGGAGACTACAATTCAAGTGGGCCTTTTTTTTCTAATATTTTCATTTTGCCCTTGGTAGTTCTCCCTCTTACATAAAAAAGAAAAAAACAAATGGAGTAAGTGAATGGTCAGTGGAGAGGGGCTGGGACAGATAGGGTGCAGGTATGGGTGGGTGCAGGTGGTTGTGGGTAGGGAGGAAGCCTTATTAGTGAGTGTCCCGTCCTGCAGCAACACCTCTGCCTCGTTAAGACCTCCCGGAAGAGAAAACTGACACCAATTAAACACTGCGTATACATGAATAACACGCGCCACCCTCGATCCGAACTGTATGTAAATGAAGCCGAAGTAGTGTTAATTAAAGGATCCACTACTAATGTTTCAAGTCGTCTCGTGTATTTGTCAGTGTGTGTGTGTGTGTGTGTGTGTGTGTGTGTGTGTTTCAGTGCTAATTATCCCCTTCAGTGCTATGACGCATTTTCATATTCATTCTGCTTATTATTTAGTGATTTTATATAATTTCAGAAACTTAAGTGGGGATTGAAATAATGAAGATTCTAGCCATTAATCTTCTGACATCCATAAATCCTTCCTAATGTAAATAAAATCGTTTCATCATACCCAAACTCAGGGTGAAAATGCGTCCCAGTAGTGAAGGGATTGAGTAGAAAAAACAAAAAAGTATAGATTTCCATTCATTTACGTTGATTATATTTGATTTTCGAGTGTTTTCTAAAAAGTTGATGTACCATACACTTTCATACACCACATCAAAATACACCGTTACTGTGGGTTAATAAGGATGAGACTCACAGTCATACAGAAACACACTAGCAAGCTACAAATCCACCAAGCAAGAAAATTATAAAAAAATGACACCCCTTTCAAGCAATGAGCGACTTCCGGGTACAGAGTGGTAACTTCCCAAGATGAATACAAATGTCCAAGTGTCGCGGGTGATAGTGTCCCCGAGAATGCCAAGCTGTAGAGACTCAACAAGCCTGCAGTGACTGTGTGGAGAGGAGGGAAGGAGGCTTACAAGAGGAGCAACGAGGTGGAGGGGGAGAGAGAGAGAGGGATAAACTGGTATAGTCGATGGCTAAAAAAGGTGGATGAGAGAGAGAGAGAGAGAGAGAGAGAGAGAGAGAGAGAGAGAGAGAGAGAGAGAGAGAGAGAGAGAGAGAGAGAGAGAGAGAGAGAGAGAGAGAGAGAGAGAGAGAGAGAGAGAGAGAGACAAGAGAGACAGACAGACAGACAGACAGACAGACAGACAGACAGACAGACAGACAGAGACAGAGACAAAGAGACAAAGAGACAGAGAAACAGACAGAAAGAAAGAAAGAAAGAAAGACAGAAGAGGTAAATAAGGAACGGAAGAAGAAAAGAAAGGAGAGATAAATAAAGAACGAACGAAGGACAGAAAGAAGGAAAGAAAAGGAGGATAAAACACAACAGCGGTAAGGGAGCGATATGCACGACTAGGCCCAGGAGAGAAAAACTAAAAAATAGAGGAAAAAAAAGGGAAAAAAACAGCTTCCACCTACAGTAGGAAAGAATGTTTATAGGAGGATGGATGTGTCACGAACCCCATTATCTAGAAAAAAAAGGCCACATCTTAGACAATCAACGGAGAGAGAGAGAGAGAGAGAGAGAGAGAGAGAGAGAGAGAGAGAGAGAGAGAGAGAGAGAGAGAGAGAGAGAGAGAGAGAGAGAATGTGGTGACGCGTTTCCATATTCATTCTGCTTACTATTTGGTGATTTCATACAGCTTCAGAAACTTATTTTTGGGAGATTAAAATAGTGAATACTCTGGCCATTAATTTTCTGGCCTCCACAACCTTTCCTAATGCAAATAAAATGGTTTATTCAATGATCTAATGGTCTAATGGTGCTCTTTAAGGAGACTGGCAAATAAGTGGGCATTTTTTTCTTTATATTTTTGTTGCCCTTGGCCAGTCCTCCTCTCTTACATAAAAAACAAAACAAAAAATCGTACACAAATCTCAAGGTAAAAATGTGTCTCAATACTGAGGTACGTACAGAAAACAAGACCTCAGAAACAAACAACTTGTCTTTTTATTACCAATTACTATTTATCTTCCCTTCCAAACACGAGTCACACATGCACCGTTTCCCTCCTACAAGAAAGAGAAGGAAAGAGAGAAAAAAAAAAGGTATTATATATGCAACAGACAAACAAATAAAAGAAATTAAACTCTTAAGTATATATTCACTTACTAAACGAACATCAGAGGTGAAGAGACAGACCACACCCCTAGCAGGACGCCGAGAGTGCATGCTAATGGACATAATAATTTAAGAGAGAGGTTTTAAGACATTTACTAGATTCTTTCAAGACTATTTATCCATCCCATTCTTTTGACACTCTCTCTCTCGAACCTGCTCGGGACTGGCATCGAAGTGGGGCTTTTTATTTAATAGTTTCTGTTGCCCTTCGCGAGATTTCCCCTCTTACATAAAAAATAACAACTAGTGCAGTGAAGGGAGGGTTCGCAGCGGTGGAGGGGGTTTAACGAGGCCTTTGGGTACACGGGATACAGCTTGGCAGGTGTTGGCAGGTTGGCAAGTGGGCAGGCCTCTTTATACCTTGATCTCAGGCGGCAAGGAAATACCTGCCCATCCCATTCCATCCCATCCTGCAGCCCTGGGAGTGTCCGGGGAATCCTTATTGTTAGTCCTCATTTGGATTTATGGATCTTCTTATGTTGGGTTGTGTTGCTGTCCACCTCAAATACAGGTTACGGTAAAATTATGATGATGATGATGATGATGATGATAATAATAATAATAATACATAAATACATTAACATTCCACGATGTAAAGTTCTAATCCTACTTTTTTGCATGACTTATTTTTTTTACTACCTTTTGCGAACTCTCTCTCTCTCTCTCTCTCTCTCTCTCTCTCTAATTCGGAGATTTCTAGAGATCACACTATAAGTAAGTAATGACGCAGCACACAGCCTGGCAAAGACCCCTGGGATCCCTGGTGGTCACGCAGGGCTGGGCGGCAGGAACACCCGTGCCTTGTGACTGCTCAGTGACGGACACGTACGGGATCGATTACCTGCTTGTATACAATTCTTCTCCCACGAGTATCACAGTTGCTTCCAGTTGAGTTTGCTTGGTTTTCAGACAAGGGCGTTTCCTCTTAAACTTTCACTCAGATATGCGACGGAAACCTTAAGAGTCTACAAATAACAAAGGGATTAAAAAGCATATATATATTTTGTAGTTTGAAGTTAGTGTAATATTTGAGGGTTCCTGTTATCAATATTTTCACTTAGATATGCGATGGAAATCTTAATCCCTCCAGTACCATGATGCGTTACATTCATCCTACTTACTATTTGGCGATGTTAAGCAGCCTCAGGAACTTATGTGGGTTATAGAATAGTGAAGACTCAGGTCATTAATCCTCTGACCTCCACAAATCCTTCCTAATGTAAATCAAATCGTCTAATCATACGGAAAACTCGTGGTGCAAATGTGTCCCAGGACTGTAGAGATTAAGAGTCTGCAAGTAAGAAGGGGGCTTACAAGAATGTGCTTTGTAGTATCAAGTTAAGTTAATGTAATATTTGAAAGTCCCTGTTATCTGTTCACCCTTTCATTGTGGTCACTCCTTGCCTGGTCACCACCCCAACAAAACAGAATGTGTGAGAACTTTACTCCATCACCGCGACTATTTTCTAAGACAACAGACATGACAAACCAGGTTCTCAACAATATTTTCTTTCTGTCAATAATGCAGAAAGTTTATCAAATGCAACTAGAACCGCAAAAAAACACTCCTAAAACATCCAGTAACTTCAACTACAACCTTTTAAATGTAGTAAAGGTGAGGTACAGATGCTTCAAAATACGGTGGTAGCTTTTACCCATACATCGGGCTACGAACTCTTCAAATGGCTGGCCGTCACGAGTGCAGCACGTGATCAGCATGACTAGGTGAATGACGTGTTTGTGGTATAGGTACGCTCGCTCACTCACTCGCTCACTCGCCTGCATAATGTATTTCATTGTATATTTTCTTCCCCTCTACGACTTTGTTTTACTTGTACACCTCATTTGTTTGTTTCTCCGCGACTTTATGTTTTACTTGTACACCTCATTTGTTTGTTTCTCCGCTCATATAACTATTTCTTATTTTAGTTACATCGTAGTTCTTATTTTAGTTACATCGCTCATTTATTAGTTTTTTTTTTTTTTTTTTTTACATTTTTACCTGCAAGATTATTTGTTTTGTTTCTTCACTTCTACGCCATTAATTTGTTTTGCTCCCTCACCTCTGCTACTTTATTTCTTACCTGTATACCTAATTTGTTTTCTTCACCTCTCGTCTTAATTTTTTTTCTTTCCTTGTATTGCTTATTTCTTTATTCTTCACCTCCGGGACTTTATTATTTTTTTTTCCTTCTATAACTCACTCGTTTGTTATTGGAGTACCAGTGACCACGATGCATTAAAGAAGGATCGGTCAATTAACTAACTTTCTCCCTGACTGATTTAAAGGTCCCTGTTCACAAACTCTTTATTCTCTCACCACGACTATAGTCTTCAAGGCCGCAGAGATGATCAGCCCGGGTTCACAAGAGTTTAGTCTCTCCTGTTAATAGAGTGTAAATCTTGTTAATTGGTCACTACATCAGTAAAAAAAAAAACTCTTAAAAACCTGAGACACTTCAACAGAAACCTATTAAAGTGGTCGGGTTGCTAGCAATAGTGTGTAGCGGCCCATGAGGAAGAAGAAGAAGGAAAGACGAGGAATTAATACTGTACTTCAATATTATGAGACTTTCATAGTGACTTCATACTGAAACATACGGAGGAAGAACGTGTGTATATCATTACTGTCAGATCGTCACGGTTACTACTTTGACTTTCCTTTAGTATTATCATAAAATCAGTCAAATTCATGTAGGTAGAGAGAGAGAGAGAGAGAGAGAGAGAGAGAGAGAGAGAGAGAGAGAGAGAGAGAGAGATTGTCACAATTTTCAAATAAGGTAACCTGTAACTAGTGCTTCAGGCTTTCCTTTTAACATTTGATTCCCTGAGATGAGGAGGTGAGGGATGAGAGGGGTGAGGGGGGGGGCGTGAAAGAAGTGGAAGGACAGCGGGGGTGGGGGGGATTAGTTTCTTTTGATGTTACGTCCTGTTGGAGTGTCAAATTACGTCTCTTCCATAGCGTTCTAAAGACAGGTTTATACGTAATTTACTGAACTGGCATCATTATATCACCTCAACTAGCCCCGCAGGCATCTCTCCCTCTCTCTCTCTCTCCCTCTCTCGGGTGAAACTCTTGTTGGCTCATAGAAAAGAAGAAAAGATCTTACGAAAATGAGGGAAACTGGAAGAAGAAGAAGAAGAAGAAGAAGAAGAAGAAGAAGAAGATGATGATGATAACAATGATGATGATGATAAAAGAAGAAGAAGAAGAAGAAGAAGAAGAAGAAGAAGAAACCATGACACCTTAATAAGAGTAAAACAGTGATATTCAACAGGTAACACGCACAGTACATTCTCGAACCTTTATAGCACTTTACTCTCACCTTGGCAAATATTAACATTATCAAGTGAAATTTAACCGGTATTTCAAGGGCGCTTTCATTTCAGACTAATAATATATGCAGCCTATGAAAGTAGCTCCGTGTGTGTGTGTGTGTGTCCTATACCCACCTTGACGAAGCTGATGGACGTTGTTGTACCCTCAATGTCCAGTAATATAACACTGGCGTCCTTCACAATGCTGGTCACACATGCCTTGCCTCGCTTCATGGTTGTAATGAGCGGATAGCAGCAGTGTTAGGTAAATGGCCCGGCGTCCCCACAACCCTCACAGATTGTTTGTTATGGTACTGCTGACGTTATGTTCTCGTATATAAATTCTTGTATAAAGTTTAATATTTACTGCTTTCACTTCCCAATATGTTAAAGGAAAAATGTATGTATTTTCTATGACATTTTCCATTGTGTATTTGCAGTATTTTTTAAAGAAAAAATAATGCTTAGTATAGGATATTATTAACTTTTCTCTGTCCTATCTCAACAATATGACTCTATATGTTTGATTTTTCATATATTTGAGTGAAATATATAGTAGTTTTAGGCTTAATTGAGGCGCGTTAGGTGTTTGTTTGGAGTTGCCATGGCGGCTACGTGGCAGGGGGGGGATACACCGCCCGGAACAGCCGTCAACACACCCAGGGATGAGAGTGGAAAACAAATAAAAATATCTCTGAAAACAAGAATAACTCGAGTAAATACTCTAAATAAAACTTAAGAATAGTCAATTTAAAATCCTAAAAACATATCAGTAGAAGTAATTACACAGTTAATAACTTAAAAAATAGCCGAATTATGGCATTACGTTTCCACTTTGTATTCCTCCACGGGGTGTGAGAGGCGGCCAATAGCAGCCAGTGTTGCAGAGCGAGTAGGCCAGTGCACTGTGAGAGGCGGGGGAGGGAGGACTGCACTCTGTTGCTCTTGTGGGGTGCTTTGCAATATTAAAATCTCGTACTTAATTGTTGTCATTATTGGTGAGCAAGGTAAGAAAGACGCCTGCGTTGTGTTTGAGGGGTTGAGGTGTGTGTGAGTGTGGTAGATGGCGGGAAAAACGTGCCAATCTGTGAGGGGTGAGGAGGGACGCTTTCAACACCGGCCTGTCAAACTCATTTACCACATTGCCTCCCTCCACCACGCACTGCCACGCTTAATTACTCCCCCGGTGGTGCCAGGAGCCCGGTGTGGTGAGCCCTAGATGGTGTGTGGTGGTGGTGGGCTGTGGTGGGCTGGTTGGGTGGCCGTGGGTGGGTGGTCACTTGGTCACTGCCCTCACCTCACCCAGACTTCTTCCACACCACACTCGTTACTGGTGTTGTGGTGTGGTGTGGTGGTGTGTGCAGGAGTGGTTGGTGTGGTTTGGTTACTCCTGTGTGTTGTGTTTGTGTTTCGCTTAGTTACGTAAGTTTGTTGTGTGTGCAAGGTGCTTCTGGTTACGTGCTTATCCAAGGCTTGTGGAATTTAATAGGTTTTTATTTCGTCAGTGCAAGAGAAAGTAGTAAAAAGTAATGATAATCCTGATCCACGTGGCAGGTAGTTACAGGTATAGGCAGCATTAGGTTAGGTTTGGCTTGGCTGTCTCATTATATATTCTGAGGTAATGAACTATGTGAATAAGATTTAAAAACATGAAAAGTGGAAGAAAAGTTGATTCACATGGCGGTGCTGAAAGACATACCCCTTTTCCGGCCGTTCTTGGCAGCAGTGTGTAAAGTAAAGTATACTAGGGTGGATGTGGGGAGTGGGATGGGTGGGGCTGCAATATCTCTAAGAATGTGATCCTTGTATCAATCCATCAGCTGTCAGACAAAGGCAGTGCATGGAAAAGAACACATTACCAAGGGGCTCACTCACTTAAACTTGGTGAAGATAGAGGTTCAATTAATGTCATTTTTTCGGGGGAGGGGGTTTTGGTCTGGGTTTAGGTATTCTAAACGCTCCACAGGGAAGTTTTAAAGTGGGTTGTTATAATATAAAACTACTTTTTTTTTTTTTTTTTTTTTGCAGCTGCAACTTTTTCGTCATTGTGTGAGTTGAAGAATGTAGTAGGTTTGATGAAGTGGCATTGGAGTAAAGGCTAGTTTTAGTTAGTATTGATATATATCAATACATGTTTTCCAGGGTTAATTTTTATGTATTTTGCAGTTTTTGCACTAACAGAAACTGTCTCCTTGAAAGCCACCTATTTCATGAAATTTGGAGAAGTTTCAGGTCTCAATCAATTGAAGATATATAAGATACTCTCTCATCTATTTATTCACAAGTTACCCCTGAAAAAATGTATCACTGACTTTTAAAAACACTGGAAATTTGTGATTTTGGAAATGGAGGGCCCAGTGCAAAAGTGAAGGTTAATGTTTACTATCTGTCCTTGTCAGTAGCTTATGACATGACTGCATTTTGTGATAGTATAGTTGCTGTACTTCACCTCTGTGAAGTTTTTTTTTTTTTTCCACGACTTATTGACCATATTAGTGCTTCTAAAAATTATCAACACCACCAAAAAAACAGGTATATTAGGTTTAAGTTAGGTTAGGTTTGGTTAGGTTTGTTTGAATTAAGTTTGCTTTGGTTTAGTTGGTGTGGAATGTCAAAATAACCCAAATTTCACATTTATTTAAAGTCTAAGGAGACAAACAGTCATATTTGACAAGCAAAAGCCATCTTATAAAAGTTTACCAAAGTGAGAAGTGTTGGCCAGTGATACACTAAGGAAGGAGGCGAAAGATTTGAATCTAGAGTGACAAGGCCGGTAGTTTACTGCTTGTGAAGTGAGAAGTGTTTACTGTCCTGTGTAAAGGTTGAGTGGCATTGGCACTGGTACTGGTCCCTGAAATGACTATGACAAGCTTGAAAACATGAAAATTGTAGTGTGGAGATGCCACTGAAAGAATAACACACAAGTAGCGAGTTGAGTTGGAATTTCTTCTTCATCGTGCGACAGAGGATTGTTGTATTTATGTGTACTATGAGGAAATTGTGGTACAAAATTATTTCAGTATTCATTTCTAATACTTCATAATTATCTTGAAAACTATAATTTTGAAAATTATGTAAGTAGACTTAATGGATGGCTGTTTGCTGCAATTATCCATTTATTTACCGGTGTACAGTATATATTGCAGTTTTATCTTTCTTATTGCCATTTTTGTTTATTCTTTAAAGGCATTGTGTGAGTATGGTAGTGGTGATTGGCTTCAAGAATGATCCCATGTAGAGTCAATGGTGGGTAGCCTGTGTGAAGTGTGATGGTTCTAGGCTATAAATGTTTGGCTGAATTAATAGATTTCTTATAGAACTGCAAAAGTTGCTATTGTCTGCCACTTCTTTATGACTTAAATGACTTAGCACATACTTACTGTGCTGAAATGGAATTGTGTTGAATTACATACTGTGCTCTGTTAATGCAAAACAGAAACTGCTGTCAGTCATTCATGTGAGGTTATGGTGACTGGTCTGGTACTAGAGCCATGAGAGGCTGATTCTTGAGATCAAGAATGTATTTATATGTTTGTAGTGCAAAACTGTTACTAGAGTATAGAATCAGTGTTTTCCTGAGTATCACACAATTTAGAAAAAAAAAAAAAAAGTGAGTGGGTGCACTGTCCCCAGACCAGTGACACATGCCACTTGGTGCTGGTGAACCTGTTGGCACACTGAGCTTGTCCAGCCATGTGTGTGTCATTTGCTGTAAACATTGCATGGCATCCCTTGACTCTTCTTGAATTGCTGGTCTGAGAATCATTGTAACGTGAAGGTAGCAACAACCTTCCTCAGTGTGTTTTGTTTTAAGCTGATGAAGATTTAATGGTGGTTATGTCTTGCCACTCAAATTATTGTATGACAGGGTTGATCTTAGCTGTACATTTAGTCATGAAACTTTGCATTTGCTGTAGCTAATGTTTGAATAAGCTTCATTGTGTGGCCTATGTCTCTTGAGGAACACACATCAGGTACGTACCTACATTGTTGTATGTGGATTATTATTGCAGTCTAGTTGTAGTCTGGCTAGGCTTACAATTGAGAGGTATTGGGTTGAATGCTCAGCATGACAAACAGTTAAGGTTTGTCTCCTTTCATGTTGTAGACTGTTTACTCAGGAGAGGAAAGGTACAGGATGTACCTAAGTTGTGACCTTGTGACTTGGCAACTGTATCATGCAGCCTGAGCCAGTGCAGCTAAGTATACAGCTCAGCTGTTGGAGGATTTCCTAGTGTAGTTGCTGGATTCGTATTGGCCTGTAAAAAGGCTGAGGATTATTTCGATTGTTGCACTAGTTCAAGGCAGCATTATAATGAACCCAAATCAAGCAAGCTAACTGCATTGCTTCTGAAGATTGCATCATGATAGACATGACCATGATATTTGCACCTTAGTGGAAGTTAGCTCACTCAGCAGCTCATGAAGTCTTGCATTTGCATTAGATATTTGTTGCTGGGTGATTATGGGAGATGTACAAAGGAAACAAATGAAGGATTTCAAAACAAACATGTAAGACTGATAGTTAACTTGCACTTCATCTCATTTATTCACAGCCCCCCAAGAGACAGTCTTGGCTAGTAATCGGTAAATTTCTATACAAATAAAGTTCGAACTGAGTACCTGTAAAAGAATAAATGTTCTGATCGTAAATAGATTGTCATGTCAGATAGGAAAGTAGAGTATGTATTGGCATATATGAAAGACAGCCCACTGTTCTTCTCCTAAATCGATTAACAGTGGTGCTTCTCAGGGTTTTGTCCTATCACCCACTCTCTCTATATTATTGATGACCTTCTTAACCAAACTTCTTGCCCTATCCACTTCTACACTGATCATCTTTCCACGTCCTCTCAGAGATGACCAACCCTTCAGGAACTCAACAGATCACGCAGGGACGCTACAAAACGGCTGACTTTTGATCTCTCTAAGATTTCAGACTAGGACAGAGAAAATTTAGTAGTTTTCAATGGCTCAAAACTCAATTCCTCTATCTATCAACTCGACACAACTTTCCAGACAATTATCCCCTCTTCTTCAATGACACTCAACTGTCTCCCTCTTCTACACTAAATATACTCGGTCTGTCCTTTACTTATAATCTTAACTGGAAATTTCATATCACATCTCTTGCTAAAACAGCCTCTATGAAGTTAGGCATTCTGCGGCATCTCCGCCAGTTTTTTTCGCCCGTCCATGCAACTGTTAACTCTGTACAAGGGCCTTATCCTTCCTTATATGGAGTACCCGTCACTCATTTGGGGGTTCCACTCGTACAGCTTTTTAGATAGGGTGGAATCAAAAGCTTTTTGTCTCATCGACTCCCCTCCTCTGACTGATAGTCTTCAGCCTCTTTCTCACCGCCGAAATGTTGCATCTCTTTCTATCTTTTATCGCTATTTTCATACTAACTGCTCTACTGATCTTGCTAACTGCATGCTTTCCCTCCTCCTGGTGGCCTCGCTGCACAAGGCTTTCTTCTTCCTCTCATCCCTATTCTGCCCAAACCTATAATACAAGAGTTAACCATTATTCTGAATCATTCATACGTTTCACTGGTAAACTCTGAAACTCCCTACCTGCTTCTGTATTTCCATCTTTTTATGACTTAACTCCTTTTAAGAGGGAGGTTTCAAGACATCATCTCACTCTTTTGACTAACTCTAATCTTTTATGGAGACCAATTCTGGTGGGATTTTTTTTCTATTATCTTGATTCTTGCTTTTTTTTTTTAGTCTTTGAATTATCAGATATTGCAACCAGCTGTGTATTTCTGCACAGTACTGATGTGTGTGCCTTTGAATAGATCTATTGATTTGTAATTTATAAGTAATGTTAGAGTGGTATTTGTATATACAGGCAACCCCCGCTTAACGAACGTTCACAATGAAATTCGCTATAATGAACGATTCCTTTTACTACCATCTGCTCGTATAATGAACACCAAATTCGCTTTAACAAAATTTTATCCTGGTAATTTTTCCCAAGTTTGAAAGCCCTGCCGTATCACACAAGCCGACAGGCTTTTGAATACACTAGCGCCTCTCGTGGACAAAACGCACTCCACTCCCCTACACTTCCCACTCTTAGTTCAAAACAATAACGGAATCAGCAGCAGCTCATCTTCCCTTGCTCAACATGTCACCAAAATGCCCTGCAACCAGCCTAGCATTGCCAAGAAGACCAGGAAGTCTCTTACTGTTGAAGTGGAGCTGGATATTATTCACAGACACTAGGAAGACGAAAAAACTAATAGCATTGCTCGCCATCGTGGCTTTACTCCATCTACTGTCCCTACTATTTTCAAATCAGCAGACTCTATTAAGAAGGCTGGTTTCACTGTACCACGGCGGTTTTGTATGCGTTACAATGATGCGTCCTTTGTTTACATTTCACAGGTTGCTGGCTAGCATCTTTCCCACTCCACTCTCCCTCCCTTCATTATTTTAAGATCATCAACATTATAAAGTTACTTACATAGCTACATACATTAGTGTACATTATAATGACTTAGTCTTAAATTAAACTGCATAAATGTTTAACTTCATAATTTTTACTTTCATTATACCTTTTACTGTACTATGATGCTCTCTCGCTTTGTTTACTCTCAATGGAAATTCAAGTCAGGGGTCAAACTTGTTATAATTGGTTTGCTTAATGAAAAATTCACGCAACGAACGTTTTTTTAGGAATGTAACCTGTTCATTAAGCGGGGGTTGCCTGTATCACATTTGTATGGTTTTGGATCCATTTATAATTTTCATGGCCTGCATTAAGCAATTTTTTTTTTTTTTTTTTAGGTTGAAAACACCATGGATGTCCTAGTTCTTGGTGCTGTTGTGCTGGTCCTGACTGTTGTGGTGTACCTGGTGGCCACGCTGGGCACCAAGGAGACACCATTTGAAGATGTTGCTAACCAACGTCAAAAGTTTGAAACTGCACACAGCAAAACAGAGAAGCAACAAAAGAAGCCCAAGGTAAGTTGGCAAACATGGGCTTGATACTGTTATAACATTAATCAAGCAAGCATGTTTAAGCTGTATTTGTTCCACTAATTTTAGATGGTAAGTAATATTATTTGTGTTTTGGTGTTTTACAATGATGCATATTGATTCACTTAGGTAAAGAAGCCAAAAGGTAAAAAGGAGGAAGGTGACCAAGCTGGATCTACATCAGCACAGGAAGTAGAGGCGGAATGTGAACCAACTAAATCGCCACCAGCACCGGAGCCTTCACCATCACCCCAGCCCAGTCAGGTATTTGTTGTGTGTGGCAACCCATTGTGTGGATTGCTGAATGAATCTCATGGGGGTGATCACTTCTTAATATTGTGGCTGAGTGCTCAAAGGGAAAGACAGGTACTTGTGTTACTCATATACTGAACTGATCTTTGGTAGATTTTTGTTTGGAGTAAATGGCATAGACATTAGTCATCATGAGCTTTTGTGATATGATAGAGAGAGAGAGAGAGAGAGACAGACAGACAGACAGAGAGAGAATATGCCTGTGCACAACTTGACCTGCAATAATTGAATTTGACGTACAGCATACACCTTTTCTGCATGCTAGTCAGCTATAGCTGTATTTCAGTTGTGCTGAGCTATTGTGTTCAGATGTGGGTTAGTTTTGATTTGCCTGTAGTTTGCTGATTTAGGTAACTGCTTAAAAACTTAACACTCATCGATAATCCTCATTTTAAGTCTTAGGTTTATTTTGAACTTATGATCACAGTTATTGTCTTGCCTTCTGGTATTTTGTGATGTATTTTTTTCCCTTTAGTTTCCAGTCACCTGCATGCCATGTTTCTCTGAGAACTATTGGTATGTGACTGGAAGCTACAATCTGTAATCACTAAAACTATTCACTATTCTTTTTACACCAGCATGTCCAGCTGTCACTTTACATTGTTTATGATGGCACATTTCTTGGGTATCTTTATTATTATTATTTTTTTTTTTATTATTATTATTTCAGATAGGTTCTAAGAAAGTGAAAGAACTTTATTCCATATACCTTTGCTTAAGAGGCTGCATTAAAGAAATGCAAGTGTAAGCATTTCCAAAGATTCCAGTCTGGCCAAAAGAGTGTATTATATCCATTTCAGACATGGTTGAGATTTGAAGACCTGTGGGATCAGTATTTATATGTAGCTTTTGATGTTATGAGTATGGTTTTACAATTTTTTTTCAATTTGTTTTGCAGAAATTCATATGAGACAAACTGGGAAGACATTTTTGTATGTGATGTGTTTGCAGTAATGCTCTATAATATTCTAATGTGACTGATTTATTTTGCATGTTTAGTACTCTCAGTGATCTAGCAAATTTGCATGTCTCATTAGGAGCAGAAGAAAGAGAGAAAAAAGAAGAAAGAACAGGAAGATGCAGGTAGTGAAGAAGTTCAGGAGAAGGTTGTTAAAGCAGAAGTAAAGAAAACTGAATCTGCTGCCAGCCGTGCCACTGCTTCTGCTACTCCCGCTCCTGCCTCCTCAGCTGCCACTCCATCACCATCTGCCAAGGAAACCAAGGCTGCTGCTAAGGAAGCTAAGACCAATGTTAAAAGCGCTGCTAAGGACACCAATACATCTGGCAAAGAACCAAAGAATGCCTCTAAGGAAGCAAAGGCTGCTGCTAAGGAATCAGTTGCTCCAGCTAAAGAAACAAAGGCTTCCAAAGAAACAAAAGCCGCTGCTAAGGAAACAAATGCTGCTGCTAAAGAAACTAATGTAAATACTAAAGAAATGAAGGAGTCCAAGGCAAAGGCCACAAAAGAAGCTGTAAAGGAATCAAAGGCCACTGTAAGTAAACCTGCATATGATTTGACAGCTCTTTCATTGAAGCTGTTTTTTTTTTTGTGAATATGCCATAAAGACTTTGTAAATCCCATTTCTTTTGGTCGGGGAAAAAAATTGAAATTTAAAACCATACTTCACTGAAATTGATCTCTTGTTTGCTGGTGTAATGATGCATCAAGTATTTTGTGATGGATTCAAGAAATAACTGTAGTTAAGTTTTCATAATTTTGGTAATACATATGTTTTATTTTATGGACCAACTTGTCATTGTTATTTAGGGCATCCTGTGTTAAATGTGTTTGGATCTAAGTGGTTTAATCAGTCAGAACACTCCATGGCTTGGTCTGAACCTGATGCCTCATTTTGTGTACTCATTTAGGATGTAAACTTGAGATCTAAGGAGATAGTTTGTAGGATCCTAGAAAAAAAAAAGTACTGTGGAAATGTTTGTTGGGTGAATGAAATGGTCAGAATGTGTAGGGAATGCTTAAATCAAAGCATATTAGTAAGTCATTCCTATTGTTGCTTTGAGTATATCACAGGAATGACTAATAAAAACTTGATCACTTGTCACTCATATTCAACATATTGCACTGAACCATCACTGTTTGATGTTGGCACACTCTTTACACTGCTTGTTATTATTGTCCACTTAACTTTTTTTGCACCATTCTAGATATTGTTAGTAGGGATTTATTCCATTGTAATTGCAGGAATTTCTTTTCTACACATATGAAAAGGCATAATTCCCTTGATTGATCTTTTTAAAGCATTTCTATTTTTTGTTGAGTGGTTGGTTGTACATGTTACTCACTTAATGATATATTTCACTGTAGGTTGTTGACATGCCGCTCATTAGTGAACAAGTTAGCGGATCTGATGCTGTTGATGTCTCACCTGCTGCTGAAAAGGGAAGCTCACAGGAAAAGAAGAAGAAGAAGGAAAAGAAAAATGATATCACATGTAAGTGGTATACCAGAGTCCTTTTTTATGTTGTCAGATTTTGATCAAAGTATCTTTGAATAAGTGATGTAATGAATTATTGTTGTTACATTCCATAGCTGACTTATAGGAATGCAAAAATAATATATGTTCAAGCTAACTAGCAGATATGTATTTAATTTTCACAATAAACACACGTGTAGAGAGGAGGAAGGTCCAAGGACTGTTAGAAAAGTAATATCACAAACATTTAGAATAATGACTAACAATTCTTGTCATACTGTTGTATACCTCCATCCTCTTCCTGTGTGGCTATTGTCTTACCCTTTGGTTTGATTTTGTGTGGTCACATCTATGAACAAATGTGAGAGCCCACAAGCCAGCACTTGTATTCCAGGTATAGGTAGTAGAAATCTAAACTAAAGCAACCACTATTTCAAGGCTGGTTGGTTAGAACTAGTATTTGAAATAATAGGATTGGGTACTGTTGGTAATCATTGGCACGATTTCAATTGAAGGAGCACTTAAAACCATAATGTATGTCCTTACATGTAATTTGAGCCTAGTGAACACAGCATTTTGTACCAGGAAAAAAAGCCCTGTGTCAAGCCTTGGTTTTGGAACAAAGTTGCTGTTCTAAATCAGAGTAAAGGATGTACTAGAAACCTCGGGTGTTTGTCGTCTCAAGATAAAATTTTACAAATCATGAAATATATGGAATTATCACCTCAAGTCTTGAAACTGTTTTGAGGTACATGGTTTTGTTTGCCACTTTTTGGTTCTTGATTTTTTGCTACAAAAATAGCAACTTTTTTTTTTTTTTTCTCTCCTGAATCCCTGTAATGGAAACACCTATTTGTACATATGCCTTTTTTTTCTGCTGCATTCCGGGATACCATCTCTTAGTTGTGAGAAAAGGCAAGTTTATGTAAAATGGCAGCATACATGTTGTATGCTTCTGAAGGTATTTTTAAAATCATTTATAGGATTGATTGGAATTTTGAATTAAAATTGTAATTTCTTAAGTATTGCAGCCATTTCATGCATTTCATGAAGGAAGTAAGGAAGTTATGTTAATCAAGGACAATCAAAGTTCTCAGGAATATCTTCGCTTTTGAACTGTTTTTAAAATAGTTTGTATTGGATGAGGATGGCTTTTCTGCTGTAGTTAGGGAGTGTATCCAGCAGGCTATAACTAAAAGCTTTAGATGACAAGTATGCAGCTTGAGCATGTGATATAACAAAGCAAATGTTATAACATCAGTGAATCAGCAGTGAGGGAAGTACAGAAGTAAATCTTAGTGGTGGTGCAATATATGGCTACTTGTAAATGGCAAGAGAACATCATCCATTGTGCTTAGCAACATGTTTGTATTAATAAAGATGCGTGAGGAATATGTCATGATATTAGCCAGAGGGTATATCATCGGGTATACATTCCATCAAATTTCTTTAAGCATAGTGATGAAACAGCTGTGCTAAAATATTGAGTTGAATAAGTAATGTCAGGCTCTTGAAATTATTTTATAGTAAACAAGGTATTATATTATTATTGTTATTATAAGATTTGGTATGTATTTTTTCATAATTTGCAAGTATTTTTCATTTGAATCCAAGTGCTTTGAATATTAATGAACTTGATTTTTCTCCAGCCATGAGTGAGTCCAAGCTGCTTCCCATGGTGCAACGGGCTCCACTCTCAGGAACAGAGATACAGACCCTGATTGATGTACTCCTCAACAAGCAGCAACAAAACAATGCTGGGGGTGATTGGGTTAAGAAGGGTCGCGTTGATCCAATCACACAGCTCAGGAGACAGCTGGAAGAGGTGGAGAACAGGCTTCGTGATAAGGACGAAGCACACTCTGCCTTGTCTGCCAAAATTACTGATCTGTGTGGTGAGCTTCACGGAGAAAGGTCACGATCAGCTAAGCTGAAAACCCAGCTGGAAGACACCATTGCAAACTACACTCGCCAGCAGGAAGTAGCTGCTGCAAATGCAAAATCAACCCAAACAGCTCGCCTCAATGAGCTGCGTGCAACATTAGAGCAAGAGTATCAAATAAAATTCCAGCAGCAACAGCAGTTGGTGGAACAGTTACAGAATACCACCAATGATCAAGAGGCTGCTGCTCTTCGTGCTTCCCTCAATGAAGCAGAAATGCAAGGAAAGATAATAAAGCAAGAGCATGAAGTGCTGACACAAAGATGTCAGCAATATGAAGAGCATATACGAGCACTGGAAGAAAAAAGAGTTGGGGATGATGCATCACGTAATGCACAGCTGACAGAGCTTCAGATAAAGCTTCAGAATAGTGATGCAGCTCGAGCTCAAGCATTAGCAGAATTGTCAGCAATGGAGAGTGAGCGGGAAAATATGAGAGCACAGATAACAAGTAGTAATACCAAAATAGCACAAGTACAACAATGTATGCAGGTACGTTTCCTATAAAAGATTTGGAAAAGAGATGTATGCATATAGATAGATAGATAGATAGATAGATAGATAAATAGAATGAGAAAATTATGGATTGTTGTATAGAAGAGTAAGACATTGATTTATTTGTATTGCAGGAGAAATTGCGGGAAAAGAGTGAAGTTGATTCCAGACTGAGTCAGATGGAATCAGAACTTTGTAGTGTACGGCAAGTCGTCGTAGACCAAAATATTCAAGTGAGGATTATTTAATCTTTTGGTTACTTAGTGGTTATGTAAGAAAAAGTAGCTAGTTGTTCATGATAGAAAACTAATTATTTGTCTATACATCTATTCTTATGTGAATCTGTTGGTGGGTGTGTGTATTTAGTACAGGGGTCCTCTTTCAGTGCGCAACTCCGTCGATGCGTTTCACTTTGTTCCCATCACTTACAATGCACAAAAGCTGACTTTATGCGCACTTGGCAAAAGAAACTTTTTTTTTTTTAAACCAGTAAAATAAATTAAAATAAATTAAGAAATTATATTTTAACAAGAAAAATAATAATAAATATAAAAATATATAAATTAAGAATTACATAGCAAAAAACCAACAAGACATTTCGACGTTTTGTTTGTGTTGGTCTAGCCACGTTGTCCCAGCTTGCCCACATTACAGTTTTATATGTCACATTTGCTAAGCATTATGATCCTTTTTTATAGATCAAAAGAAATTAAGAAATGATGTTTTAACTACAAAAATAATAATTAAGTGTCCCAGTCTTATTTATAACATAGGATTCTATTATTATGTTAATGCATTTTCGATATATGCGCACATTTTCTCGGTCCCTTTCCTACGCATTAATGGAGGACCCCTGTAATAATTTCTACACAGCAAGAAGTGTTTAGCTTTTGAAGTAATACATCAGAAAAGACAGGGATTGGATAAAGATACGTAAAAATGCAAAATTGCATTATAGACTATGTATTATAGCAAAAAAAGGAACCACAGTGAGGCAGTGTAAGAATATGGGCTTTTGATAGGCTCAGTCAAAATATGGCTGCCTATGTAGGTGTAAGCATTACTGTGCTTGAGAACATGAGCCCATGAAGTATGATTTTGCGGTTAACAGTAAATAATGCATGATTTCAAAATGTCATCTCAGGAAAGTATCCAATGATGGGATATGCTTTGTATTCAACAATTTTTCCATTTGTTATCTAATTGTTGCCTCAAATTTAAGGTTTTCCATAACAAAGAATGATGATAATTTAAAAGATTACTAAATACAGTACAGAATGTTTCACTGAAAGTCTTCTAATTCATCATGTTATGTACAAAAGTGCTAAATCATAAGACCCAAATCCTCATGAGACAGGTCTGTTTTGTGCTCTGCCACATTGCTTTGGTTGGCAAGTATTGAGAGAGGGCTCAGAAGAAGACAGAGTTTAGATGCATTGGTTGTTATTTGCTTTTGTTTAATCATCTTTTTTGTTTGCTTGCATTTTGCAGATTGAGCGATTAAAGGAGGAAAAAGAATCATTGGCATCTCAGAGTGTCCGTCCAGCAGCTGAAGGGCAAGAGAATGGTGATGTTCATGCTGAGCACACCCCAGCCCCTGATACTGCACTCCTACAATCTTTGTAAGACTTTCTTTGTGGTTGTCATTAATAGTTTTGCACATCTAAGTAAAGGAAGCTATGTTTAACTACACTTGCTGAGGCTTAGAGAGAGACATCATTCTGAGGGAAGAAGAACTCAGTAGACCAGAAAATTCTCACAAATTGGAAATTTATCCCACAAAATGCAGATCAGTTATAAAAATCACCTACCGTTTATGTTGCATGAGCTCAAGTTGCCACCTGCTGTTTAGTGGTTAAGTTTCCAGTGTGAAATGATAAAGAAGTCAATGTTTTTTTTATTTTATGCATAAATTTACCTAAGAATTTCTATCATGATTAAAGAAAATAAAAAGTAATCTCAGGTAGCATTTATGCATAATCTGCAAACAGTATATTAAGATTTCTCACTACAGGTTTCCCTTCTTTTACGTTTGGGTTACATTCCTGAAAACTAGATTGAATAACGAACGATCAGATAGTGAATTTAAGATTCAATAGGATTTAATTTAATAAGGAGAGTAAGCTAGGCCAACTTGTATTGAGAGATAGAGAACACTTTACTGTGCCACCCAAAGAGGTAGTGTTTTACACAGCAGTTTCCCCTATAGGCTTATATCCATTGGCAAGGAGTAAAATGAGCCTCAGTTAAGTTAGCAAGTGCCACTCATACAGTAGCTGAAGTCTTAATAAAATCCAGAAAAAAAAATGTTCATCATAATAATATTATAACATTTTATTGTCATAGTGTCACATACAGTTATCACAGCTAGATAATGATTTGTATACTGAAAGTAGACAGAATGACAAAGAGAACGAGATACCTTCAGGTATATGTGTCATCTAAAGTGGATGGAACAGATCCTTTTTCTGCAAATCAGCATTGATCAAGAGGGCTTTTATTATCACAAGGGAGGTAGAAGAGGCATTTGGTGGTAGGTCTCGTCATCAATCCACAGCCTTGAGTCTCTATTTCCTCCAATGTTGGCTCCCTCTTCTTTCTTAGCATCTTTACCATTAATGTAGAAGCTGTATCATCTACTTTCTTCACACTTGCTGCTTGTTTGATGGCAATGGAGACAGTGGATTGAGGTAACTGCAGGGTTTTGGCGATGAAGTTGGCACCTTCACCTCCCTCATGGCACTTAGTAATTTTAAGCTTTTTTCTGTAAAGATAAGCTTTTTTTTGGTCTTTTGGCTATCAGTTCACCAGCACTAGGTGTTGCAGCCCACTGGGAAGACATCGCACTTGGATCACTCTTAATACACAACAATGAATGTGAATTTTAGCAAAACACAAACACTAGTGTAGAGACTTGCTGGGTAAGTGAACACAACTGAAAGACTAGTGGGAATGAATTTCAATAGGTGGCACTGCGATCGCAGTGCATTTCTTTACATTCTGGTGATTGGTTAATAATTGGATAAACAACCCCTGACATTAAAAAATGAGCAAGTGGATGAAAGAGATAACAATCAGATTATCAAATTATCCGACAGTGAACCATTGGATAGTGAGGGAAACCTGTATTTCATGCTTTATGTTAGGATCATCCTAAGGAGTTGAGTGAGTAAAGAATGTCTTCAAATCTTCTGGGTGATTAATTGCAAATAAACATCTGCCCATGATGTATATTTTTTAACCAAGTTATGATCTGAAAACATGAAGCATTTATTTCATTGATAGTTTCATCTATATATAAGTATGCACAGTCATGATACACAATTGATTTAATATATGAATTAATACTAGTTAAAAATTGGAAATAAGCATTACTGATGTCATTTGCAATAATATTACAGATTGAAGGAGAAAGAACAAACAATAGAAGAACAAGTAACAGAACTAACCAGCCTAAAAAAAGAGATCACTAGATTAAAAGAAGATCTGGAGGGTCAAAGAGAAAAGAACAATGTAAGTATTCTGTAGTAATGGATGGTTACCTGAGCTTCATATGGATGTATGCATTATATGTCATGATTTTCTTGATTTTGCATGATTGTCTATTGTTTTATTTTGTATGATTGAAAATCATTTACACTGTATATATTACTTTTTACACAATTAATTTGGAGACAACCTTCACTTTTTGGACAGTAATGGTGAGTTGAGCAAACACTAGCTTTGATTTACCTGATTATTTATTTATAGTTCTCTAGATTTTAAGATTGATGTGCCACTTTTATGTGAATGCAGACTGTGTTGCCTCTTGTGAATTAAGTTGTGTTGTATGATGAATAATTGTGTTTTGCTTTGTCTCTAATTTAAGGACTGTTACTAGAGTATCCAGCATGCTGCACCATCACTCGTGTATATAACTGAAGTACTTATTGGAGATATGCACTATAGGATAATAGATAACTTAAGATATTTCGGTTCAAGAGAAGCTTGAGTCTATGCCCATTGCAGAAACGGGGAGAGTTCACAGAACTTTTATGATTAATCTTGTCCATCCACCATGAAGGCAAATGACATGCTTTGATGGTGGGCTTGGATGTGTTATTTCAGTTATGTAGATCACTTCTCCCTCTGCCCCTTTGTGTTACTCCTCTTGCTTGTGCCACATGGGACACCCTCCATCAGTGGACTTAGGCTATTAAGCATGTCATTTATATGTGTGGGCTTCATGAGGCACCAGAGTAAAGCCAGATGTAGCCTTGATTAGCTCTCACCTATACTGTATGTGTGATTTATTTTTTTCTACCATTGATCTAGTGAGATTATGAGACTTGAAACTTTACAGTAATTCAATAACTTAACTATTTTGAAATGCATATACTTTTGTGTTCTCATTGAAAAAAAAAAAAAAAACATAAAAAAAAAAAATCATTGCTTGATTCCCTTAAGTCTAACATTGTGTGTTGTTAATCCCTGCCTTGTAGGAGTTGCGTGAAAAGAACCACAAAGTCCTGGAGGCCTTAACGATCACAGAGGAAAAACTGATGGCTAGACTCAAGCAGGTGGATGTAAGTGCTAATAATTTTATTAGTAATAAGCTTTGCTATCTTGTTTCCATGCCAGTGAGTTTACAGACATAGACATTGCATTGTAGTTTAACATTAGTCAGTGAAAGTGTTTATTTGCATGCAAAATTTGAGTAGGAAATTTTTTTTGGCTTTGCAGTTATTGTAAACATTGTTACATTTTTGTTCATATATCTGGTTTGCCATGCGTATTTATTTATATACAGCCAAAGTTTTTTAGGATTATCTGTTTCAAGAAGATAGACCTATTCCAGTACACACACACACTCAAGAAGATAGACCTATTCCAGTACACACACACACACACACACACACACACACACACACACACACACACACACACACACACACACACACAGACACACAGTGGTTAGATAGCTGGCTTCACAAGCCAGAGGACCGGGTTCGATTACACACACACACACACACACACCCGGCCGGGTGGAGATATTTGGGTGTGTCTCCTTTCACGTGTAGCCCCTGTTCACCTAGCAGTGAGTAGGTACGGGATGTAAATCGAGAAGTTGTGACCTTGTTGTCCCGGTGTGTGGTGTGTGCCTGGTCTCAGGCCTATCCGAAGATCGGAAATAATGAGCTGAGCTCGTTCCGTAGGGTAACGTCTGGCTGTCTCGTCAGAGACTGCAGCAGATCAAACAGTGAATTACACACACACACACACACACACACACACACACACACACACACACACACACACACACACACACACACACACACATGGTTTAAAGTTGAGAAAAGGTTTTTGTAGAAGAGATGTCAAGAAGTATAGTTTCCCTCATAGAATTGTGAACAATTGGAATGAACTTGATGAGGTTGTAACAGCTGGGACTGTGCATAGTTTTAAGAAGAAATTTGATAAAAGATATAGAGATGGTTCACCATGAGTTTACTCCCCTCCCGTAAACCACAACTACACACACACACACACACACACACACACACACACACACACACACACACACACACACACACACACACACACACACACACACACACACACACACACACTGTTCATTGTGAGACTTTATTTAGGAGTAA
Organism: Portunus trituberculatus; assembly: GCF_017591435.1. Taxonomy (NCBI): domain Eukaryota; kingdom Metazoa; phylum Arthropoda; class Malacostraca; order Decapoda; family Portunidae; genus Portunus; species Portunus trituberculatus. The sequence continues at coordinate 12,733,939 of NC_059298.1, forward strand.
TATTGAGTTAGTGTATAGATTTTGTCAAGATAGAAGAGTGTGAAGAAAAGATGTAGCTTTGCTTTAGTTTAACTGCTTAACTTACAAATAACCAAATTGTGTTAATTTTTGTAAACATTAAGTATTAATTTTCCCCTCAATATTGTACTCAAGATAACTAAAATTCAACATTTTTCAAATAATAGTACATTCCTGCTTTAGATGAATGCAAAAGTACTTTTTTTTAATAGTATATTGTCACTGAGGTATTTATTTTTGAAGTTATGTAAGTGGTTATACTGTCTTAGCTACCTCTTCTTGTCAGCTTGATTTGAAAATAGTGATATCATTTATAACAAATTAGTCAATTTCAAGACATTGCTTTTTATTACAATCATTGAAGTCTTCTGTTCTGTGGTAATTTGTTCCAGGCCATTGCCAAAACTATTGACCACTCAACACAAACCACTATATTACAAAGATATAAAGAAAAGAAGAAATGGATCCTTTTGTTTTAAATACTTTGGAGAAATAGTTTTTTCGTCCTAGAAATTTCCGTGATACTAGACTTGGTATTTTAAGTGATGTTATTCCTCCAGCTGCAGCTTACTCACCTATATTATTATATTAACATAACTTTGTTTCTTTGTTTTCTTAGAGGTGAATTTAAATGTTGAATATAGTTTTACAGTCTAGCAATTCCAAACATTCTGCTGCTTTGCCTCCATGCTGGTGTCTGGTGGCTATGAGTCCTAATGGGAATGTGATAGTTACCAGTTAAGAAATTATATCCTCACCCTAAATGTGTAGGAAGTCTTCAGCCAATGACATTTCATCTCCTTGGTTAATTCTCCCTTTATATCCCTCCCTCCTTTTCCACATCCTGCAATTATCTTGTCTTCCACAGCATTCCTAGTGAAGACAGACACCATCTTATGATTTATCATCTAGTTAACAATGTTATTAATATTAAAAGTTATAAAACCACATACTACTGCAATAGTGATGGGTTAACATTAACATGAAAGTTCCATTTCCAGCAGATAGCCTAAGCAGATCAAATACACACTCCCTCCAATCGATATTCAACACTTTAAATACACCTTTATGAGGATAAATGTATCTGTATACAATGATGTATGTGTACACCATGGTGGGAAGGACAATATCTGCCAATGCCTGTAGTACACGAGAAGATTTCATGGTCTCCCATGTCATGTGAAATGACTATTTATACCACATGATGAATGTATTAAGTGTTAGGGATAGGTGGTCCACTGTTTTACCACTCCTCAGCTGAGCAAATCTGTGTGAAATTAAGGATTAAATATTGGTTCTGCATTCTTTGTTATCTATGATTGGCATTTGGATTTTTAATGGGAAGAAAATGTACTGTAAAGATGTATTAAATTAATATTCATTATAGATCATCATTGTTGATAGCTGGTATTATATTTGTATCAATTTTAATCTATGTTTATTTCCTCACATCAGGGAACATGAAGAAAGAACATTTAAAGAAAATATTTAGTGTATGTGGAAGAAGTTAAATTGTGATTGAATGCAGCTCTAGTTAAATTAATCCATTACATTTAGTTGATAACGTAACAGTGCCAGTCTTTTTCATGATTTGTATCTATGTCAGTTTCTCTGGAATTTAGTCTTAAATGTTTTGTTCAGGAATTCTTTGTACATATAAGGGCAGTACATTGTTAGGTAAAGAAAAGTAAATCTGTTTGCATGTCATTCATGCTCAACCCACACATCTTTACTGGATCTTATTCTAGTAGCCTTATTTGAAGTTTAGTGATATCAAGATTATAGAATTCATGGAGCGACATGTTATTTTGCATAATTTGGAGATGTATCATCATCAGTTCATGCAAGAGGTCATTCACATTAGTCCTTCATCCACAGTTACTTCCCTATAGAAATTGTACAAGAATCCTATTGTCTTATGTTTGAAGCATGGTACAAACAACTATGCATGTCTCACTGAAGCACTTGGTCAGAAAAATTGATGAGTGGCAACATCTTTGTGTACTTCTAATAACAGAAAGCAGTTGAGAGAGCTTGAAAATGTACTTTTGTTATTGTGATAGTGACAATAGTTTTTGACATTGTATATATATCATCAATTCAGAGGATAATGAGTACTAATTGAATTCTGTGTTGACTGTCGTGGTAGTTGAGTGATATGTAATCCTGTCAACAGATAAGTATACTATCCTGTGAGTCAGATGCCACTGTTGTAGCATCAGAACATAGGTGTTGCTCATGTATTGTATGATCTTTTTCAGAAAATAAGAATCTAAGTTTAGGTTTAAATTATGTAAAATTAGTTTTTTTGAGAAAGCTCAGGATCCCTTTGCAGTATTATGCATTGTTGTTTATTTTTTTATTTTTTAGTGGTATTGTTTTCAGCATTACATTAGAAACATTTGTATTGTTTTAAAATCTTTTCCACAAGTGTGTTTAAAAGAAGCTGTGTTAACCCAGTACACTTTCTCTTTGAAGGAAGCCACTGGTGTAGTGGAAGAGGAAAAAGCAAAGGTTCGTGCCGTCCTAAGAAGAATTTTCCCTGAGGTTGTCGTCGATGATGCTCTGGTAAGTACCATTTTCTGGATATCTTTTCAAGACTGATTAAGGTTAAAGAAAATATGTATAGCAATAAAAAGAAACCTGGGCAAGGCTAAGGGACTTGGACCAAAGTATAATTGTGTTCAGTTGTTGCAGTGAGAAAAAAATGGGGTTTGTGTACTTCACTCACTCACATTGGCAAATTTGTATATATCTATATGGGAGAGTAATGTTTATTTAAAAAAAAGCTTATTTTGAATTTGAGAGGTATTGCAATCTTTGATTTTTTTTTCTAATGTAGTCACCTGGGAGGCTGTTTAACCTATATCCTCAAATGTTTTAGTTAAATCCAAGTAAAATGGTAGTAATTTTGCCTCAGCCTTTAATTTTATGTGCTTGTTGAAGCTCGTTGCATAAAACACACTGAGGTTTAGTTTGATGCCAAAGATTCCCCCAGGTAGTCACGAGAGGTAGATTGTTCAATAATTTTGTGTGCTATACATGTAGAAGACTAGCAGCTTCCTATAGCAGTTGTTCCCATTTCAGGCCCTTCCTGTTAGGAAAAAGACATATCAGGTAAACCTTTTGTTAGTCAAGCTGTCCTAAATTGCTCTTGTTCATTCTCATGAAAATTGAAGAACAAGGTTCCAGGCATCTTCTTTTTATTAATATGCCTTTGGGGAAGACATGTGAAAGATGTCAGTCTATGTAAACTGGATTTCCCTGTTCAGTTCAAGTTGTTTAATGGAAGTACGTATGTAGGTTTGCAGTGTGAATGTGTATTGCAGGTATAATACTTCATTTAGAGGGAGTGTAATACGTTTTGAAAGTATTACATCTGACAGTTTATCTTGAAATTTAGGAGTTGTTTTTCATGTTATTAGAAATATTTGCTCTAATATGCATCTTGGGGATGTCTCTTTTAGGAAGAAACAAGTCATTGTCCAGTGAGAAGAAAGGTGGTGGTGAACTGCCAATTTTAATAAAGCCATTGTGAGCGAGCTTACCTGAATAAATAGCATGCATGTGAAGATAATAATTCATAGCAAAATTATAAATGCTGAAATTTACATTAATATGCTAGTGAAAAAGTATGGGAAGTGATTCAGATAGAGTAAATGAATAAAGAGAGGTATAGATATTGCTATGTGTGAGTCTGATTTTGTTGTTGCTGGCCATTACAGAATGCACCTGACCATTAGTGTTGCTCATAGAAATTTCTGTGGAATTTTGATTGGTGCATTTCAGAGAAATAAATAGAGAAAAGCCACTCCCACAGCCTTCCCCGACATGCAGAAAAAAAAAAACCATAGGCATGCATGAAGGCTGTATTAGTTTGGTCACCTGTTTTTAGTTGTTTATGGTAGATGCATGTGTGCCATCATAAATTTGACCATGCACCTGTACCACCTCAATAAGAAATTACATCATGAGATTGCCCATGATCATGCAAAAAAAAGAAATGTATGTATACATAATTATCAGCATAAAATTGAGGGAAGTGAAGTTGTAACTACAATATTGTGTCCTGGAAAGAAAAATAATTTTTGGCCATGATTTTATAGGAATAGAAATACAGAGTGCTATATTCTAAATATCTAGAAATAAACTGTGTTGTTATGCTTGCCCATGTGACTATTCTATGCTTGCAGCACTTGAGATACATCATATTATTTTCATTATTTGATATTATTTTTATTATTATTATTATTTTTATTATTATTATTATTATTATTATTATTATTATTATTATTATTATTATTATTACTTTTACTTTTACTCCCAGTGCAGTTAAACACAATATGTACATGGCACTTATGATCACATTGAAGTTGTAGATCATGTAATTTGGAACATTTTTAGTAGTTACACTGCAGGCTGCAAGTAACTCATGAACAAATTTTAGAATTTATCCCAATTTTTTCTCTCAATTATGCACCAACTCACTTGATAGCGTTTGTTAGCATATCAGTTTCCATTATGGAATGGCACATGCTCACTTGTATCTCTAGTTCATCCAATGAAGGCTGCCTTTTCATGACATATTAGAATGTCATTGAATATCATTCACCAATGCGTCAATTGTTTTCAGCTATACACCACACATATGCGTTAGAGCCAAGCTAACTATCCACAAGTGTATTCAGTATTACAAAGGCAACCAAGTACACTGGATGCAAAGTTAAATACTTATTGGGATTTTGTGTTAGTGCATAAGCAAGATGACTTGGGTGTAAGATTGCTTTGTGGTTTGCCAAAATAACTAGTGTCAGTACATACCCTTTGAAAATGAGGAAGTGGAGGTTCACCAACCACACTTTAGACCTTCCATTTCATCTTAAGGCAAACATTTAAGTCAGACTGATTTCGTGAGGGTCAGAAGGAAAGGAAGCAAAGCAAACTTTTTTTGCAGATAGCCTTATACAAATGCAAGAAAATAAGAGAAACTTGTGTCAACACAACATTGGACTAGTTAAGTGGTATGGGTTGGGTTACTGTGCAATGAAGCATTGTTTGGTGGTATCTCTTTAAAAAAACTTTTAATTTTTAGTTAGTTATTTATTTTTTATTTTATTTATTTTATTTGAAATTATGGACCAAACTGTTCACTTTTACTTACTAGCATGGAGTGGCATTAAAGATTTTCTTGTAATAGAATTGCTTTGTACTTCGTTTATCAGGTGGATATTCCTTTATAGGATCTTAGTTGAGTGGAGGTGCCAATACAAGTAGCCTTGCTTACACACACACACACACACCCTGATAAACACATAAACAAGATATTTGGACTATCATATAAGATGTTGACTAATATAAGAGTGGCATTTCATTACATGGATAAAGATATGATGAAAAAAATCATCACAAGCATGATATGCCCCAGGCTGGAATATGCAGCAGTGGAATGGTCTCCGAGCTCTAAAAAAGATATAAGAAAACTAGAAAAATACAGAAGATTGCTACAAAGATGGTGCTGGAATTAAAGGACCTCACATATGAAGAACAACTGAAGAAAATGGGACTGCCAACCTTATAGGATAGAAGAGAACGTGGGGACCTAATAACAATGTATAAGATAGTAAATGATATTGAAAAAAATAGACAAAGAAGGCCTGGTGCTGTTGGCGGAAGGAGGTGGAAGGACAAGAGGACATGAAAAGAAGATCAGGATGAGGCTGTGTGTGAAGGATGTTGGAAAATACAGTTTTCCACACAGAACGGTGGAAAAATGGAATGCATTGGATAAGGAAATTGTCGCAGCACGTAGTGTGCATAACTTTAAAGAAAAATGAGATAAATGGAGATATGGAGACAGGACACTATGACCCCAGCTCGAACCCTGTACAATACAACTAGATAAACACACACACACACACCGTGTAGTGTAGTGGTTAGCACGCTCGACTCACAATTGAGAGGGCCGTGTTTGAGTCCCGGAGGCGGCGAGGCAAATGGGCAAGCCTCTTAATATGTGGCCTCTGTTCACCTAGCAATGAATAGGTACGGGATGTAACTCGAGGGGTTGTGGCCTTACTTTCCTGGTGTGTGGAGTGTGTTGTGGTCTCAGTCCTACCTGAAGATCAGATTATGAGCTCTGAGCTCGCTCCGTAATGGGGAAGACTGGCTGGGTGACCAGCAAGAGAGGTGAACACACACACACACACACACACACACACACACACACACACACACACACACACACACACACACACACACACACACACACAGGCACACACACACGAGTGATCAGGCTAGGAAGATACAGTGAAGGGGTAGGAGACCAATGAAAGTGCGAATGAGATTTCAAGTGACAGTAGAGGAAATTATGGCTAGGAAAGGAAAGCTGGCTGATGGTAGTGAACACAAGGATATATAGATGAAAAGAGATATGAACCTAATGGAGAGGGAAAAGGAGAAAATGCTAAGAAATTAAGCTATGGAAAAAATTGAGAAAAAGAATTTTACTGGAGGGTTCTGGATATGAGACTAAAGAAGTGGTACCTATGAAAGAAAGAAGAGGTCGTGGAGGAGGCAAGAAATCAAGAGTGACTTGTGCTAATATAGATGGGTTGTTATCAAGCATATTGTAGGTTAGGGATTATTTGAAAGAGAAAAAGCTGCATCGTTGAAACAAAACTGAGGAGAGATCCATGTCAACTTTAAAGAAGAGGGATATAAGCTGGAGGTGAGACAGGAAGGGTAAAGGGGGAGGAGGAGTGCTAATAATGGTTTGTGATAATATATGTGTGGAGGATGTGCAATATGGTGAGGACAAAGTGGAAGTAATGGAAGTAACAATCAAAACAGGAATTGAAGAAGAGAAAAGTTATAGTTACATATGTGCCACCAAAGACAAATACATGGGGAACTGAAGAACATAGATATGCAAAGAGAGGTGATTAAGTGCCTAGATAACATCATAAGAAGAGATGGAAGAATACTTTTAGTAAAAAAGTAAACGGAGAGAGATGGAAGTAATGGATAATGTTGGACAGTGGAGGGAGGAAGTGTTACAGTTGACTATGGTTAATGCAATGGACCAGTGGGTGGAGGAGTCAACAAGGTACAGGGGAAGAAGAACCATCGTTGCTTGACCTAGTATTCACAAAGAAACCAGAGCCCTCCAATCATACAATACCTTAGTCCAATGGGAAGAAGTGATCATGTGACATTAGAGATGCAAATTCAGGAGGAAGATGGGATAAGTTACAGAGATGACTACAAAGGAGAGAGATTAAATTATGCAAGAGTGGATTTTGAAAAATTAAGGATCTATTTTGCTGATATTGAGTGGAGAAACATTATGTACAGAAAGACAGTACAAGGAAATATGACATATTCTTACAGAAATATAATGAAGGAGTAAAAAATTTGTACCTGTTTATAGAGTTAAGAAAAAATACATGCTTGGTACAATGCTAGATGCATACAAGCTAAAAAGGCAAAAGATAAAGCTTGGAAGAAACTCATAAAACAGAGAAATGACTATAACAGACGGCAGTACAAGGATGCCAGATATGAATATATTAGAGTAAGGAGAGAGGAAGAAAGAAACTTTGAGAAAGATGTGGTGAATAAAAGCAAAGACGAACCCAAACTTTTCTACAAGTTTATAAATGGCAAAACAAAGAACAAGGAAACAATTGAAAAAATAATTAAAGAAGGAAGACATACCAAACAGAGAAGGAAATGTGTGAAATAATGAATGAGAGCTTCAAAACAGTGTTCACTGCAGAAGATTTCACAGAACCTAATAGGACATTGCATTGCCAAGGATTACAGGAGATTGCAGTGCACAAAGAGGATATTGGAAGATTATTGGATAAGTTGGATGTCAGAAAAGCAATGGGGCCAGATGGTGTATCAGGCTGGGTGTTAAAAGAATGTAAAGAGCAACTACTGGATCCAATTTGGGAAATAATTACAAGTTCAATAAATGAAAGGAAAGTTCCACTAGAATGGAAGAGAGCCAACATAATACCGATATTTAAAGGAGGAAAGGCAACTGAACCACTAAACTACAGACCAGTGTCATTTACAAGTGTCTTGGGAAGTTGTGTGAAATAATCATAAAAGAAAAATGGTTTAAATTTCTAGAAGAGGAGCAAGTCATATTGAACAGACAGTTTGGGTTTAGGAAAGTGAGGTCATGTGTATCATACTTATTAAGATTCTACTCAAAAGTTATTGCAGGATTGGAAAACAGAGATGGATGGGTGGACACAGTATACCTGGATATTAAAAAGGCTTTTGATAAAGTCCCTCATGGAAGACTACTTTGGAAACTAGAGAACATAGGAGGACTGCAAGGAACTTTGCTAGAATGGATAAGAGATTATTTGAAGGATAGGGAAATGAGAACTGTGATCAGAGATACATACTCATCTTGGGGTAAAGTAACTAGCAGAGTGCCACAAGGGTCAGTGTTAGCCCCCATTATGTTTCAGATTTATGTAAACGACATTCACATTGGGATAAACAGTTATATAAATTTATTTGCTGATGATGCAAAGCTGCTAAGAGTTATCAAAACCAGAGAGGACTGTCTGCTGTTGCAGGAAGATATAAACAAGATCTATGAGTGGAGCAGGAAGTGGAAATTGGAGTTTAATGCCAAGAAATGTCACATAATGGAACTAGGAAAGAGTAAAAGAAGACTGGTATGGAACTATTTGATGGGAGAGGAACAAATAATGAAGACTAAAGAGGAAAAAGATCTGGGAGTGATCATACAGGAAAATCTGAGTCCTGAAAAACATATAAGCAAGATATTTGGACTATCATATAAAATGTTGACTAATATAAGAGTGGCATTTCATTACATGGACAAAGATATGATGAAAAAAATCATCACAATCATGATATGTCCAAGGCTGGAATATGCAGCAGTGGTATGGTCTCCAAGCTCTAAAAAGGATATAAGAAAATTGGAAAGGATACAGAAGATTGCTACAAAGATGGTGCCAGAATTAAAGGACCTAACATATGAAGAACGACTGAAGGAAATGGGACTGCCAACCTTACAAGATAGAAGAGAACTTGGGGACCTAATAACAATGTACAAGATAGTCAATGGCATTGAAAAGATAGACAAAGAAGACCTGGTGCTGTTGACAGAAGAAGATGGAAGGACAAGAGGACATGAAAAGATCAGGATGAGGCAGTGTGTGAAGGATATTGGAAAATACAGTTTTCCACACAGAATAGTGGAAAAGTGGAATGCATTGAGTAATGAAGTTGTTACAGCACATAATGTGCTCAACTTTAAGGAAAAATTAGATAAATGGAGACATGGAGACAGGACACTATGAACCCTGCTCAAACCATGTACAATACAACTAGGTAAATACAACTAAGTAAATGCACACACACACACACACACACACACACACACACACACACACACACACACACACACACACACACACACACACACACACACACACACACACACACACACACACACACACACACACACACATACACACACACTTTTCATCTTAGTCCCTAGGCCTTTAAAATAGAAAGATGATGGATCTGCAAGTTGATGTTTGGTAACAGTTCACATGACAACACCTCCATGGGATGCTATGAATGGCATATTGTGTGTCAGGAAACTCACAATATTCAGATGGGGTTGGAAGTTAATGTGATTTTACATTATTTTAGTTGTTTCAGATTAGGACTGTCAGTGTCTTTTATTCACACTAATATTCAAGTTAAATTAGTGTTGAGTTTTCATCTTGACTGAAATATTTCACTGGAATTGGAAGATTGAGAAAGGATGATCATTTTCATGCATTACCATTAACTTGGGTTCTCATTTCATTAAGAATTAGTGGAACTTAATCTTTTTTCTTTTATTATTATTTTATTTTTAAAGTTTTGTCTTCATTCATAATTGACATTAAGGAAGTTTCTGCCTCACTGTTTGTGACACACCTTCCTCAGTGTTTCATCACATTGTAGCATTAGATGAGTTGGTGGCAGTAGATAGTAATTGTAGCCTTGTATGTTACCCCTGCATGAATCCATCCAGTGAATGTTTCTTGACATACATGATTATTGTTGTGCTATGTGGTAAAGGCATTTGGTTAGTGTACCTTTATGAAATATTCATGTTACCTTCAGTGTTTTCCTTTAGGTATACTATACTTATTGTTGACTCCTTAATGATTGTTTTTGTAACTGAGTGAAAGATTTTGCAAGTATGAGATCTGAGAAGGAAAACTGCTTTAACTTAGTTAGGTAAAGTGATATAATTTGGCTGTACATGATGAAAATAATAGTCAAATAATTCTTGTTGAATTAATTTTGATGTACCATAGTAAAGATTGAAGAAAACATACAGCCAGTTATGTAGTGGAACCTTGTTTTTCAATGATACCAAATTGGCTTCATAGCAGTTTTAACCTTGTACAGCCATCAGGTAAGTCTAGTTAAACTTGGTAGTAGTCTTAAGCATGTCTAATTTTATCGGCTGGGATGTATGGGAATATGTAATAGCTCAAGCAAACTAACAGCGTGATGGTCCATCAACTACATGACTATGTACTACAGCATTTCCTGAGGTTGGAAACATTCATTCATCTTACACAACATATTTAAAAGATCAGTCAGCATATGCATCTTTTACAGAAATTTTATTAATTCAGATTTTTATTAATAATGGAAATGCAGAACAGTAACTTGCATAATAATGATGTCATGAAAAGTTTCATCAGTTCTGAATGTCCATTTTAATTATCATGGATGTATTATTTTATATTTGATAATGATTGCACTTGTACATCATCAGTTTGTGATATGATTTTTTTATCATTAATATTCGAGGTCTGCTTGCCTTATTATATTCCTGTAATACATTCTCATTTTGTTTTCGTGCACACACAATTATTCTTTTGTTTGTGAAGCACTTGAATGCAATTTTAGCTTCCAGCACAGTTTTTGGTAATGTATGGATATGCAATCCTATAAATAAGAGGAATTCAAATAAGTTCTGGAAGGGGAGGGGAAGAACACAGGGGAGCTGCACTTGTAGAACTTCTTTGCTGTGATGTTATTGTTGTTTTTGTTGTTGTTTTCATTCAAGAAAGGTTAGATGAAATAAAATGCTTTATGAATTATTAGTTTAGGAAAGAATTTGTTATAGTACCTTTTTGACTGAATGTCAAACAAGTATAAGGGAGAAGAGCTCCTATTCACATTTCTATTTCTTTACTTTTTTTTTATTTTTGCATATTACACCAGAATTCAACATACATTAACTCTGTATTCAGCTTGTCTGGGTCTGGGAAGAGCTGTGGTGCAGTGGTGGCCTGAGTCTCTATTGATCTGTGTATTGATTTCCAAGGCAGTAGGGGAAGCAGCACTGCGTCGGCCTCAGTAAGGCTTGGACTGTGGCTGGAGAAGGGTGCAAACTGTGCTAGTCCAGAAATATATTTTTATTAGATTTGTGGTGATAAGATTGCTCTTAGTTGATTGATTATTGCATTACAACAGATTGTGAAAATCTGAGCTAGAAGTATTTATTTACTAAAATAGAATGGCTAAAAAAAGAAATCGTGGTAAAAAGTCATCTGGAACAAAACCTAGCACTGCAGCAGTGTCAGAGAACCAGTCACAGTCTTCATCCATAGAAGACAAAACCAATGCTGTAAAAACTAATTTGCCTGTTGAGGAGAGTGGCTCTGCAAGTTGCACAAAGTCTGAGAAAATTTCAAGTGATCTCTCTGTTAAAACAGATGGAAAAGATGGTTGTGGACTTCATACATCTGCACAGAAAGTAGGGCCTAGTAAAGATTTTCTTTACAGTTATAATCGCATGCAGTATTGAAGTTTAATTGAAAAGTTAACAAAGCTGTATTGTAATAGATTTTAGTGTTTATTGAAATACTTATAGTATTTTGAGGTCTAAATGAATGTAATGGTTTAGATATGTGCAGGACATGGACAGTGATAATTACATTAATGTTTTAATATCTTTCACTTGTCATTCTGTTGCCCTCGCCATTTTTGCTATCTTTGAATTGAACTGCTTTCCTCTAAAGGCTAAACATATTTCTCATTTTATGTTGCTATT
>NC_059298.1:12751080-12798580 GCF_017591435.1 Portunus trituberculatus
GTTTTTGTGTGTATGCCTTGTGTTGGCTATACCATTTTGTAATGATTTCAGCAAGATCTATGAAGAATTTTGTGTCTTAACACGTTCCCTGCGATATGACCCACCTGTGGATCATCAGTTGCTATACTATCCATTGTTACGATACGACCCACCAGTGGGTTGTACAGCAGTTTTCACATACATCATATTTTAATCTTACTATTAATAGAAATTGGATTATATAGTAAAATTGCATTAAACAGTATGTCAAGAAGGGTGTAATAAACAATTATTGATAAATAATGTGAAGCTTATTTAATTTTTAATGTTATAAAAATTAAATGAAGAATAGCCTTCTTATTTCCATATTTTCTTTCTAATACATGTAAAAAACTTTATTATCTTATATTTTTTCTTTAGAACATAAAACTTTTCTATAACAAATAATTAAAACAGATTCACAATTGGACTTTGCTTGACAAGCGTCAATGTTTTTTTTTTTTTTTTTTTTACAAATTGTAAAAAAGCTGCCATTGGTGACCCTTTTGAGTTGCATATATAAATAGATATAAGTAAAGAGACAAAACATTAAATTTTAAGAAATATCTGCCATAAAAATGAAATGAAAATACTTTTTTTCCTTTTTTTCTAATACATCTAAGAGAACTGCATTATCTTACATTTTTCCTTTAGAAGAACATGAAACTTTTCTATAAGAAACAATCTAAACTAAGATATCACAATTAGACTTTCCTTGATAAGCTTCAATAATCTTCTTTATTGATCTTTTCATAATTTTCCTGATGTCATCTTTATTGTATTATTTTATCTTCTCTCTCTCTCTCTTCTGTTGAACTTAGTTGACCATAAAACTACGTAGCATTCATTTTCTAAATATGCAGAACAGAGACAAAATATATAAACAAATTTAGGAAAGGAAAATATAGTACAATATAGAGACATACTGAATTTCAACTAGTTAAGTATGTCCACCGCTGTGTTGCATCGCAGGGAAGTCATAGATTTTTCACGGTATGTGATGCAACCCATTGGTGGGCAAACACTGTGAGTTTGCCAGTTTGTTTGGGTGTTCTCCCAGACAACACCCTTTGCTGGCTTGACGAGCACTGATGTGATAACAATTTAATTGTATCGCAGTGCAGGAGAGTTTGCTGCACTGGCAATCGCAGGGAATGTATTAAGTAAACAGAGTAATGTTACATCTAAATCTGTCAAGTTATTAACTTTGTTTTTCAGGAAAATCTACTTAAGTCACTGCAAGCATCAGTCGAGTCTGAAGAGGTGGCTTGGAAGAAACGTTTATCTGATAAGGAGGAAGATCTACATCAGTTAGTGGAAGAGAAAAGAAATCTTGAGCTACAATTGAAGGAACTAGAAGGTTACTTGGAGAAAGAACAACAGTCAGACAATGTAAGTATACCATGACCATTCATTGACTGAAATGTTTCAAGCAGAGTATAGTCTATGTTTTTATCCTTTGTTTATAATGTTTTGATGTAGCATGCCTATTTTATTAGTTTTACCAATCTATCATATGCTTCAGTTTTTTTAAACATAAGTAATCATAGTCATGGTGACAGGATGTAGACTAGGAATTCATCAATTAGTTTATTTGGTTCAGATGGACATTTCTCAAAAATGTATGTGTAATAAGAAAAGTATTAGAGTAGCTATCCGTTACACTTATCAGTAAAGCACATTTAGAATATAAAGTTAGAAGAAAAAGTGAGGAGGAAGGATTAGTCCATTCATTGGAACTTATCTGAGATCAATTTTGTTTCACCCTTTATAGTACTACCAGCATTGTAGTAGACAATAGCATTAATACTGATACTCTTTGATGACTTACTTAATAGTATTAGAGGCCCTAGCTAGAGCATGTCTTTTTCTGGTTTACTTTGTGTCTGCTTTTATCGGGTATTAATATTTGAACTTTTTTAATTTACTCGTAGATCACCAGCAACATTTTTAGGTCGGTCAAATAACACCAATCAATTTCATTAAAAGATTTTGTACAAGATTAACACACAAAAGTAGTTTTTTTTTTTCATTGTTTATTGTACAAGAAAAGTGGGTACTAAATATGAAAATGCATATCTAGATGAACAGTTATTACCTGTGTGTATGTGTGTGTGTGCATGTTTATAAATGTTTGTTGAGTGTTCGTTCTTTTCAATTATTTGGGTTTTGTAAAATTAGTTTCCACATTTCCACCCTTCTAGGCTGCAGCAGAAACTGTTGGGGTGGAGTTTGCATTTACTTGCTTAGAGAAAACTCTTCCCACTGTAGTTACTACTAAGGTAACTTTTTGATGTTTAAAATTTAGCAGCTCTACATTGGTTTCTGAAATTTGAGCCCACTGAGGTGTATGGGAGCCTTTATTCTTCTGATATGCAGTACTGAAAAATCTACAAAAAAAAAAAATGATAATTTGTTTAATTTTTCTAAGATTCAGTGATTGATGCAGGATACAAGAAATAAAGATATGCAGGTAGTATATATTGTAAATTAAATGGCTGTGATTAGTACACACTATCTGTTTTTTTGTTATTAATGATGTATGTGTTTTAAGCTTTGACATTTGAAGTAACTGACTTAAAAAAGACTAATCTTAAACTAAAATCAAGAGTTAAAATTCTATCCAGAGAGCATGCTATCCTCACAAATACTTGTGTTCACTCATGAATGACTTTGCAGTCTTGTATAATGTTACTGAATTCACTTCCAGTAACCAACTTATAGTAATTTAATTAACAGTCCACATATATATCGTGTTTCTTATATAGAGGGAATTGAGGATGAAAGAATAATGAATCTTTGTATACTTGCTGATATTGAAATAGAAGAATAGAAATCCCCAATTTTTCTTGTGGAATTATTTTAGTTTAATTTATGACTTTGCTCCTCATTATTGTTGTTACCAGTTCCATCCTCAGCTCTCAGACAAGGCATCCAAACAAACTAATTAATTCATTATGATGTCATAGGCATCACTGCAAAAAAATTTGATATTTTGACCTTGGGTCTAGTGGGAGACATTCTTATCACATTTCGCTTCACTTTAGTTAGAGAAAATGTATTTGTTTGGTTTAGTGATGCTTAGACAAGTGCAGGTATATACCAGTGATCCTTAGCTTTTACTCAAGGAAAAAAAAGGTTTCATTTAAGTATTGTATCGTAGAAACTGAACCCAAACTATATCTGTATTTCAAAGTGTGTTCTTATTCACACATAATTTGGTTATTCAATGTTTAGATAGTTTGGATGATTGCATTTGTTTTAACCTGTTGGAGGTATGATAAGTAATAATTATTTTTTGCCAGTATATTATGTAACATTATACTGAAAGAAAAGTCCTCTTACATCTAGTGGGCTCAGTATCTTTGTTGTGCACATTTGTATACCAGAATCACAAGATACACTGTTGCATTTTCTGACTACCTTCATGTAGTAATATACTAATGTAAAATGGATCTCATTAATACATTCAACTTAACATCATGCAAAGTAGACAAGTCAGTGATATAATTCCATCATAGATCATCACATGTTGGGCTTGAATGGTTTTGATATAGCAAAACATATACATAAGTTTAAAGCTGTTAATTCCTAAACATCATACAAAAATTCATCAAAGGGGATGGTAAATAATTGTCACCCTTTTATCTCTACTGGCAACTTATAACTCCTATATGAAGGAATTATGATTTTAATTTGACTCTTATGGCTTGATAGCTGAAGGAAAGTAGTGGGGATGTCACCACTATGGCTGGGAAAAGATCATTCTTAGTGACTGACAAATTTTTGTTTTAGGTTTTGGAAGTTTCATGTTTTCTACTTTGTATTCAAGCCTGACATGCGAGGATCTATGATGGAATGATATTACACTAACTTGTCTCCTTTGCATTCACCACAAAAATAACTGGATATAATGCACGTCAATCTGAGAAAAAGCCTTTTATGCATTACCAAAGACACAGCTAATAGTGACTAGTAATAAACAATGATCATTGTTCTTATAGGCCTGGGTGAGGAAAAAGATACACTTGAGATGCCTGTGAGTCAGTTTGTCCCAGCCTAATTTTTATCCTTGCTGGGAGGCCTTAAGTAAAATGTTTTCCACAGGCAGCTTGTGCTGGTGCAACACATCAGCATTCACTGACTGAAAGATAAACAAAATAATAAACATGCTTTGATAAGTATTTTGATATGCAACACACATCTTAATATGTGTGCTCCTCTCACTTATGGTGAAAAATGTTTTGTTTAGTTTGAGCTGTAGGCCATCATGCAATAATTGGTTCATAAAGATTTTTAACAAATGATATGGAAGTGGCAAGATACAGCAGGTGCAATGCAACAGTGTGTCATGTGGGAGAAATGTAGCTGTACTTGGTGTGACCCATGCTTTATAAAACTTCCACAGAATTAGAATCTCTCTCTCTCTCTCTCTCTCTCTCTCTCTCTCTCTCTCTCTCTCTCTCTTTTTTTCTTTGAAAGCCTAGTCCAGTGCAGGGTATCACCACACAAACAAAGGCTTTAAATTCCTCAGATTACGAAGCTAAAAATCAACTGCTTAAGCTTACTGCATCCTCACCATCAGTTTCACTTAAGACAATATATATACTACCAATACAATCAAGTTATGGTGGAAAGGACCTCTGATATTGCCAAGGAACAGTAACTGTATCAGCTAACCATCTTGTTAATACTAAAATCAAATAACATTATTCTGATACTGTCACCACATGCTAATTTGAATTTAATCTATCTATAATGTAGTGTATGCACTTTTATCCTGCATGATGGTTTTGTCTGCTACAGACTGTTCTTGGCACTAATGAGAAATTATCAGCCTTGAAAAAGCTATCTCTTTATACTTGTGCTCTGTACACCACTTCTCATTTTGCAGTAAATTTTTGATGTGCATTTTTATTTTATGGAATTTAGTCATCTACTTTAGTTTTTCTCTCTCAGTGGATTTGGCATATTCAGTGGGATATTCATTTGTTGGTATTGGCTTATGGTGAGTGCTGTGATCTCTACAGGGGATGGTAAGGTGCCATAAGCTTGATACTATTAAACCATCTTAAGACTTAAATGCTTTCAGTATTTTACATACCTTATTGTTTATGAAACAAGCCATTACTATCCATTGCACTGCAACTAAGCTTAGGAAATTATAAAATTTTATTTATATTCCACAGACACTTAAGATTGAGTCACTACAACAACAGTTGCAAACAGTAGAGCTAGAAAAGGAATCAATTCAAGAAAAATTGCAACAAGCAGAAGAGCAACTTGCTAGAACTTCCACCCAAGTAAGTTCATAATTAAGTTTCCTTGTATTGTGAAATACTGTAAATCTAGTTTTATATATATATATATATATATATATATATATATATATATATATATATATATATATATATATATATATATATATATATATATAGTTTTAATAAGGCATTGTGTCTAAATTGTGATTTGAAAGATGGAGGTGTTTCATATCTTGCACAAAGAAATTACATATACAGTATGTAGTTATACTTGTGTGGGGAATGTGTAAGATTACAAACTGTACATGTGATTTATTGAAACAAAGTTTGTACACATTCAAAGCTGTTAACATGTGTAGGATTGTGAAGACTTTCAAGCATGTAAAACAATTTCTTTTTTCATTTGTGGTGTCTTGCATGTGCTTCAGAATTGTATGCTGCTGTGATGGGTCATTGAATATTGCGTGTAATTTTATATGTACACATGTCAAGCTTCAAAAGAAATTCACCTAATTTTTTATTTATTTGTTTATTTTTTATTCTATTATTATTTTTTTTTTTATTAATTTTTAATTTTTTTTTTTTATTTATTTATTTATTTTTTTTCTTCATATGTGTTTGGCTTATTTATACTATAAATGTACAGAAAGTATAACTTGTGATCACTGCAGTGTATCAGCTTAAAAGCACAAATATGTGTGTCATACTGGTCCATGATATATAATGTGCAGCATCACAGTTTAGTAAGATATAAACTGTGATACATTTGTTATGCTTTGTATTAGCTCTGTGTGGGTTATAGCATGCACAGCCTGTTGGGTTGTTGGAAGATGTCAACCCACTAAAAGAGGTTGAATCATAATTTCATGCCATATATAATGTAGTATTTGCCTTAGAGATTATCAATAACATTTACAAATGTAAGGTTTGAAGTATTTGCTTGACATTAACACCATTCAGTAATAATGTAGCTGATTTTTGTCAAAAGACTTCGTTATTAAATTGGCATGTTCTTCAATGAACAATGGAAGTGAGTTGACATATTCCTGGACCAACCCTCAGTATCATGTGCAGGGTGGTGGTAATAGTGAAGAAAGTATACTGGAGCTGAAGGCAGACAACGAAAAGCTGCGAGCACTGGTCACTGTTGGACAGGATGCCAGCCGTCAACAAGAGCAGCTCATCGAACAGTTGCAGAAGGAGCTTACTGCTGCTAAGGTAGGTAAAAGTCTATGTTTGAGCATCCCTCTACAAATTAAATTAAATCCCCAGAATACTGGGGAGCCTTAGGGCATGAAGCAACTCGTCCTTTCTATATGTATTACTCCAAAATGTATGAAACTAAATTAAATTGAGAATGAAAACTTACAGAAGGTATGTTAGGTAGTGATTGCAGATGTATGAAATGTTGAACCAGTTCAGACACAGAAGTTGGATCAAGATTCCGTGCAGGTAAGGCAAATGCAAAGCACATGCTGAGTGTAGTGTTCGATTCAATAAGCACTGAGCTTCTGCTTTAACTTTTGCCTGTATAAATAACAATTTGCTCTTCAGCTTGTTATGTATGTTTTTTCCTGTTTTACTTCCCCTTTGTCATTAATGCATGTAATTCTAACTTAATATCAGTTAACATTCACACTAATTCCTTGATATCCAGAAGTGTGTCTGTAGCTTGAGTGTCTGCTGAATGACTGCATGATCAATCATCTTCATCCATTCATGTCATTAAATCAGGTTATCATTACCTTTTTTATACACATAACTGTGAGAGAAAAAAGAAGAATAGGCTGACTTGTAGGTATGTAAATGAAGCCATGAGTTTGTCAAGGAATGTAAAATTTATCATTAGAATTTTGCCCATTGATTGGGTACAAAACATAACTACTTCTGTCCTTTCATATATGAAATGTTTTTAACCCTTATGATTTGCCTAAATTTAACAAATAGTGGCTGATTGCAAATCTGTAGCTGTTAACTGAGATTGACCTAAAGAATAGAGAAGGAAATTATTGGAAATGCACTCATGTATAACAAGTGATTTAAAGGATAGCTTTCTTCCAGTATGATGTTGACCCTGAATTGATTAAATATAATGTAGTACAAAAGGTTGAATGTATAAAATTTTCATTAGTTGATTTCATTTCTTTCCAAAGAAGGATTTCACTTGGGAAATATAAATGCACTGGTTGTTCATTAGAGTATTGAATATTATTGAATAATTATTCTTGTACATAATACCAAGAAAATCTGCTTCTATTATTTTCATTAAAAGTGGATCAGGAATTCATATTACAATGTGACATGTTTTGACATCTTTTATACTTTTTGCTGTAGGAAATTTCACTGAGACTCAGTCCACCATGTACACGATTCACTCCATTGGTATTAGTTATTTTATATTCACTCCATTTGTATTAGTTATTTTATGTAGCGCACCACATAGGTTATTCACTGTAGCAGTACTTGTTTGTATTAATCATAGAAAGGGAGATGTTTTTATCAGTGACAATTAACACATGTATAGAAAAGTGAAATATTTAGATGGTGAACTATGGTGATTGATCTTACTCTTCTGTTTTCTGCTAGCTTACAAGTGGTTTCAGGGTGCTTGCTAGTGACTGTAGTAGGGGAGTCTCTTGCGGCAGGCTTTGTTCACTAACACGAGTGGGTGTGTGGTGTTGCAGGCAGCCCTGGCCGCTAGCCGTGTGAGTAAAATGGGCTACATGGTTGGTTGGGTGGGACGCAACAGCAGGAATACCTCAACCACCACCATCAACAACATCAATCCGCTGGAACAGCAGGTGGTGTCTGTCAGCTGCTGTTTCAGTTCTCATGTTACCTTTGACCTTGATGGGATGTCCTTTATTTATATTTTTTTCTTTTCTTTTCTATTTCTCTATTTTGGCTTGATTTGTTGATTAGCCAAGTCTTCTGTTATTGTGGCATACAACAGTTGTGATATCTGCCATGATGGCATAAGTGTAGCATGGCAGTATCTTTTCACTCGCAGGTGGTCTTGTTTGGTTCTTTTGCTGCGTTGGCTCGAATCCTATTTACTTTAATCATTATTGAAGGAACATGTGAAAGTGCTATGGATTCACTCCATCATCAATAGCTAAGTTGTGGTTTCTTGACTTACTTTTCCCTTAGGTTAGGTCACTGTGTAGGCTGCATGGAATAATGTATGGTTAGCATGATTTCTGGCTCTGAATACCTCACCTTCTAGAGCAAGCACTGCTTGCTGAATTAACAAATCAGAGCTTTTGCTGCATTATTGGAGGAGTTTCATCACAGCTTTTTGTTTTCAGGACAAATACTTCGCATGTAGTACGTGACCTTTGTAAAAAATACCTATCCTTTTGTTTTTAAATTGCTTGAATTGCATTCTTTTGTCCCTCACATCATAATTAGTGAACTAATGAGCCTGCAATGAAATGTATATATATATATATATATATATATATATATATATATATATATATATATATATATATATATATATATATATATATATATATAATTTTAATGAAGAAAAATTTGTTCTTTTAGCAACTTTCTCAGAATCTGGTAATGATCACATGGACATGAATTTTTTTTGTCTTAAACAGTGAGTCATTTTAAACTTGTCTTTCCATCTTGTCTATTAATGAAGTAAGTCGTATATGACTAAGTTTTGAAAGAAGTCAGTGTATGATTACAAATGTTAACAAAAATTATCAAATGACAAAATTCTCTCTCTCTCTCTCTCTCTCTCTCTCTCTCTCTCTCTCTCTCTCTCTCTCTCTCTCTCTCTCTCTCTCTCTCTCTCTCTCTCTCTCTCTCTCTCTCTCTCTCTCTCTCTCTCTCTCTCTCTCCTATGAAATACACCTTTGACTTGTTTGTGAGGTATAAGCAGTCAAACTAAGTGAATAGTAAAGGAAGTGGTTACAGTATCACAGAACCAGGAACTGACACCAGCACTATGTTAAAGTTCTACCATTGCTATTTAGTATTTTATAGGTCAGTTATTTGTTAATCTGAGAAATGGTTAACTAGTGATGTTAATGATACGGCAGTAAGCTCAGTGGTTCATGGTGTGTGTGTGTGTATGTGTGTGTGTGTGTGTGTGTGTGTGTGTGTGTGTGTGTGTGTGTGTGTGTGTGTGTTTTATACATTTAACTGGATGTGACAGACAGAACAGCACCTCAGCTAGTACTGTACATATTTTATTATATTTTTGTATGATCCATATTGCATGAAGTGATGCTACAGTTTGCAAATGTAGAATGTTAAATTACATGATTTGAAATCTGGTCCCCCCCCCTCTCTCTCTCTCTCTCTCTCTCTCTCTCTCTCTCTCTCTCTCTCTCTCTCTCTCTCTCTCTCTCTCTCTCTCTCTCTCTCTCTCTCTCTCTCTCTCTCTCTCTCTCTCTCTCTCTCTCTCTCTCTCTCTCTCTCTCTCTCTCTCTCTCTCTCTCTCTCTCTCTCTCTCTCTCTCTCTCTCTCTCTCTCTCTCAGTTGTGATGTAACTTGGAAACCCATCTGTCTATGCTGGTTGTGGTGCATTTCAGTTTCCTTCATGTGATGATCGTTAGGTGATATTTGCATTTGCCTGCAGCACCACTTGCGTGTGTTGGTAGTTTTCCTACTTATGGATCTTTAGATTTGGAAGACTTACGTTTTTATTTATTTATTTATTTATTTTATTTATTTATTTTTGTTGTTGTTGTTCTTTTGGAATTGGCCATCATGGTGATTTTTATCAGTTTCTTTGGATGTTCATATTGGTGACATGCATGCAAACTACTGGAAATTTAAGGTGAGTGAAATGTACTTTGACTAACTCATAGAATCTGAAACCAGGTTTGTATAGCTACATTATTCAATATATAGAGAGTATGTAAATTATGTTGATGGGTGAATACTGCATGGTGAAGTTATTTTATATGCTTCTTTAACTCGTATGTCTTAGGGTACTTTTAATTGGACTACACAAATAGCTTATCATTTCTTTGCTGAAGATTTTCTCGCAGAAAATTAATGCAATCAATGTTATGATGAAGAATGTAGTACAGGTGATATGACAGAATCATGGATATGTCAAACCCCATAAAAAATTATAAATACAGTCAACTCTCAATTAACATGAGTTTGAATAATTCAGTTTTGATTTAACACAACTTGATATTTAAGGAGATACAATTGAATAATGCGATTTATTCAATTTAACACGGGTTAACTCAACTCGACGACATCACGCGCACCCACGCTGCTTCTGCTGGGAATCACGCTGGCCTAGGTTACAAGAAACTTTACAACAAGCAGAGCAACTTCTGTCTGCAAAATAGCATCCATGAACACATAGGGAGATACTGTTGCCATGGTAACAGGTTGCTAGCAGGTTGCCAGTGAAACTACTTCCCAAGGAGGCGTTACTGTCTTGTATTTACGTTTACGTTCACAAAACAACATTTCTATTAGCTTTTTACAAGTCTTACCACCAAGAAATTATTGTTTTGTGATATACAAAGTGAAATCTTGCATAGAACATGGAAAATGAAGCAGGAGATGAGGCATTTGTCCGCCATCAATCAGTGGCAGTCGCTTCTTCTTCTTGTGACACCTGTTAGCTTGAGTGTTACTTTCACCACAGTATTTGTTTCCATCCCTTTATTGCCTGCTATAATGGATTTCATATATTTGTGTTCGTATACAATCATGCCATGAGGATCACCTTGACACTGTGGCACTAAGTGATAGTTCAGAGACACTCTATTCCTTCTCACAGTTATCACTCCTCAGTCTGAAGCTAACCCACACTGTAAGTGGATCATTTCTTCATGTTCTTTTTGCCTAATGCCCTATACTATGGTATCCAAGCATCCTTCAACCTCCTCACAGAAAAATGATTCTAAGAAATCTAGGAAGACTGTAACTAATGAAAAGAAGTTCAGTGTTAGATCGCTATGCTAGGGGAGAAAAGATCTCGGTGATTGTCCATGCGACGAGACTGAGGGAGAGCACATTGCGTACCATCAGCTAATAAAATTAGAACATGTGCTTTTATTGTTTCCGTGACCTAGTAATGTATTTATGTTTTTAAGGTCTGAGTAACAAAATCCCCAAAATAGGCAGACTTTCCCAGTGGCCAGGAACATAATCCCCCATTACCATTGTTTTCTGTGGGAAAATTATGCTTGAATGACGCGACGTCTCCAGGAACGTAATGCTCACATTAATTGAGAGTTGACAGCACTTAGTTTTACATATTTAGTAAAAAGTTATTTATTAACATTTCATATGCTACAGTAATAATTGAGAGAGACATGTTTCTGCAATAAGTGTAATGATTTTTTTTTTATTATATATAGGAATTAGAACTCTTCAAACCTTAAAAGTAAGTTGGGAAATCATGACTTTGCATAGGACATGATGGACTCCATCATGCCTGTCTTACAGGACCTTAGTAGTAAGTTTTCTCATTTGACTGAGCCTCTTTTTTTTTCTTTTTTTCTGTGAAACATGCTCATTTCACCTTGGCAAGATTTTCAATAAGTAAGAAAAGAATTAGCTAACTAGAACTTTGCCAGAATATTTTTTTCCCAAAGATATTTAATGTGATGCCAAGTTTTTTTTATTTTTTTATTTATTTATTTAATTTTTTTTGCATGTATGAGTCAGTTTTTTTAATGTATTATGTAATTTTGAAATTTTATGATGTCAAAAATAATACATTTTGTTGTGTATGCTTTGAGTTTTTATGAAGATAATATAGTTGCTTAGAAAAAAGCTTTGCATATTTTAAGGTTTCGTAGAGACAATATATATTTTGTGGAATACTTACTTTTTGTGCAAAGTAGCAATTTTGATCATTGTTTATATAAGTTAGTAAGTATCAGAAAAATTGATTTTATCAGTTTGATCATGGAAAAGATGTCATCTATTTTTTTTGTTGTTCACAGACCTCAAGCACAAATGGACCTGTGAATGAAGAACAGTGTCAAGAGGTAAGTGTGTAATATTTGTTGCTCTTGCAATTTCAACCCTTATGTTTTGCTATATACCTATTTTTTTTCTTTATTTTTATTATTATTATTATTAAGAAAATAGTTTAAAGTGTAAAGCAGCTATATTTCTTGTTGTAAGATATGGTCAAAATGTGTTGTTCTATCAGGTTGTATGTACTGCTGTAAAATTAACAAGGGTTGCTACATGTGTGTAATATTGGTCACTATAACATGCGCCAATTTTAACAACGAATACATTTTGATTAATTTATACAAACCTGATATATATGAGTGTTCAGGGCAAATCATGTTGCAAAGGCTTGCATATGCTATGTTTTCAATGGCCATATTACAATTGGGTTGCTATCTTTATTGTAGTTGATCTTCAAAGCAGCAATTTTATGTAGCTTTGTGTGGCTGAGCGCTTCTTGCACAAGAGTCTATAACTTGCATGGTTATTGGTGCTACACAGTTGGTTAACCTTTTACTAACCTATTTTGTGTCAGCAGCAACTGCCTGATAACACTTTAATGCTACCAGGGAATGGATATGAATTTAACCTTGTTAGTAAAAGACATAGTAATGTATTGTTTCAACATTGTCCATGACCTGGTGCATTGTGTGGAAAGATTGTAGTGGTTACGGTGTAGGCAAAGTTTTTTGAGCCACTGGGAGTGTAGCTGTTGGTGAGTGAGAGTGTCATAACAGAGCATGCTTTTCCCCTTCCCCTCCCTTTTGCCTTGATGACTGCTGCTGCCAGGACGACTCCCTGCAGGGCGACACTGCCAGTCTCGTGTCTGCTTCTTCTGCCTCAGTTACTGATCCTAACTCCTCTCTGTCTCAGTCAGAGGCTCCTACTAAAAAACCTAAAAAGAAAAGGAAGGTAAGCAACTTTCAAGGTAAATTGGTTATGGAACTAGAATATGAAAGCAAGCCATACAATGATTGTGCTCTTGTAATTTGAAAATCATAGGATGTTATGGAAATTCTATTAATTAAAGGAAAGGTAAACTCATGAACAAATGCAATTTTGATGAAATATTGCATCAGTAAAAAATGTTTTGATGAGCATTATAATGGCAGTAATTCATTTCTTTGTAGAAAAGTTTTATGATTGGAAGTGTTCTTCCTTTTGCAACATCTGCATTTCCATTAATCACTAAGATGAATCTTGAAATTATTTCTATAGAATCCCTAAGTGTACCTTTAATAGTAATAATGATGGCACTTTCATGAAATTGGGAAAGGAAGAAAGGGATTATGATTTATTAAGTATGATACCCTAATTTCTATAAACTAATCTCTACTCTATTGTAGAATGTTACTTCTAATTGTAGAACATCTACTATTGATCTAATCAATTTCTTACCTTGAGTGTTGCATGACCCAGAGTGTGATTATATACAGCTTTTTGATTCACCATTGTTTCTATCACTCTGCCTCTTACAGACTTTAACACAAATTTTATATTTCAGGGTATATTGGGGAAACTAATGGGCTAAAGCACTGACCCTTAAGGTATTTCCATTGTTCCTAAGTTGCATTGGTGTTGTAACCTTGGTTGCTGGCTTGCCTCTTAGGTGGCCAGGCTAATACATGCACGCCAGTTTATTTGTGCACAAAAATCTTTATCCCTTTTGTATACTGATTTGGTGAGCAAAATGCTTATGCTTGATTATCTGTACAGCTTACTCCTTGGGATTGATTATATGAGCTGTTTATAGTCAGCATTGTGGAATTACTATGAAAAAAATTCTTGTTTATATTTTTCCTGGTGACATACTTTTGTATTATTCATGCAAGACATCTTTTATGAAGATGGAAATTTGTATTCATGCCTGTATAAATTCACAGGTTCTTCTTATTATACAGTATTGGAAAAATATTATGCTTATCACTTTTAAAAAAATCACTTTAATTGTAGAATCATGAGTGGTTTGAAGTTTCACTAGAAAGTAAAGTAAAGCTGATAATGTATGGTTATGATACATCTTGAAACAGAATTTTCATTAACAAATTCTTGTGAAATGTAATCATGCCTTTCCTACTATTGTTGTCAACTGTCATAGATTCCAGTAATGCAGCATGGTTAAGAATATCCAAGCATATGTATGAAAAACAGCTCTTGTTCTTAGTACAGTTATATGAGCCAAAAGCTGATTACTCCAGAGCACATCATAGGGAATACAGAAAGTCAGAAAAATGTAAATCAAGTCATCCCTATGAAATGTATTGCAAAATTTTGTCATTACTGAAAAAAATATGTATAAAGTAAAATTTCATTTATGAGAGTTTATATCATGGGAATGGCATTTATGCATAGCATAAATAAAATGTAGTAACTAATAAACCAATCAAAATGCAGCTTCAGTAGATAGCAATAGCTGAGGCATCAACTGTTTTAAGTAAGTGTCCAGTCAGTGATGTAGGCATTGTTGCTTATGACAGAGGTTCCCAAACTTTACCATGCTAAGGACCCCCCAGATATTTAAGTCCCATCCGAGGACCCCCAGCCAATCAGAAGTTACTATTACCATACCAAGGTACCCATTATATGATTACAATGCAGTAAATTTACTATTTGCATATTCCTACACGAAGAAAGTCTTAAAATAAACATTTGAAATATTTTCAAAAAAGTCTGACGACACATGGCGCAATCGCTGAATTTTAAGTGCTTAAGTGTTTTGTTTAAGTGTTAGTGAGAAGAAGAAAAACAAAAGGGAAGTTATTTGTGATCAATTCAAGTAGTGAGTCATTTTTTATATAATTAATTCCATACTTAAGATTACTTAAAGATAATAATACTACTTATAATTTCCTTTCTAGACTTAAATCATTCCTACATATTTGAGCATTACACTACGTCGTAATAAATTCAAATTAACCCTTAAACCTCGGGGACTTTAAGACTTTTCACTCGCGCTAACTCGGGAGGTTTGGCGAGAAACACACAAAATAGCTTGTATTCACATACTGATTATACTAGGAAATTCAATAAAGAGTGAGTACAAATGATATTATGTCCACAACCGACTCTTCCTCTTTGCAATGCAAAAAACCAGAAGCATCTAGATGCTATGGTTACCAAAATATCACAGGTTGAATGAGGTGCTATCATCGGTGTGCGTGGCGATCGGCTGCGCCGGCACCTGGCTAAAGTGAAAGAAAACGGGTACCTTCTATCCTCTCTCCTAAGGTTGGCGGGAGAAGTAGCGGACCCCCTAGGACCTTCTCAGGGACCCCCAGGGGTCCGGGGACCCCAGTTTGGGAACCACTGGCTTATGAGACAGCATATTTAGTTAAAACTTTTGTAATATGGGATAGGGTGGCAGCAGAATTTAAGTTAGTTTGCCAGATGGCAGATTATGGAAAGCATGTAACTGAGCACCACATAACTGTGGTGTTGAAGGTTGTGCAGTAGAAGTAAGAGCCTGTAAT
The DNA here is from genome assembly GCF_017591435.1 of Portunus trituberculatus. Lineage (NCBI taxonomy): Eukaryota > Metazoa > Arthropoda > Malacostraca > Decapoda > Portunidae > Portunus > Portunus trituberculatus. The sequence continues at coordinate 12,766,787 of NC_059298.1, forward strand.
TAGTACTGGTTTTAATGTATGTAGTGTATTAAATCTAGGGTGATTGATTTAATTTGCTTTCATTATTTAATTAATTTTTTTTGTTCTTTTATTTACTTACCTCCATTTCATGATTACTGTTATTGTCAGTAACAGTACCATGTACATACATTGATGAATACCCAGTACACATTATTTGTAATAACTAATGAATGTGTTGCACTGATATTCTGATTGTGTTTATGATTAGTTTTTATGAATTTATATTTTTTTGGTTTCATTATTTGTTGTATTATAAGTTTTGTCCACCCAGAGAACTAGAACCTCAGCATGCTTTATTGTATCATATTTGAAAGTTCACCTCTTTTAAGACAGAGATAATAGCCATGTGGTTGTTTGGTTCAATGACAGGCTTGCTATTGAAACAGTAAAGTTCAATTTTTTAAATGATGTTTAGTAAACTAGTGGAAGCCCACCATTTACCCTATTAATTTTAATTTATGTGATTTGAAATGAAAAAAAAAAAAAAAACTAAACATATACAAGTCAAAACCATTAAAATGAAGGAAAGGAAAAAATCAGATGTGAACATTGGGGCCACCGTAGTACAGTGGATCCGTGCGTGCTTTGGGATCCGAGGGGTCTCCAAGCGCACGGGTTCGAATCCTGTCTACGGTCTGAGTGCAGGTTGGGCTTCCTCACTCGGGGCAACGGTTTCCTAGCGGGTGGGCTTTGAAATAGGAGGTGCCCTTAATAAGTATCCCCTTTAGCCCATAAATTCGTGAAAAGCCCACATGGTATAAAAAAAAAAAAAAAAAATAGGTAAAAGCAGGAAGAGTGTTAGATTAATTGTTAGAAAGGAAAAGCTAAACAAGTAATTTGTAAAATGGAAAGTCTGAATCAAAAGGAAACTGGGGAGTTGCAGAGTGGACAGGATGAAATTTGTAAATAAGAGCAAATTGAAATTCTCCTTGGCTTGGAGTTAAGGAAGAAGCGTGTCAGGATATATACACATACTTATTTTTACACCTATTATGTGGTAACTTGTTTTTAGATTAGATTTGGTAGCTGACACAGAACATTTCCTGCATGTTCCAGTGGATGGGAAATACCATCTTGTTCTTGCATGGCTTTGGTTGCAGGTGTACTGCTTATTTACTTGATTAAATGGAGTTTAGCATTGGGTGGGTTTTATAATGATGCATTATTTTTGCTATACTTATGTTTTCATTATTTTGAAAAAAAGTTGTGTTTAATTTTAGGGAACAGTTCCTTGCAATGTTTTTTGTATAGTACTGCCAGATTTACTGGAACCTCTGTGGTGCATAGTTTTAATATTAGATATTATAATTGTAATATAATGTGAAGTTGAATATTTTTCCTTAATTAAGTAGAAAAAAAAGTTATTCATGATTTCTCCAGTAGAGCAGCAAATAAGATTTAATGTTTCATAACACTGAATTATTATTATTATTATTTTTTTATATATATATTTTTTATGTAAACATATGAATGTTCATAGGTTGTTTTATCATTGAATATAGAACAAATATTTTACCAGATCATGCATAGGAAATATAAAATGTGCCATGTTTATAAGTATATTAGTTTTGCAATTATGATTGGACTCAATGAGAGTAAGATTCTTATTGAGCCTCATTTGGTAACAGGTGACCCACACATGATAAAATAACAAAATGTTTCCTTCTACTTTGCTGTGCTTCCACAACATCTTGACCAATGAGGAAACTTATCCTTTACTGAGGGAGAAGTGAAATTAGTCTTGCTGAACTCACTTTTTTTTTTTAAGCAAAGTTGGAGAGACACTCTCTCTCTCTCTCTCTCTCTCTCTCTCTCTCTCTCTCTCTCTCTCTCTCTCTCTCTCTCTCTCTCTCTCTCTCTCTCTCTCTCTCTCTCTCTCTCTCTCTCTCTCTCTCTCTCACTCTCTCTCTCTCTCTCTCTCTCTCTCTCTCTCTCTCTCTCTCTCTCTCTCTCTCTCTCTCTCTCTCTCTCATGCAACAAACTTTTACTGTAAGTGAAACTTGAAAATGAGATTATGCCAAAGCAATGAATGGTAGTATATTCCCCTGAGGACTGACAGTGATACCTCATTATTCATCCCTAACCCATTCAAGATCCTTCAACTTGCACCGAACAGGATATATATACCAAACAGACTTTTTCCGATAAAAAATAAAGGGAAAATTATTAAATCATTCCTTTGAAAATATCTTGTTTTGAAATACTATTCTCTTTACATAGTGTTATGGGAAACTGTGTTCTCTCTGTATAGCAAAATATTGATTGTTCATTATTTTTTCTTCATATTTACAAATGATATGGATCATGGTAGTTTGAACAATTAAGAATCCAATCATTGCAAATGAAACCTCTTTGGGTATGAGTTAGTGAGAGGTAAAGAACTTTGAAATAAACTTAAATGTTATTCATCACAGATTTGGTGTTTGTATATGAAGATAGTATATTTCTTGGAATCCTTACTTATTTCTCTCATCATATTTCATTGCACAAAAGGAAAGATGCATTCAACCACACCTGACTAAGTGCACTTGGGACAAACTTATTATGTATGCTCTTTTTAAGCAGATAAGGTTTTTGGGAGAGAAAATTAATTTATTTGCAAGCTTTTATTTGATATAAGGGAGAAAAATTTAGGTACTTGCTGATGTGCAAATAGTTTTTAAGTTTAACTTTTATCAGTTTTATGCATTTGATTTATTACAAGTGGAATCTGTAGCAATCAATGTTGCAGGAAATGTAAGAGTTCAGATAAAAATTAACAAACTAACATTAATTGTTTTGTTGATTTTCAGGGTGCGAGTGCAGCACAGTAAGATGCAACTCAGAAAACATTCCAACATGGCCTGCATGACCTTCACCAACAATGGCTCTCGTCCAGGTTAGGCCGCAGTTGGTGTGTCCACAAACACCAGTATGGTTTCTGCCATGAAGATATTTCCACTTTATATTCATATTTTGTACCAACATTTTTTGTAGGAAGAGTTATTGAAATAGATTCATGGCAGGTTGGGACCACATCTGGGTAAGCCTACAGAGGTGCAATATGAGTACTGTGTATCAATTTCCAAGCCATAAAAAAAAAATAACATTGGTTGGTAAATTTTGATGAGGCAGTTGATTGAAAAAAGAAAATCTTTTCTCCATTCAAAGGCATGTTAAGTAGGCTGTTCACTTGGTTTAGAGGTAGGTATGTAATTATATGTATACACATTGACCAAAGGAGGGTATTTTTCAAGTGCAATGTTCCCTATGATGATAAAAGATAGAAGAGCCTTGTCAGACAGTCGGATCACCTATTTTGATGCTAATGGGGAAAACTTTTGATTTTGGGTTTCCAGAAAACTTTGTATGTCATGAGCTTAGATTTACAAGCAGAGTGTGTACTGAAGGAGACAGTGAGGTGGCACACTGGGTCACCTTTGTTTGTTTTTTATTATTATTTTTTTAGGGGGCATTTGGATGGCATTGATTTAGTGTGCTATATTCCTTTAGATACTCTTCTTATTTTCTATACAGTACCATTTCTGGCTTCTAAGCAGCAGGAACAGTCTTATTAAACTCTTCAAAACAATTATACCATTCATTCCAGTAACAATGATCCAATACTTTCAAATTTTTGTCATATTTTAAGGACAACAATGTAATTTATCATGCAGAAAAATTATATATATATATATATATATATATATATATATATATATATATATATATATATATATATATATATATATATATATATATATATATATATATATATATATATATATATATATATATATATATATATATATATATATATATATATATATATATATATATATATATATATATATATATATATATATATATATATATATATATATATATATATATATATATATATATATATATATATATATATATATATATATATATATATATATATATATATATATATATATATATATATATATATATATATATATATATATATAAAGAAGACTAACACTATGTTTAAGGAAATATTTTAACTTTTAATAGTTAAACAAAGGATTTACTTGACATATTGATCACAATGCAAATATAGTTATTTTTATTATGCAAAGGCAGCAGTAGCACATACCATTGTTGTATTCTTATATCAAGGTCAAAATGAGATATATATATATATATATATATATATATATATATATATATATATATATATATATATATATATATATATATATATATATATATATATATATATATATATATATATATATATATATATATATATATGTATATATATATATATATATATATATATATATATATATATATATATATATATATATATATATATATATATATATATATATATATATATATATATATATATATATATAGACAAGACCAGCTACTTCTCTCTTTTCTAATTAGGATATGAATGGTACGTGCCACAGATTTTGTGACAAATAGTTGAGAATTCCAGTAGGTCACTAGAGTGTTTATAATGTTTACAGTCCATTCCATGTGGGCTTTTTTTTTTTTTTTTTTTTTTTTTTTTTTTTTCACCCAATATTGTTGGAGATGTTTTTTTGTTCATCATAAATAGGGATTGCTGTTTTTTCTTAGTATGGTGCAGCAAGGAGCCAAACAGTGTGTTAATTGATGTGCATGGTTGTCCTGGGGCAAGTAGCATATTGTGGTATCAGCCAAATTGGTTTAGAAAGGGATTACATCAACTTTTGTTTTGTACACCCCAATGGTGCACATGTCTAGGAAGATATCTGGGTTAGGATTCAGAGGTGGTGCTGCAATGGTTCATGTTGATTAGTTTTGTCTATTATGTTCAAAGTTTCCTGGAGAGATTTCTAAGCTGAGGCTGCTACCTTGTAAACAAGAGCAGCACTAACTAGAACATATGATAGGCCAGGGTGTTGGTCTCAGGGTTGTGGTTTGCTCTACTACTGGTTGTGGGCCTGTTGTAATGCTGGTGTAGCCCTTGTATTTTGAGTGCAAGTAATTTTGTTACAGATATATTCCCATATCACCACTGCTTATATACCAAACATGTGCTATAATTTCATTTGGTACCCATGTGCTGCTCTTTCTGGGGTGAGATTGTTACCTGGTGCCCCTTAGGGTGTTGGTGGGGGACCTGGTATTGCAACACAAATACATGGTTTATCAGAAAATGAATGGTATATTTATTTATCCCTGGAAATGTCCTTTCTTTATATCTTATACACTTACTTCATTTTTTTTTTCACAATCATTTCTCAGTATTGTAACAAATAAAATTTATCCAATGTAAAAAAATTATAAGTGAAAATATTGCAATTCATTTGCATATCTGAAGGAAAGTTATCAACTAAAAATATCTATCCCAGAAAATTCCATCACCCCATTCCTGTCTTCAGTGTCAAAACAGGTGAGGTGAAACTGAAGGGAAGAGTGCATAGAACACCAGTTGTTAGTGTTTTAGGCTTTTGGCCAGACCTGCTCTCAGGACTACATCTGTAAAAGCACCATTCAGCTCCTGTGCTGGATAATAATTCCGATGATCACCTGAAACTTCCAGATTTCATCTAGAAACAAATTTTTGGCTTAGATGGTTATAACTCTCTCTCTCTCTCTCTCTCTCTCTCTCTCTCTCTCTCTCTCTCTCTCTCTCTCTCTCTCTCTCTCTCTCCTGTGTGTGGAGTCCAGCATTGTCACATTATTTTCTAATAACTGGCTGATAAAGTTGTAGCTGCACAATAAAATATAAAAATACAAAATATTATAAATAATTCAAATTCACCCCTAGACTCAAAATGTATTACTCAGTTACTCAGGCCTAGTGTAAGCTGTGGAAGGAGGAGGAGGAGCACACGTTCCCCGTTCCCCTTGTAATGTCGAGGAGGTTACTCATTGATTCTGACATGCCCAGCTGACCACTGCCTTGTGTAGTGCACATCTTCCAGCACACGATTAAGAAATACAAACGACATATGATTAATCTGTTTGACACTTTATTCACACACTTTTTATCTATTTATTTTTGTTTATGTATATTTATTCATTTTATCTTATTTACCTTTATTTTACCTCATCAATTCATTTATTATCTTTTCTAGTGTTTTCTAAAACCCTTTGACCACTAAGTAGTGTGACACTTGTTTCACTTGGAATAGCAGTAGACATTTCACAGAGCAATGGATGAATAATAATTGATATACTATAAATAGATGAATAAAACAAAGTAGTAAAATGTCTGAACCTCAGAATCATCCTATCACTCTTTTTGCAGTGTCTTTCAAAAGGAAAAAGTTCAGTAGGTAGGGCCGGCTTTATGCCTATATGTGACCAATTCTATCAAACTGAACCCTGCACCTCAAGGAGGCCCAGGCCTGTTAATGTCTAAGGGGTCTAATGAAATAATAATAATAATAATAATAGTAATAATAATAATAACGATTAAAAAAAAAATCACTAGGTTTTTCGTAGAGTATGTGTCCCGCCATCAGTTTTCTAATTGGGTCCCACAATTCCTAGCACCGGCCCTGACAGTGCGTACTATAAATTTGCACCAGCGTCCAGCACATTTGATAAAGACACCATATGATGGATAAAGATCAATTCGAGCCTGGTGATACTATCGGCCAATGGGTTGGAACAGATCGCCGCTGCTGAGAACGTGAGACTGGTTAGTGTTTAGAAAATTACACACTTGATCGTAAGCTGACAGAGGCTTGAGTCAGCTCGTTTGCCACGGTCTGAGCCTCTGCCACATAGATCACCCGGCACAGCGGACTTATAGGAAACGAGAATTAGGTCACGAGTTTCATAACCGCGTATTGTTCTCCGGTCCTACTCAGAAACACTATTGAGACTAGATTACCGAACTGGAAATATGGTAATGAACAACGAAATCAAGAGTGGAATGCAGGGACAGTGTCGTGAAATTGCACCACTTAGAAGGTTAATTCATAAAGGAAGTGTTTATGAATTAGTAGAAATAAAAAAATAAAAGACTAGCTACACCCAGAAACTAGTGATCACGTAATAGATTTATAGGTATGTAAAGTAACTTGGTCCATTGCGAGGAATGAGTGAACCTTCAGCGGTGATCTGTTGAGCGCATCACACGCCAAGACCGACGAGTTCAGAGCTCACGTCCCACAACCGCCGCGCGTCATCGTCACACAGGGCGAGCTGGTGCGGCTGCTTTTCGGCACAGTCACTGCAACGAAAGGCTTATTAGTCTTTAACGATAATCTGGTACACATTATACAACAGAATGACTAGCTCAAGAGAGAGAGAGAGAGAGAGAGAGAGAGAGAGACGGGTGGGAGGAGGAAGGGGTGCACGGGGAAAGAATGAAAAACAACTTGCACTCAAAATCACTCGTAAAAAGAAACATGCCGGAGACGAAAATTTTATCTCCATCCACAAACCACAGAAACCTCAGCAGTACTCACCTGTAGTACTTCCCTGTTTGCGTCGCGAGGGACTCTTCCACGGCGCAGTAGATCGTGGTTTGTGCGCCGCGCTTCACTGTCTTGAAGAAAAAGTTCCCGAAGAAATGGAAGGCCCAGTGGATGAAGCCATTAACAGACTGATGAATGTGTCGCCCCAGATCTGTCTGTACCACGCCGGGGTGCAGTGAGTAGGCATTGACGTTGGTGCCTGCGAGAAAAATGCCTTGTAGGGTGGTCGGACGGTGGCTTTGTTACTTAATGAGATGCGACGATTGGAGGAAACATCGCTAGAAAAGAACTCTGTAAAAGTTAAATCTTTTCACACATTAACTGGAGAGACGAAAGTTGTTAATATGAGAGAGAGAGAGAGAGAGAGAGAGAGAGAGAGAGAGATGCCTTAATGAAATTGTCACAAAGGGTTTTTCAAATTAGAAACAGAAGCGAAGAACAATGAATAGTCAAAACAGTACAGCAAACATATCTATGAAATGCGATAGAAAGGAGTGAACTCAAACCGATGACTTCTCCAGTTAGTTGACCTTTACGGTAAAATTAGATGAAAAAATAATTAGGATAAATTATTTAAGGGACTTGAATAGTGGTGAAGGTAGGAGGTTTGCCTGGATGCGCTGTGCGTGTACTTCATAATAGTATAATAGTATAATACATACCTTTCAGTTTCTTAGCCAGCTCGCGAGTGAATAGCACGTTGGCAAGTTTGCTCTGGCAGTAAGCAGCCTTGGCGTTGTAATCTTTGGTGAGGTGAAGGTCGTCCCAATGCATTTTGCCCTCTGATATTCAAAACAGAAAGAAACATAAAAGGTTTACTTAACATAAATATTTACTTTTCCTTTCCATCATGCATTTTTCATTCTCACTTGACTTAGATTATTCATCTGGGCAACATTACTTTTGATTGATAAACAGTAATAAATCTGGGAACTCTGAAAGGCTTGTCCATGATGGATCATCTACATACTGGACCTGTTTGTTTGGGACTTGATATTGGAGAAGCAACATGAGATCCCAAAGCACTGCCAGGAAACCAAGTGATAGTGATTGGGTGACGTAGACAATCCTGACCTAGATGTTTGTTTTGGATATAACGAATGTAAGGAGGCTTACGTTTTTATTTTTATTTATTTTCTTTTATTTATTTATTTATTTATTTATTTATTTTTTTTTTTTACTGGATCAGGGAAAGAGTACGTTATTGACCGCACCAACTGAAGATGAATGAGAACCACCAACTCTCTGGATCACCCATCCATTTTTTTTATGTAAGAGGGGAAAACTGACCAATGACAACAAAAAACAATCAAACAAAAGGCTCACTGAGATGCCAGTCCTAGAAACAGTCAAGAGGGTTAGTCAAAAGGAAAAGGATAGAAAAAGAAAATGAAATGAACTTACGGGTGTGGGCAATGGAGGAGACATTAATTATCCTGGCAGGAGCTGATGCCTTGAGCCGATCGAGAAGCAGCATCGTCAGCAGGAAGTGACCAAGGTGGTTTGTACCAAGCTGCATCTCAAAGCCGTCCTTGGTCTCCCACCGCGGACACATCATGATACCTGCCATAGAAGAGGGAAATAATGAACGGGTGACCAAGATGAACTTATCATGGAGACATTGTGAACCATTGAGTTCTCAGAGCGTAGTGCAGTACCTGCGTTGTTGATGAGGATGTGGATGTTCTGTTCAGTGTCTGCGAGGATCTCTGCAGTGTTTCGGACGGACTCGAGGGAGGCGAGGTCGAGGTGGTGGACGACCATAGCGTTGCCAGTCTCTCTGTTGATCTCCTCTGCAGCTGTCCTCGCCTTCTGCAGATCCCGGCACAGCATAACCACGCGCGCCCCTTGACGTCCAGAAAGACAGGAAAGCAACATTAATTACTCATTGTGACAATACTAAAAGCCTCGGCCAGACAAAAACTGCATAAACACAATCAAGCACTGTCAATAATTACATAGTAAAGGTGTTTTTATAGATCCAGCAATAACATGACGCCAATTCTCTCTCTCTCTCTCTCTCTCTCTCTCTCTCTCTCTGATAAGCAATATTCTATTTTTTTTTTCTGGACGTAAGTAATATTATTGCTTGTACACTAAATGTGCATTGAATGAAAGTTGAAATGACTTCACCAAACGATATCATGCAAATTTAAACCATGCACGATTTATAACCATTATTGTAATGAATATCATGTTTGTCTGAGGTAGATTCAGCCAGCAGCGTTTGAGTCCATTGTTCAGAAGCAGTAGAACACATGAAAGTATGCGTTCCCTTCATTCCTTCACAACCGTTTTTCGCGACATTACTCTCAACAAGACGTTTTGCATTATTCAAGACAGCAAAACTTGACATCTCAAGTAACAAAATTTATAGTGTGAGTCCATAGCATTGTGCCACTTTACTTTTATTGACTGCACTCTCCTCCATCGCCTCTCAACTCCAACAAACGACTCTCGAGGCTCCGCGTCTGCCTCAGGGGGAATTAACTCACCTCTGCGCGAGAGATCCCGGGCTGTCTCTTTGCCAATGCCTGTGTTGCTGCCGGTGATGACGACTGTCTTGCCATCTAGCCGCGCCTTGCTCTTGCACATGGGTCCCTGCAGCCACGCCCGCAACCCCACCAGGCACCCGCCGGCACCCACCACTATTGAGAAAAGAAAATGAGGCATATACTCGTACACTGCACTCATTCTGTCATCCCTCCGATGCCGAAGAACAGACCAAGGAAGCTTCCTTGAAACGCACTGCACTAGTGTCTCCTCTGGCTGACTGACTGAACACTGAGCAGCTTACTTGTGGTCGTCCTGCCCAGCTGTCTGCCCTCCCGCCTCTCCTGCCTGTTTTTCCCTTTCTTCCTCACCACAAGATTCCCAACACACACACACACACACACACACACACACACAAAGCTCTGCGCAGTTATCCTGTACCAGCAGTGCTTATATGTTCACATCCGCTCACTCATGCAAGATTCTCTTTTTGTCCCACCCGCATAGCAATCACAGCATCTCTGCCACACAGCACCACCGCATCCTATATATGAATTTTTCGGTACAGGAAGCAACACACGCCTTGCACCTGCACTCTCTTTACGCACACACACACACACACACACACACACACACACACACACACACACACACACACACACACACACACACAATTTTCATCATCATCACCATCATCATCAATACAAACATTTTCAAAAAATTACAAATCCATCACATCTGGCCTTGAAAGACAGAAATTGATTGAGCTAAGCAAGCTATGTCTTGATTACCTTCCTGAAACTGATGGATGATTAATTACAAGAGAAGTATTTTCGCTATGTACAAAATACATGTGATGAAAGAGTTACACCTGTCGGCCGGGTAACGATTTTAGTGCACTCTTGCGGAAGCTATTTCAATAATTTAGTACAACACTGCGCCCTCTATCGGTAATCTTTAATTGTTTTTTTTCGTAACTACAGTGGTCCGATATCCCACTCACCTTTTTTCGAACTACATAATGCTGTGCCGCCAGGTCTTGGCATTTTCATGCATCAAAAGGGCAATGTGCTGCCTCGTATCGGTGGAGTTCCGATCGATCGATTGCTAATGAGTACTTGATGAAGTAAAATTTACATTTCGAGTCATGAACGATGGGAAATGATATTAAGGCCTTGTGGTAGCATTGTAAGAAACATACGAATAGCCATAATTCAATCTAAAACATGCCAGTGTATACAATAGCCGTATACGGTCAGTGTACATTCCTTGCCTCTTTTTTATTTATTCTTCATCTACAAGGTTCAGATTATATTGAACCCTACTTCGGTCACTGGCAAATTCTTGGAGATATCTGGCATCTCTACGTGTCTTTTGTGGATTGATTTCCTTTCAAGTGGCGAGATGAACTAAAAAGCAAACTGATCACTACAAAATATGCATTTTATCTCGAGTTCCGGGTCAAGCATGACCAGACCCATGACCCTCACCTTAGCCTTCATGTGATCGGCAAGGCGCTTCTGCTACGTTATGTAATCCTGTTCACGGCTGCAACCAATGACTCGACCTTCCATTACCACCTGGCTCATAAAAGTAGTAATGAGAAAAAGTTGTGAATTTGCGAGAGGTTTCACAACACGCAAGTGTATCCTCAAGCAAACCACAAGCCCACCACAGTAGAGTCACGTTACCGCTAGACTATCCCTGCACACACACACACACACACACACACACACACACACACACACACACACACACACACACACACACACATCATAACACCTAATACCGTGCAAATGAAAAAGAGGTTAACGTATATCCTTCTCAACGTCGTAGTAACAGATAACAAGGTGCAGGTGGCGAACTTTACCATAATGTATCTGTGAAGAGTCAAAATATTAGCGTGATATCGCCACCCAACACCCGCCTAGACTGGTGGTGGACACCCTACACCGAGGAACGACCACCGTGGCAATAGCGAGACGGCGAGCGATGGCTGGTTAAGGTTTCTTGTCGTCATGGGAAGTCCGGGTCACGGTGCACTTGTTCCTTCCTCAGACTGCTGGCTTGCTGCTTATTTCTTTTTTCTTTTTTTCTTTTCTTTTTTAGTATCATGAAGTAAAATTCCAACCCCTATTAAGCTAATAAGCCTTTATTCTTCCACACGGGTGTTTATACTCTCTCTCTCTCTCTCTCTCTCTCTCTCTCTCTCTCTCTCTTATTGATGGTGATGGTGGTGGCGGTATTGTTCATACAGACTTTACGCTGTACAGTTCATGTAGAAGGCCAGGCCACTGCTACTGTTTCTGCTTCTACTGCTACTGATATGATGATGACAGTGGTGGAGGTGGTGATGGTGGTGTTGGTGGTGGTGGTGGTAGTGACGATGATGACGAAGGCGAAGGGTAAAATGAGTGAGTAATGCAGAATCATGGTTATCATCATTCATATCCTGTAAAGAGTCATGTTCTGCCAATGGTTTTCACACTATGTCGGTGTGACCTTCGGCTGCAGGAACAGCAAGGAAGCCTGCGGCGGTCAGGGTCGAGGTCGAGCTCTCATGGGACGAATAAGGCAAACTTCTTATCGAGTTAAGCCGAGAGTGCAGCTGTTACGTCATTCTGGTCTTAAGGTGTATACGCTGTTCAGTTAACTTCTCGTTATTCTTGTTATTGCCGCGCTTATTCAGCTATCCTTAAGAAACCTGTTGAAGTTTTGTACCTGTTCATTTCTTAGTTAGAACAGTTTACTCTTGGTTCAGTCTTGGCGTCACATCTCGCCGCCACCCACACAACCCGGGCATTGTCCTCATTATCTTCCAAGCCACGTTCCCCATCCCTGTAGAATGTGGTTAGACATAGGCCACCCTTGGATTAGTGAGGATCCCATCAACTTCCGTAAGTTGGAATAACGACCAAGGTACAGGCACGAGCTTCCACGGTAAAGAGATTCCTGCTGCAATGTACAGTTAGGTCTGTAGGCACGAGAGAAGACTCGGAAATTAGATAATCCTTTATGTTACCAGTTTAGTCTTGTAGATAGATGTTAGGTACAGTGGACGGTGTGAGCAGGGACGCGAGGCTGTAGAGCTGATGAAATGAATGTGATGTGAGTCTTGAGTGTGAAGGTACTTATTATATATATACTGTTCCATAACATATCTAACTCATATGAGTGGGTGTGGTCTGGAAAGTGTTTGGAAGATCGTGCGAAGCAAATTTAACTATACATACTCAAGTATCAGTGGAGGTGGGCGGCGGCGCAATAACAACGAGCCAAGGAAGCCAGACAAGTGTAACGACACCGCAGCCTGGTGGTATTTATAGACACCACGTAAAAAAAAATGGTGGGAAGTTGTTTCGAAAGAGATGTTGCCATGCTCTTGAACATGTTATTATTGTTGTTGGTGGTGGTGGTGCTAATGTTGTTGTTGTTGCTGCTATCACTATCATCTTGTTTATGTTAATGTGCCATGCAATCATCAATTGTGTTTATGTAATATGTACTCGTTCTCCCAAACTTTACAACTGTGTTACGATTAAATCAAATGTATTAATAAAATATGGTATAAACAATTTGTTTGTAGACACAATGAAGCTATGTCAACTGCACGAGAACAACAATAAAGCCTCAATGTTTCCTAACAGACGCAGCAACACCACCACCACCACCACCACCACCACCACCACAACAACAACAACAACAACAACAACAACAACAATAATAATAATAATAATAATAATAATAATAATAACAACAATGATAAAGTAAATAAACAATTTATGATCATGACATGTTCAACAGTGTGTGTGTGTGTGTGTGTGTGTGTGTGTGTGTGTGTGTGAACAATGGATTAGATCACAATGGATGATCCCACACACTCGTCAAATGAGGGAACATTAAGCTTACGTGTCGTGCATCATAAAAGAAGATGATGAGAAGACAATGTAACAGCTCGGCGTTTCTACAGAGCATTTCAATGTCGCTGAGGTCACTTATCTTCCCTCCCTCTCCACATTGGTGACGTGCCCCTCGATAAGCCCTGGGGAAGTTCGTCTAGTGGCCGTAATCCTAGTCCAGCACATCGCCTGCTGATCTTTACCATTTTTTTCCGTGTTGGTTAACGGCCTCAATAACTTCGATGTCTGCGAATCTAATAGGCGTGGTGGTGGTTGTGGTGGTAGTGATGGTGGTGAAGACTGCAAAATTAGGGTTATGAAATGCTTTACTCTCTCAATACAACTATCTTTAAAATACCACATAAATTATGAGTCGGGTTCTCAAGAGTGTTTTTCATATCAATAATGTATAAAATCTTGTTAACCTTTCTCGGTAGAGCCATAAAAACACCGTTAGAAACCAGTGTAGCTTGAGGCAGATCCTTTTAAATGTATAGTAGAGGTGCGGCGCAGAAGCGTTTCGGAATATGGTCCAATATTATCGCCAATGTATCTCGCTCTGTCTTTTGTTCAAGTGCAACTCGAGTCTCGGATGAATAGAGCACGAAACCATTTATACAAGGATGGTCTGTAAGTTTCATCTCTTTACGCGTGTTGGTATGTGAAGGCTACGTTTAACGACCTTTGTAAGCGCATTATACTCAGAGGACAGAGTACAAGAGTGCGGCTGCTGCAACCCACAAAAGATTTCATTTAGACGAAAGACAACATTCATTCTAGTCATTAATTTAGGAGATAATAATGGTAATAAGGATTGTAGTAAAAGTAGTAATAGTAGCAGTAGTAGTAACAGTAGTAATAGTAAAATATATTCCCTCAAATACGACTATAAATGAGTTTCTCTCTCTCTCTCTCTCTCTCTCTCTCTCTCTCTCTCTCTCGACAAAATACGTTCAATTCAGCAGGGGAAAAATTCATTTGAACCTAAATTTGTAAAAAGCATCTTAAAGGCGACTCACCGGAACAGGTCACGGCGATAAGCACAACCTTGTTCTGATCCAGCCATTCCACGAAGTCAGTCCACGTCATGCTAGCAAGTCTCGTGCATGAAAAGATCGCTCGTCCTTACTCGACACTCACTTCAGGGCTCCTGCCGCACCGGGACGCGTCTTGTGGGTGTGGTTGTTGTTGTTGGTGGTGGTGGTGACGGTTAAGATGCTGTTTATGATAATGATGCTGTTGCGTTTCTTCCTCGTTTTCTTCTTTATTCTGTGCTTTTATTTCTCCTTTCCCCCAAACACAAGTCAAAATGCAGTCGTGATGTTTAAAGCTCTTTGTTTTTCAATGTTTCGTTTCACGTGTGAAGGATAACCCAAAACGCTCCTATAGTATGCAAACTTTGGAACAATATAATTAAGCCGACCCTTTTCTGTTTACCAAAATGTACCAGCAGCAAAGTATCTATACTGAAGCACACACGCACATAAACACTCAAGCGACACTTTTCACTTTCTCTGCACAACACTCGCACGCTTTCACCAACACAGTATTAAATAAAGTAATCCGATAGTGCGGTCTGTGTTGAAGAGAGAGCAGAGCAGAGTGTGTCTGACCCCCTCGCGCCTCAGTCCCACCGCGGAATGGTCGCACTGTCTCTCCGTCAGTCCGTCACACGCCGCACCTCTCCGGCCACCGTACCGGTACACGCCCAGCACCGCCCACCCAGTCTGTAGGTGTGCACACAAAGCCCGGGCATGAGGGTTGTCGTGAGTCTGGCACGCCAGTACACCTACCATACGAGGGAAGGAAGATGTTGCTAGTCACGACCCCAGTCCCCGTCAATACATGCAGCTAACGCTCTGTGATGGGAGGACCAGAAACAGGCGAGTTTGAATCGTAATGAGCCCAGTAATGGCTGAAATAGTTTCTGTTTTCTGATATGCCAAGAGAGTAAAAAAGATACAAAAAAAATAAGAAACCCTGTTGATTTGCTGCTTCCTGAAAAGAAAAATAATAATAAATAAATCTTTAAAATGTCAAAATATTCATTTAATAGAATTTTACATTTTTTCTCATTTTAATTGGGAATTTTATTTTTCATTACAGTTGGATACTCATACAATTGTAGTTAACAAAACAAACTATACTAAACTCAATAGTGAAAAAATAAAAAGTTTCCTGCCGCATTTATTAGTGTCGTAATATTTTAATGGTACTAAGTGTGTTTAGCTGTTTGCAAGTTATCACTGAATGGCGTGGCGTAATGAAACTGTAAACAAAGAATAATATTAAATGCAATGTTCGTGTACAGCATTGATGAAAAATGTGTGCTGAAAAAAATATTTTACATTTGTCTTTTTATTTACTAGTATTTACGTCTATCCATTTAACTGTCTATCTATCTATCTTTCTAACAATTTATCTATCGTGTGTTTCTCCTTTCAATGAATAAATTTGTTTCAATGCCATAACGGTATCTATGTGTGTGTGGTGGAGGGGGGAGGGTGTTGAAATAAAACACTACAGTGTCTCGGATGAAAGAGGGAAAGGTAACTGTAGAGACGTCTCCAAGGTCAAGAGAAGGAAGATAACCACCGTCCACTTGCCGCCACTGTATGTACCCAAGGCTGACTCTGCACCACCACTGATGTATGTGCCCGTGGTAGTCTGGTAGTCTGTCCGTTCATTCGGGTGACGTGGAATGGTAGCGGTTTTAGCATTATCGAACACATTTGCGACGAGTAGTTTCAGTAAACCCTGGGGATGACGCTCGTAAGATATGACGTTGAAATGTAATAAAATAAACTAATAAGAAATAAATGAATGAATAAAGCGATAATGATAATGATATTAATGATAACAAATATCATAATATTTTTTATATAGATAGGAGAGGCACCAGTCAAAGATAACAAAAATGCAATAAAAAAAGAAAAGCCCACTGAGGTGCCGATCCCAAAAGAGATGTCAAGAGAATCATCGAAAATTTAAGGCTAAGTGTCTTGAAACCTCCCTCTTGAAAGAGTTCAAGTCATAAGGAGTTGAAAATACAAAACTAAGCAGAGTTTACCAAGAAAGGGATGAACGATCGTGAATACTGGTTAACTCTTGCATTAGAGATATGAACATACTAGGGGTGAGAGAAAGAAGAAAGTGTTGTGTAGCGAGGCAATGGGAGGAGAGCAGGCATACAATTAGCAAGATCAGAAGAGCCGTTTGCATGAAAAGAATGGTAGCAGATAGCAAGAGATGCAACGTTGGCAGTTGAGAAATTTAGGAATTGAGAGATTAAGGTCAGAGAGGATAATTACAGTGCTTGATAATTATTACAAGATTCCAGAACTAATCTGAGTATCAGCGTGTTGAGAGAAAGCAATATAAAGAACAAGAAAAAAATCATCAGCTTGGTATCCGGGTGTTGCGAGTGACGAGTATCGCGGAGAGGGGGAGGGGCGTATAGGTGTGTTTGAGAGTTACGGAATTCTTCTTTTACGTTTAAAGATTTTTGCATGCCTACTACTACAACCACAACTACTACTACTACCATAACTACTACTACTACTACTACTACTACTACTACTACTACTACTACTACTACTACCACCACATCTCCACTACTACTACTACTACTACTACTACTACTACTACTACTACTACTACTACTACTACTACTACTACTACTACTACTACTGCTAGTCTACTACTACTGCTGCTGCTACTACTACTATTACTACTACTACTACTACTACTAATAATAATAATAATAATAATAATAATAATAATAATAATAATAATAATAATAATAATAATAATAATAATAATAATAATAATAATAATAATAATAATAATAATAATAATAATAATAATAATAATAATAATAATAATAATGATAAAAAAAAAACTATAATAACAACAACAGCAATACATTCATAATCTTCCTCTGCCAATGAAGCCTCCCTCTAAGAACATAAGATGATAAGAGCATAAGTGAAGCTGCAAGAAGTACCAGCAGCCTTACACGCGACGGTAGCTTGCAATGGAGGCGATTGGTATACGTACAGTACTTGTAAGTCTCGTTAAGGGCAGGACAGTGATACGCATGCAGCTTTTTATCATCTCTAACTTCGTCGTTTGTATCACCGTAAGGTACCTGAAGAGTTGTCGAGTGATCTAAGTGAAGCGTTGGAGTGTACAGGTCAAGGGCAAATACGTATTAATCCTTTCATTGGTCTGGTCGCTTTTAAGTAACATTGACATTAGTTGTACGAGTATGATTTGCACGGCCATATGGAGAAAGGAAAAAATAAGAGGTTCATTTACCACTTTCTGCAATCTATAACTGATTGATTTACTCAAATACAAAAATATGTGCCTGAAAAATGCTGAGGGATTATGGAAAAAAAAAAAAAAAAAAAACTACCATCACTGAAATGATTAATGGTGCACCGCAAAGACGTAGAATAAACTGATAGATTCACAAACTAAACAAAATGATAATGAAAATGAATATAAAAATAGGTGAATAAATAAAACAAATCATAGATAGCCAGGTAATTTAATAAAAAGATAAACGTAATATCGGTAACTTGCATCCTATCACGCTCTGTAAAGAAGAGAATGTAACATCTCAGTCTGATAAGCAATTGGTGAATATATTGACGTCCTTAGCTCAATGATAGGCGTTCCTTACTTTGCATAGTCCCACGTCGCCCTTGGGCAAGCTGCAGCACCCATCAACCCCGTCTTCCTCCTTTGGCAGCGTAACGATACACCTGCTGCCTTGTGGGTCTTCCGGCGAAACCTTAAAAAAGAAAGCTCTGAAATAAAAGGAAGGGTAAAAGGATAAGGCAGTGAGAAGAAAGCGTGTGGCTGTGCGTGTGAGAGGAACCAGAATTGAGGACATGTATTGAGAGGAGAAGAATGGCACTTGGTTAGGAAAAATATAGTAACACTGTTGCAGGGATAGAGACGGAAAACAAGCGTGAGGTGTAAGTGTGGAAGCAAATTACTAAGAAATAAAAGTGGTTAATAAATTAAGTAAGCTTTATGATGAAATGCAGCAGAGTGGTGTCCTCGCGTCCCTTGTAATGTTAAGAGGACAGTGGGTGGTCTGGAATAAGTAGAAATAATGATGATAATGATAATAGTAACAATAATATAATAATAGTAATAATAATAATAATGATAATAATGATAATAATAATAATGATAATAATAATAATAATAATAATAATAATAATAATAATAATAATAATAATAATAATGATAATGATAATAATAATAATAATAATAATAATAATAATAATTATTATTATTATTATTATTATTGTTGTTGTTCAGACATTCAGACAAGTTAAAGGAGGAGGTGAAGAGAAACACAGGTGCAGGGAGGTGAGTTTATTCCTGACTGGTTTCGCTGATGCTTCTTCAGCTGAAGAAGCATCAGCGAAACCAGTCAGGAATAAACTCACCTCCCTGCACCTGTGTTTCTCTTCACCTCCTCCTTTAACTTGTCTGAATGTCTGAACAACAACAAGAACAACAACAATAATAATAATAATAATAATAATAATAATAATAATAATAATAATAATAATAGTAATAATAATAATAATAATAATAATAATGACAACAACAACTTACTTTACATTCAACAAAAGGAAGACAGACTTCAGATTAACGCATCGGGGCTTCGGATGAAAAAAAAAAAATCCGTTCAATATACTTAGTGCACACGTTAACAAGCTTTCGTCACTAAAAATACCAAGAGTGAATAAATGTTTCCCTTCCATCACTGTGCTTTGTAGATGTATCCATTATCAGTGAATGCAGACTTTACGTCTGCTTTAGACGGTAGTGCTCTGGGAGAGCTGTGGCTAGTGTCTGTGTCATTGGGCTCACTAGCGAGACCGCAGAACCAATGAGAACTGGCATCCTGTTATGCATTGCTCGTACGATTACTGCCCCCCCTGTTGTGTTCCGGTACGGTACTGGTATTAAGATTAGGCTGAAGCCTGATAAGTGTGCTTATCGTTTTACATGTGTATGTGTGTGTGTGTGTGTGTGTGTGTGTGTGTGTGTGTGTGTGTGTGAAGCCAAACTTATGAAGTTGAGAAGGGGATAAACTAAAGAAGTCACTCCAAAGGGATTATTACTGCACTGTGCTTTCAAGGTTATAGAGTGCGAGTGAACACACACACACACACACACACACACACACACACACACACACACACCGCGTAGTGTAGTGGTTAGCACGCTCGATTCACAATCGAGTGGGCCCGAGTTCGAGTCCCGGGGGCGGTGAGACAAATGGGCAAGCCTCTTAATGTGTAGCCCCTGTTCACCTAGCAGTAAATAGGTACGGGATGTAACTCGAGGGGTTGTGGCCTCGCTTTCCCGGTGTGTGGAGTGTGTTGTGGTCTCAGTCCTAACCGAAGATCGGTCCATGAGCTCTGAGCTCGCTCCGTAATGGGAAAGACTGACTGCCAGCAAACGACCGTGGTGAATTACACACGCGTTTTTTTTTTTCTTTTTTTTTTTTCTTTATACCATGTGGGCTTTTCACGGGAATTTATGGGCTAAAGGCGATACTTTTTTTAGGTACCTCCTATCTCAAAGCCCACCCGCTAGGAAACCATTGGCCCGAGTGAGGAAGCCCAACCTACACTCAGACCGTGGAAAGGATTCGAACCCGTGCGTTTGGAGACCCCTCGGACCCCAAAGCGCGCATGGTTCCACTGTACCACGGCGGCCTTTCTCTCTCTCTCTCTCTCTCTCTCTCTCTCTCTCTCTCTCTCTCTCTCTCTCTCTCTCAACGTCGTTCCCTTCATTACAATTAAGTCTTGCTTCACATCAGAAAATGGTGACGAGATAAATTGCTTCATCACTTTCCGGTTATTCCATCATTTCTTCATTTGCTGCTTTTCTTCATTTTTTTTTTTTTTTCGCTCTCTTCTGCATTACGAGTCATTGTTGCTCAAGATTCAGTGATTAAGCTCTCCTCTGTTTTTATTTACTCACCATAGCTGAAAGAATCTTTATGGCGCGGAGGCACGTTCCCTGAGTGACGTGATTGTTCTTGGATTAAGTTTCTTTTATGATTTATGGTTATTTACTTTTTTTCTGCATCGATGTAGTGTAGCATCATAGAAAGGTTTAAATGAACATAAGACAGATAAATGGATGAGGATGATAGGTTGGTATGTAGGTTTCATACAGAGACAGCAACGTGTAGAGTAGACATGATGATTTCTTGCAGCTTCCCTTGTATTACATGTTCTTACCAATACACAGAAGATGAATGTTTGCATCAGTTACCTTTTCGACTTTGAGGGAAATTGAGCCTGTCAGTCTGCCAGTCACGCAGCGAATAGGTGCTACTTGTGGGGACAGAAAAAAATAAAAGATTGAAGAAAGCAAGACATTTCATTAAACTCAGCATATTTAGGAGACATTTTAGTAGTGGAGGAAGTAGACAGAGTGGCTGCGCGCGAGTGTTACCGAGGCGGTCTGTCTGTGCAGCCTGGCGCACCATCGTGAGGCTTGCTGGAACTACTGACGGGATAATGAATTATCCTTCATTTTCAGAGTGGCTCGTCATCAATGCTTTATGTTTATTGCACAAACTAGTATATATTTGTACTGGATATATTGATAACTGATCGACATTACAGTAGAACAGAGAAATACATAACATTTTGCCATTAATAAGAGGGAGATAAATTGTTGACTGATCATGACACAATTTAATACAATTTTGATGTCTACATAACGCACCATATTTTACAGTCTGAGCGAAACTCGTTCCGAAGGATTGTCCTTCACACAGACACACAGTGATCGGGGAAGTCGACGGTTCGAGGAGATAGTAACATTATTTACGTGATTGTATTCTATTCGCACCATGCTTAACCGATGAGCGACTGTAGAATATCTGATATTCCAAGTAGTATATAAATATTCTTACTGGCTTAACGTTAGAGCCGCGAGCTGATAGCTCATGCAATTTTCTACAAAAATTAACAGAACATGAATACTAAGCCTGAGATGAGAAGCATTTCCTATGCATAGAACTGAGGTTGTGTGTTGGCAGCATGTTCCCAGCAGCGGCTACTGCTCGCTTTCTGTATAGTCTTGTGGTATGGTTGCCTTCTCCTTGCGGGGCCGTCCCCGGCCACCCCTTCGGTGTGTTCGGCCGCGCCCCTTGCTGCGCGTCTCCAGTCTATTTTCAGGATCATGACCGGAAGCTACACGCCCTTCCTCAGACTGAGAGGCATCAGCACCTTCAGGCCCACTTCGTTTGTACTGGGTCCCGTGACGCCCTGCCTGAGCCTCTCGGGGAGACGCCGGAGTTCGAGAATAGTCCTGCCTCCCCCGAGAGTCATCCCGAGGTAAGGGAGGCCGCCCAGAGGCCCGCCCTGAGGACGATGGGCCTTGATTCTGGGTGTGGTCAGGCGCTCTGGGCTTATGTTCGCCGTTCATCTCTGTTGACTCCCTCCCCTGACGACCCTCGTGTTGTTGCTGCTGCTGCTGGTCTGCGTGTGGATTATGGTGCTGTTGTTGCTGGTGGTGGAATTGCTGCTGTTGTTCTGACTGATGCTGTCCATGCTGACGTTGCCTTGTTCGTCCTCTGCCGAAGTGCCTCCCCCGGCCACGCTGCTGATGTTGTTGATGTTGTTGTGGCTGTTGTTGATGGTGTTGTTGCTGTGACTGCTGCTGCTGTTGTTGTTGTGCATGTTGCTGCTGCTGCTGCTGCAGAGGACCTGAAGTTATAGCAGGGAATGTCGTTCCTCCTTCGCGTTCTCTTGACCTGTGAATGAAAAGAGTGCATTATTCTTTCTATTCAGTAAAGAATTAATTCCATCATCCAGCTTCTAAACGCTGATTTATTTAATGGAAGCAAAAGTTGCAGTTACAAATCATCACTGAACAAAAATAGTATGAAAAACATTATTTCGGAAACGTATGAATGACCTCATGACGTCCTACCCTGCCCGTGTCACCGCAGCGTGGGAATCAAGACTGACGGAAGAGGTAGAATCATCTACTGTTACTACATCCCATTCTTTACTTTGCATGCATACTATGTCTCACTTACCGGCGCTGTGACTTTAGAAATGACGAACTCACAGCCTCCACTCGGTGGGAGCAGCTTGTAACACGTGGCTCACTGAATCACCAGTACGTAATTTACCTCTCTACCATCCTGCGGTGCGTGGGGCTGACGGTGTGTGGCGGCGGCTTGCCACTACGCTCCTGCTGTTGGAACTGTTGGCGCAACGGCGGGAAGCGAGGCTCACGTTCTGCTTGAGACTTGGAATCTACGCTGCGTTTAGGAAGAGGCGAGGAAGCTCCAAGCAACCTGTCCACCTGCGAGCCTCGAGGTGACACATCGCGCTGGCCCACCTGTCGTGTCACCAAGATGTCACCACAGTGAGAAGGTGATAACAGCATATAATACAAGGAAATCATGCAAAAATGCATGGATCACTTCTTGTGACAGATCACGCAATGAGCAGTGTGATGAGTGTGGTGTTCAGGTAAGTGCTTGAATATTTCATGATGCTTGTTTAGAAACATATTTAAGTGTATCTTGAACAAGTCCGCAGCTGTTTATCAAGTTGTCCGGTCAAAACTACGAAGATCTTTTCTGGATCGAATTTCACCCAATTTTTGTGATAGATTTATAGGATAATGTCATTTACTAATGTTTCTGGATATTTGACAAATTGATGACATGTGAAGGCCCTTTCACAAAGGCTAAAAAACTGTTGTATTTAATTTTTTACATCTTAGTAATGTGACTTCACAAAAATACAAAATGGAGTTTCACTCATTTCAAGGATAATTTCACATAATTTACAATCTCATCAAGTTGTGTTACAGTCTAGTCTTGTTATGCAATGCATCCGCGCTAGGGCTCTCATTCCGAAGAGCTGCTCCTGACGATCGTGACAGCTTAGATCAAACACCACGGATTTGTTAAGCAATAGACTTAGACTTCAATCGACACACTAAGATGTCTAAGAGGAGTAGTGATGACGCACTCCAGGTACAGTCTACACTCTAGAGCAGTGTTCTTCAATCCTTTCTAAGCCTATAAACCCATCTGAGAGTTTTAAGATAAATTTTTGTACCCTATTCTGGGCACGAATATTTCATGCTTTAAGACTGAAAATGTATAAATAAAAGTCTTAGGTCTTTATTTCAAACACGAGAAATAACTATATACTCCATCTTAAATAATAGTTATAGAATTCCTAAATGTATAATAAAATATAATACCGTCTGAATGTAATGTACTAATACAATAAATTTGTGATACCATAATCTAAATTCAAATGATTTTCTTACATATCAGAATTTTCTTCCTGGACATTATTTTGCCGTACTATGCATTCTTTTATACATGGGTCACGTTATGTACTCTTTCCTTGTACCCCAGAATTTCCAGGTACCCTTTGAAAATATTCATGCACCCTAGGGTGCACCATGCACACATGTTGACTACCACTGCTCTAGAGGACACAGGAAGGCGTGGCGTGCTCACTTGTCTGGTGTGTGGGGAGGCGTGCAGGGTGGCGCGGGGTGCTGAGTCTCCTGTGCGTGGTGGAGGGCGGGGGGGGCGTGGAGGAGGCAGCTGCGGGGGCGCTCCTACCCTGGTGGTGGGGTGCGGGAGGCCCGAGCACTCACCAGCTGCCTCGCGTGCTTGCCTGGGGAGGGGGAGGTCAGTGTCAGCAGCACATATTGTAACAGTTCAATCGAATTGGCTTACTTGCTTCACAAATATTCTGGTAACTATCATAAGAAAGTCTACGCACAAATATTTTATGAACAGGTGAGACTTATTCTTCTGTTATTATGTTTGTACAATGCGGAAGCGCCAGACAGGTAGATTTTCCATGCTTTTGAGTTTTCTCTCCAAAACTGAAGGAAATATGCTCTAAAATGTACAATGAATTAATTATTCATAAAATTTGGTAGACAATTTTAATAGCTATCAACAGTATCCCCAACCCAGGCGGTGAGTACTACACATTGCAGGAGGAGCATGCAGTCTCTGTGCCACCTGGCGGGGCGGAGCTGCGGGTAAGCAAGCCAGTGAGTGCGCGGAGTCACGTACCGCGGCGCCGCCAACCTGAATGTTGTTCCCAGAAGGGGTGGCTGGCGGAGTGTCGTCTCTGAGCAGTCTGGCGGAAGGAGCAGCAGAAGCTATGATTTAGTAATAAGTTCATACACTGTAAGGAAAATAGTGTCGGCTGTGCCCCCGGCGGATGTTCCGCGGACCGATGAGTTGACGGTCGCTCCTCACGGTTTGTGATCGCATCGCCACACCTGTCTTCGTATCCTTCATGTCACGTGTGTACTATCGCAGCAACTACTTGACGATTCAAATGTCTTAGAAGCTCCCAGCAGACCCCACTGACGCATACTGCTTCTAAAGGTAATGACTCTCTACTTCCCTGCCGGAGTCAGAAAGAAAAGAAATTATTTCATCCAGATAAAACCTTTTTGTTTTAAGGAATAGATTTTTTGATTCGAGTAAAGATCCCTGAATGATGACAAGCACTGGTTCAGATACGCTTCCTGACCCATCAAGAAAGTGAGAGACGCTGCTATAACTGTGGTTTCAGGGAGCATTAGAGGAATTTGCTTTCTTTTAGCTTTTTTTACGGATAAAAACAAATAAATTAATAAATAGATCAATAAAAATAGTGTAAGGAAACCAAATACGCTAGCGGTGGTGGAGTTTAGCATCTTGGATAGTTATTTTCAGTTATTGCTGCCTTCCATTTTTGCACCAAGGTCACGATGACATATGGACCACACTGCGTCACGTACTACTTCTCCCCCCCCCCCAGGACCCTATTACACCCGCATCCGTATTATTATGGTGTGAGTTGGCTTTCTGGAAAAAAGCCCGAACTTAGTTAAATAATTAATCAAGTAGAGTGGTATAGCCGAAATAAAATCCCAGAACATTCTCACTGGCACTTTGTTGAGCGTCTTTCCATCAATCTGAAGCAGCATGTCAGGTTTTGTAAGGAGACTAACAACAAATCAGCGACTTGAAATTCAAAGAAAAACGTTAAACACAACGGTAGTACAGGTGCGAAGCTTTAACTGTCCCGTAATGACTTATAGATACTAATAACCCTCTGTAACTCGTTCGTTGTATAAGTGCGTCATTGATTTTCACGGAGTATGAAACCAAGGACTTGGCAGTAATGCATGACAGGTACCCATCAGTGACAAATCTTCAGGGCAGGAATGACTATCATCTTTCATATTCAGAGGACTTCTTATTTAATTATATACGAACATTTATCTTTTATCGCTTTCAAGCACATACTACACCGCGCTCCGCCGCTCTCACTCTTGGAACAGAACACATACCACACTTTCGGTCGTCACATAGGCCATCTTCGTATATGCCAAGCCACGCTTGGCTGATGGATAAGAACACCATGCAGTAATTCTATGCTGCCCCTGTTGAAATCATAACGCAATGATTAATAAAGCGTTTTTGGGGACGTGGTGAAGAAAACAAGAACCTTTACTTTGGCGACAGACCGTGCGTGGAGAACAAACGCAGTTCATTAAGTTGTCACGGGATTGGCTCCTCATCGCACCATCGCCTGTGGTCGCCTCCTCAGTGTCGGCATGTCATCGATATTTTATATGGATGCACAGAGGCTTCAAGAATGATGTTACAGAGTCCGTTGAATTCCATGTCTATAAACCAAATAGAAGTTTATACATCGATAAATTCATTCCTTTATTAAGTTTCGCAAAGATCAAGTGAAATGTGATGGTGAAGCTATTTGGTGAGCGTTTTTTCTTTTATAATTTTCAAGACTACGACATCACTTCTTGAGGCACTGTACACACTGCAGCCATTTGAATAGTCCATCCTCAGCCTGCGAGATGGGCAATCAGTCTGGGCCAGGAATCAACCACACGGGGCGCGCCTCGCGATTCATTAAGCCGCGGACTATATTTGACTAGAAACATAATTTCATCAGGACCGCGGATCGTGATCTCTCTCTCTCTCTCTCTCTCTCTCTCTCTCTCTCTCTCTCTCTGGTAAGAAAAAATGGATGCCAAACTTTGCACAAAAAAAAAAAAAAAATAGTGTACCAAAAGTATGTTCCAGAATAATGAGAATAATAAAAAAAAGTTTTGTATGAATCCTTTGTGCATATGCCCAAAAGTAACTAGAATCATGAATAATATTAGAGATAAAGAATATTTTAGTGATGCAAACTTCTCCTTTTGTCTGGTTCGCAAAATTTATACTTCATTAAAGTGCATTTCCTTGCAACACTCGAGTACGTCTCACCTCTTGAGATCCTCGACGAGAGTATTGAGGTACTTGTTCTTGGCGCGTTCCTCTTCCAAGAGGCGGCGCGTGTGGTCCGCAGCCTCCTCCAGCAGCTCCAGATCAAGAGAGCGTACCAGGCGGGGGTCTCCACGTCCGGATCGGCCTCGCAGGGAGCGTCTATAGAAGGGAAGGGGAATACTAAGGGAACTTGAATAATTCGCCGGTAATGCTAACAGAAATTTATCCCTTGAATCAGTGTTTGTCATCTCAGTGGCCAGTGCGTCATTGCCTCAGTGTGTCGCTGTGTGCCGGGGAAATGGATATATTAAATTCTGAGACTTCGAATAATTAAACATGACGGTGAAAAATCTGTAGGTAGGAAAAATTAAACATGACAGGAAAAGTAAGTTGCAGGTAGTAAAGATGCTCAATGAATAAAGATGTGTTGCGCCCTGACTCAAATGCGATGGGTGAGACTCATGACACACAACCGTGCCGTACCGGTGTTGGAGTATAACATGAACAATCTCTCCATGCAGTAAATAAAAAATTAGTATATTAACAAATTAGTAAATTAACAAATTAGTAAATTAAAAATACAATAGATGCTTTGAACCAGCTCCAGCTACAATGATTCTGTAAATCATAGATGCGCGCATGTCTATTAAGAGAGAGAGAGAGAGAGAGAGAGAGAGAGAGAGAGAGAGAGAGAGAGAGAGAAAGAGAGCATGTGTGGGTGTATGAATGCCTGTGTCGGGCTGCTATACATTATAGGCTTACTGCGCTGCGTGCGTCCTCCCACCTGACAACAAAGTCGCCGTTGATGAAGGGCTGCGGGGAGGGCAGTGTCTTGGCGGGGGCCTCACTAGTGTCGGTGAGAGTTGTGGTGGCGCCTGTGGCGGGGACAGTGAGAGTGGGGGCTGCAGGGGGAACATTCTGCTTGCTTGCCTCAATCTCTGCTGGCTTTTCATTCTGAAATGATAAGAAAGAGACAGAGAAGAGTGAATACTTCATGCGTTTCATCTTAACTTTATTCAAACGTCAGAACATAAAAAGACACACAGAAAAGATATTCTTCTCTAAAGTCCATGTCTTTTCCCACTCGATTTTAAAATTAGTTTCTTGAATTCACGTTAGAAATAAAAAGAAAAGAGATTATGTAAAGCCTCAACAAAACTTAATTCTGGCAAGTAAAGACAGTGCATGCCACGACGTGCGGGACACGCTTCTCAGAATTATTAAAACAACTTATTAGAGCAGGGTGTTTTTTTTTTCTGCGCCCTTCTCTCTCTCTCTCTCTCTCTCTCTCTCTCTCTCTCTCTCTCTCTCTCTCTCTCTCTCTCTCTCTCTCTCTCTCTCTCTCTCTCACCTTCGGGGAGGAGGCCTCGTCACTCTCCGGGCTGAAGGGAATGTCCTGCTTTACTTGGCTGGCATAGGGACCCATAAGCAACTGGAAAGTTAGATCTGAAGGGGAAAATCAAATAAAACAAAATATTACAAACCCAATGCATGTAGTGTCAGATAAATGTTATCTTTACAGCAGAAAACAACTTTAAGACTTTTTACGTATTTATAATTGAATTTTACTTATGGCTGATGGCGTAAAGCAACATATGCTGTAAAACTTCACTAAAGGACACTTAGATATTTCTAAGACCACCTCCTTCCTTCACACCTAACGATGCTTCCCAGACTCCCTCTGTCATGCTCTTCTGACACTTCCCCTTTGCTCTGTCTCCCTCCCTCAGCCTGCCTCACCCTCCCTCCTTCCCTTCCTGCTGTCTGCTGCTCACCCCTGTTCTTCTGCTTCAGGGCATCGATCTGCTGGTGGAGGCCCGTCAGCAGGTTGCCGTGAGTGATCTTCAGCTCCGCCAAGTCGTGCTCCAGCTGGACTGCACGTGCCCACCCACCACACCCGCAGCTTCGGTTCTGTGGCAAGAAACAGCAGCCGCTAAAGCCCTACAGGTGTGTGATCGTTTGTATCTACCTGTCTGTGTTTTATAGGAGTGAGTCAAGTTTATAATGTTTTGGCTTAATTGCCATATTTTCCTTGAAGTTGTAGATATTGTTTGTGCACACTTCTGTCTGACGTGTGTGTGTGTGTGTGTGTGTGTGTGTGTGTGTGTGTGTGTGTGTGTGTGTGTGTGTGTGTGTGTGTGTGTGTGTGTGTGTGTGTGTGTGTGTGTGTGTGTGTGTGTGTGTGTGTGTGTGTTAAATATTTTAGAATAAGATTTTCTTTATAAGAACCTTGCATACGCAAATTACTGTTGTATTCATATGTTATGTAGAGCATATACAGCGAAGATAATATTCAAGCAGAATTAGAGTAAGCTCATTGTTACATTAAGTCAAGCAAAAGGACATTTGTAACTCAAGAAGCTCTGCAGTACACAAACTATTGAAAAGTAAATCATGTACATTTATTGTGGCAGTGAAGTCAAAGTAAATGTATCCATGTACTGAAGGACGAGGAAATATTACTCACAACACTGCTCTTGTCATCCAGCTTTCTGTTCCTCCTCTCCTTCTCGAGGCTATCAGTGTTGCGGTTGAGTCGGTTGGGGGGTGTGGCTGCCAGCTTGGTAATAAGGGCATTCTGTTGCTGCTGTTGTTGCTGATCCCATGCTGTGCCTCCGCTGCTTGCCAGGTGAGGCGAGAATACTACCCCTCCTATTCCCAGACCTGAAGGGGAGCGCTCGATTGTCACTCCCTTGTCCGTCATGATGCCTGAGGTGGTAATGAGACTGGCTTGTCTGTCGCACGCCTCAGGTACGCGTGTCTCCTAAGGCTGACGGCAGAGACTGTGGAGTCTGAGGAAAGTTTGACGCTCGTGGAGGTCAGAGTAAAGAATCTGCGAGGACGCGGAAGTTAGTTAGAGGTATGTAGTTTCAGTCTTGCTAGTCTGCTTCGCCCTTCAGTAATCTCTTGTGACTCCGGCAGCAGCCTGAGGGTGCATTCGAGGTCGTTGAGGCGCTCCGCGGTCACGCACTTACTGAATTGGTGAGGGAGCCACTCGCGGTAATGATCTGAACTGCTAACAAGACTGGACTGCTTCGGAGCATGTGCGTGGCGGGATCAAGCTTGCTGCAACGCCTCTCGGTGACGTCACTGTTTCTGGTTACCGGGCGAGTGATGTTCTGGGGGTGATGTCACTGCCGCACCGCCTCCAATGAAAAAAGCTAAGCGGATGACGTCACGGTCAATGCTCAACTTTAAGACAGTGGAGAGGAAGAAATAATTCCGTTTACACAGAGGACTTTCCGACGACATCCATTTACGTTTGATTTGTTATCGTCAATTCGCTTACTACAAAGAGGGACGGCACATTTTCGGCAATAATAACATAAAGATAAGAAGAAGACGCACGTCCTAGGAACTCTGGGGTATAGTCCCAGCGTCACCCTTTAAATTAACACGGTTACCAACGCGGCCACCTGGCGCCATCTTGCTGAAGTTCCCTCGGCGCGACCTGAGTGAAGGTGCCATGGATCAGTGCCATGAGGGAGGTTCTCTCATGGCACCACAGACTCGAGCGGCTGCGAGTTGGGGACTGGGCATGATGGTGGTGATGTCTCCTTGCTGAGGATGATTGAGGGTACACAGGTGCCCGGCCACACTCTGCAAGGCAAACACGTCATTAGCTTCCCTGTGCTCGCCGCTTAAGTGGTCTCTGCTTTGCTTCTGTTCGTTAGTCCTAAATATTAATGCTGACCCACTAATGCTAGAAATACCACTTTAGTCATGCCGACACGGGGAGGGGAGGAAGGAAGGAACTCTGCCAATCCCCTGCACCTTACCACCCTTGCCAGCCCTCCTCCACCTACCCTTCACCTTGGTATATGTAATCAGCAGACATACGCACATTATGAGTTACCCAGAATACCCGAACATCTCCAGTCTTTTTCTTCATTATTCCAATTAACTTTAAAAATACGATACTTCACCATCAGGAACTTTTAGGCGTCTCATTTGGACTGTTTATAACAAGGTTTACATAATGGAAGACATTTGGGCATTTCTAAGGTTGTTGTCATGATCCTCGAAATAGTTTAATAAGGATTCTGTACCTCTAGTATAAAGAACATTCACGACAACCGAACTCTTTATCACTGTGGACTTTGAAAATAGATCTTACGAGAGAACGAAGCTTTTTAAAATAGAGGTTCAGAAAACCGTAGCTTGGGAGTGTATATGCATGAGCCATCAGAGAAAACGCCCTCGTTCAAGGGTGGACTGATGCAAGATTAAAATGGTTGCGCCTTAGTGGAGAAAAGACTAACCGTTGCCAAAACAGACCAGTATTGACGTGCGTGACGTGTTGCTTGCACGTCACGCGGCTGTCAGTTCCGTCACCTCGTCCTTGGCCAGGAATGGGAGGCGTCCTTTTCTGTCCTGAACCAGTGGAGCGATGAAAGTGCACCGTGTGTGTGTGTGTGTGTGTGTGTGTGTGTGTAATTCACCACGGTGCTTGCTGGTCACCCAGCTAGTCTTCCCCATTACGGAGCGAGCTCAGAGTTCATAGACCGATCTTCGGGTAGGACTGAGACCACAACACACTCCTCAAATATTTTTGTGTTTGTTTCTTTTTACATGTGTAATTCACCTCGGTCGTCTGCTG